>NC_050101.1:114315242-114618272 GCF_902167145.1 Zea mays | reverse complement strand
CCCAAGAGCAAAGCTTCGTATTCAGCAATGTTATTTGTGCAACTGAAATCAAGTCTTGTTGCATAACAAGTTTTAATTTTGGAAGGTGCGACCAACATAGCGGCTGCTCCTGCTCCGAAAGTTCCCCAAGATCCATCGCAAAATACTGTCCAAACTTCGGCATCTTTACTCGTTTCTTCTTCCTGAGCCCCTGGCGTCCAGTCAGCAATGAAGTCTGCCAATGCTTGGGACTGAATCGAAGATCTATGCACATAATCAATACAGAATTCATTGAGTTTCGCAGCCCATTTTCCAACCCTTCCGGTAGCTTCTCTATTTCTCATGATATCCTTCAACGGTTGTGAAGAAGGAACAACTATATTGTATGTTTGAAAATAGTGCCGAAGCTTCCTGGAGGCCATCAAAACAACATACAACACCTTCTCCAATTCTGTATAATTTTTCTTTGATAAACTAAGAACTTCAGATACAAAGTATATTGGGGCTTGCTTTTTGACTTGGCCTTCAAGCTTCTCCTGGACAAGTGCTGCACTTACCGCTGAGTGCGAAGCTGCCACATATAACAACAGAGAAGCCCCTGGCGTTGGTGGAGTTAGTGTTGTTAGATCTATCAGATATTGCTTCAGCTCTTCGAAGGCTCTCTGCTGGACTGGTCCCCATTGAAAAACTTCGGCTGACTTCAGTACTTCGAAAAATGGTAAATTTCTCTCTGCTGATCTAGATATAAATCTGCTGAGAGATGCCAGTCTTCCTGTCAATCTTTGAGCCCCCTTCTTTGTACTTGGTGGTTCCATTCGAAGGATAGCTTCGATTTTATTTGGATTAGCCTCAATCCCTTTTGTTGAAACTAGACAGCCAAGAAATTTCCCCCTCTTCACTCAGAAGACACATTTTTCTGGATTTAACTTTAAACCGGCCTGTCTAAAATTAGCGAAGGTCTCCTGCAGATCAGCAATGTGATTATCTTGCTTCGTGCTTTTTACAATGATATCATCAACATAAGTTAGCACATTTCTGCCTATCTGAGAATGAAGAACCTTCGCTGTCATCCTGCTGAAGCTTCCTCTAGCATTCTTGAGCCCCTCAGGCATCCGAAGGTAACAATATGTTCCACTAGGGGTTATGAAGCTGGTTTTTGGCTCATCCTCCTTCTTCATCCAAATTTGATGATAGCCTGAATAACAATCCAGCAGACTCATAAGTTCTGATGAAGCTGCTGCATCAACTAGGGAGTCTATCCTTGGCAATGGAAACTCGTACTTCGGACAAGCCTTGTTGAGATCAGTAAAATCAATACACATCCTCCATTTACCATTGGCCTTCTTTACCATAACAGTGTTAGCCAGCCATTCTGGGTATTTGACCTCTCTGATAACTCCGGCACTGAGGAGTCTTTTCACTTCATTTCGAGCACCTTCGGCCTTGTCATCAGACATCTTCCGAAGCCTCTGCTTTCTGGGTCTGAAGGATGGATCAACATTGAGCGAGTGTTCAATAACATCCCTGTTGACTCCACAAAGATTATTAGTTGACCATGCAAAAACATCTTTGTTGTTGAACAGAAACCTTATCAAGGTCTTCTCCTATTCTTCGAACAGTTGGGATCCCAATAGCACCTTTTGCTCTGCTATGTCCTCGCATGAGAGCATGGGCTTCGGCTGATCGGCCGAAGCAGCTTTCTCCCTTCTGAACTTGTATTGCTCACAAGCTTCAGCTCCATCTATGTTATGGATTGCTTTTGAGTCTGTCCAGTTTCCTTCGGCCCTTCTGGCAGCTTCCTGACTTCCATGAATAGCAATGGGTCCTTGGTCCGAAGGTATCTTCATACAAAGATATGCTGGATGAAGAATTGATTCGAAGGCATTGAGAGTACCACGACCAATAATTGCATTGTAAGGGTATTCCATGTCAACAATATCGAACACAACTTGTTCAGTTCTTGTGTTGTTGATAAATCCAAAGGTTACTGGCATTGTGATTTTTCCGAGTGCTACAATCTGCCTTCCTCCGAAGCCACAAAGGGGATGTGTGGCATCATGGATCCTGTCTTCGGGCTCTTGCATCTGTCTAAAGGCCTTAGCAAATATGATATCAGCTGCACTGCCTGTATCAACCAAAACATTATGGACCAGAAATCCTTTGATCACACAAGAGATAACCATAGCATCATTGTGTGGGTAATCCTTGAGCTGAAGATCCTCTTGAGAAAAAGTAATTGGGATATGAGACCATCTTGACTTGATGAAGGGTCCTTGTACCCCTACGTGTTGTACTCTTCTCTATGCCTCCTTCTTCTATTTCTTGTTGGCCGGCTCTAAGCATGAACCGCCTGTTATCGGGAGAATCAGCTTCGGAGCCGAAGCAGTTCTAGCTTGATTCTTGACCGAAGCCATCAGCTCAAAAAGTGGAAGTGAGTTCACCGGAGGTGGGCGCCAATGTTGGGGTCTTGTTCTCAAATGCTATGAATTAAGAACAAGGCAACATAGAATGTTAAATATCGAAGCCCTTCGTCCGATGAAACATTATTTCCCTGAGGATTTAATGAGCTTCGGACGAAGGTCATAGATGATAAACTACGAAGATTTTACCTTCGTAGTCAGAAATAGAATAATACAAAATAAAATATGAATCACAAAACGTTAGAGAATAATAAGAATGAATAATATCATTTATTCATTTTATAATACAAATTCAGATATTAAAACACGATGTTTGACTACATTTATACCTTTGCCTTGACAAGGAGCAATAATTCCAGAGTAATGCGTCAGCAGTTACAGGATTGCGTGAACAGTAAAGGAATATTGTTCACTATTTATAGGCACAGGACACAACTTGTAAGGAATTACAATCATACCCTTTATAAAAGTTTACAACAATGACTCAGGCCCTAATGGACTAAAAGGTCATTCTATCTTTAAGTCGGTTCGATCCTTCATCTTCGGATACGCTATAACGCCGAAGCTTCATGAGTGGTAGCTTCGACATCACTTATAAGCAGCTTTTGCCGAAGCTGTTTCTTCCTGCAGGACCTTCGGCGACGAAGCATGGTCCCAACAGGTGGTATGGGACACCCTAGGCTGACTAATTAGGAAAGCTAGTGGAGGACTACCTTACCCGAAAGGGGCAAGGGCGCTAGGGAAGTTGTCGGTATAGGGAGGTTCACGAGTTGATCATGCTGCAATGGCTTTTTAGATGGGGGATTCCTATATCGCTCTCCTCAGAAACAGTAGCAGATTTTTTTGAAGCTAGTGGAACTTTGTAAAGGCCTTATAGTGCTACACTGCCCCGTCTCCTCGGCAGAGATGAATGGTAAGTCGTGATCCCTTGGTAAACGGGTAACACAACTTGTGGGTAAAGATGCACAACCTCTGCAGAGTGTAAACTGGTATATAAACCATGCTCACGGTCATGAGCCGCTCGGACACTCACATGATTAACTTATGGAATTAAACTTAATTTGTCATTTGCATGCATTGTGGGTTTATTATTAATTTTGATCTCTTATTTATTTGGGATGGTATATAATTATACTAGTAACTGCTAATAAAATTTTGACCAACTCTAAAAATAATGCTCAGCTTTAACCATCTTCTTTGGTAAGCCTTACACTTCACGTGAGCCTCCCCGTAAGTGAGCTCATGCACATTATTCCCCACAACTTGTTGAGTGATTAACGTATGTGAGCTCGCCCTTGCTGTACTCACATTCCCCCGAGGTCAAGGATAGGTACCACAAGATAAGGAGCATGAAGGATGGCGTGATGAGTTCGTGAGAGGTCTAGGCCGCCGCCTCCCAGTCAACTACGTTTGTTGGACGTTGTTTTCATATGATGTAATTATTTAGCTATTTTGTACAGAACTCCTATTATATAGTAAAGATGTGACATTCGTTTTTGTACCATAAGTCATCATATGTGTGAGACTTGATCCTAGCACACATTTGAGACGCACCCGAGTTTGTCCCTTAAATCCAGGTGTGACAGAAGTGGTATCAGATGAATGTTGACTGTAGGATGTAACCTAGATGGAAGTGGATAACCCTTATCTATTTACCTCTGCTACTTTGATTCTTTCTAAACTTTCCTTAATCTTTCCTCATCTATTGCCGCATTACTCTGCTTATTCTTATCTATTCTCTTCTAGAGAACAAAGAGGATTTTACACTTTGGAATCCTAGACATAAAGTGACCCTTAGGAATAAGACACCTAACCATAGGAAAAAAACTATTTTTGTAGGTATCTATGCACTTGAATGTTTGTTCTTATGATTCATGTTTGATTTGGTTGTTTGATTGATTGTGATGAATTGTAGAGTGGCGTCCGCAATTGCATCAATATATATATATATATAACGGTTCAACCTAAATTATTTAAGATTAAAAAGAGATAAACAAAACAAACAAGAAAGTACTATATCTTTATATATCCATCCTATCCTACTAAGATCCATCTTGCCTTAAAAGATTCCATCTTATCATAATAGATTCATCTTGTTGTAATAAGCCTACTTATCCCAACCTAGAGTAACAACCATGACCTAATCCAAATTAACTATATTCTATCAAGTCTAATCTACTCATACCGATCTAATCTAGATCCCATCTAATCAGATTAGATTGAATCTAATGAGAGTTACTTAAACATGGTAGTTAATACTGGTGAAATACACTAGGCTCTACTCCTATAAACATGATTTAACTTAATTCATTTTACCTTAAATTCATGGCATAGCCTAGCTCGGCCATGCACAACCACCTGACCTACTAAATGAGTTGCCTAAATCCATCTATCCTAAGCTAAGACCAGAAGTAAACCTTGTTTGACCTACCTCATTTTTTATAGCCATCTACCTAGCTAAAATCTTATAGACAAGATGGAGACACCAAGACCAAAGATGATCAACCTAGTCAATGAAGGACGAGAGTCAAACCGAGACCCCAAGATTCACCACCCAAGATGAAGTCTTTTCTCGCCATAATCTTTCTTAACCTAACTTATCCTTACCCAGATCTCATTGGCCTATTACTAGACTTGACATAAAAGAAGCTCATACTTTCCTAATCACCTAATAGTTAATACTAAAGAAAAAAAATTTGACTCATGAACCAATAAAAGACTAAAAGCTAAAACTACAAACTAAGCCCTATGTATCTCTTTTCTTACTAATCTCGAGGACGAGATTATTTTTAAGGGGGTAGAATTTAAAATTTCACAACCTCATTTGAATTTGAAAAGGAAGAAGAAGAGGAATTAGAAAAACAAAATGGAAAAAAGAAAAGGAGAAGCCGTTACCTGGACCGAGATCCCCTTGCTGGCCCATTTACCTCATGTAATCCATCAGCCGCAAAGCCTAAAGATGGCACCGACAGATGGGGCCCGCTGGGTACTGAAAGTCGCTTAGAGAGGTGGGTGAATAGGCAAAAACTAAAAAATTATAAAGTTTGAACACGAACTTCACCCGGGGTTAGGATTAGAAATAAGTAATGACGAAATCGGAGTGCGGAAGATAGTTCTTCTTGCTATGAGTTGCTCAATCAATGCGGATGACTTTGAACGCTAACTCAAAAGATTACGAGCAACATAGCTTAGAGAGAGAGAGGGGAGAGAAAGAATCAAATGGTAAGATAATGATCAACACAAATGAACACAATTATTTGTTTTCCGATGTTCGGTTCCAATGAACCTACTCCCCGTTGAGGAGGCCACGAAGGTCGGGTCTTTTTTCAACCCTTTCCCTCTCTCAATTGATCACTTAGATCGGTTGAGTGCTTCTTCTTAATCTCAAGGATCACTAAGACCCCGCAAGGACCACCACACACTTAGGTGTCTCTTGCTAGCTTTACAAGTCACTAGAGAGTTTAAAAGGAGATGAAGAAAGCACGATTAAAAGCCAAGCAACAAGAGCAACAAATAAAACACGAATCACACTCCCTCAAGCCACTAATCAATAATGATCACTTGTCTTAATTGTGGCACTTGGAGAGGTTTGGAAGCTTTGAATATGTCTTGGAATGGTTGCCATCTCTTGTATTGAATGTGTATGAGTAGAATGCTTGGTTGTATTGAATGGAGTTGGTTGGGGTTGTATTTATAGCCACCAACCACTTCCTAGTCGTTGCCTTGTTCTGCCATCCGCGGACAGTCTGCGCCTCTGGTCTGGACGGTCCGTCCCTGCACATCAACGACTGAAATCGCAACAGACAGCAGTAACGGCTATATCAACGGCTACAGGTGCATTTAATGCGTCGTCAGATGTTAGATAAAGCAGTCACAAACGATCCGACCGTGCACCCGGACGGTTTGCGAGGACACTAAAAATGCATTTTACCGACCCATTACCTTTGGGTTTTTTCTGGGTTTTCAACGACTGGACGGTCCACGCCTGAGGACAGATGGTCCGAGTTTGGTCCAGGACGGTGCTCTCTTCTCCTTTGGACAGTTTGTAGTGTAAACACGTGATTTGCATAGTTTCTGTTCGAGGCTCACTCTGGTGTCGCTGATAGTCCGTCAGAAGGGCCCGGACGGTCTGCGCACAGGTGAGTTTCCAAAAAGCTTCTCCTGTCCGGAATAGTCTACTGTGTTACGGACAGTCGACTTAGAATTGATATAGATAAACTTATGCATTTGAGAAATAAACAAACTAGGCAAACTACTTAGTCCATATGATTTGTGATGGGTGTTCAGCACCAAAATCAATTATAGAAAATGGTTAAGGTCATTTCCCTTTCAGGCAGCCTCTGTCCCGCACATGAGCAGTGACAGGTGGGGTCCGACTGTCGGATCTATCTCCTCCGCCCATAACGAATAGGAGCAGTGTCTATTGCGTTCCTCTCTGCATCGGCTAGGTTCGCTCGGCCCGGGTCCCTAGCTCCTAGGATAAAAGCGGCTAGAGCAACCCCTCGACCTCTCTCTCTCGTCCAAGTTATTGAAGTCCCCAAGACACAACATCACCGAGAGCTTCGCACAGAGATTGGGAGGGAGAGCGAGACGAGAGCCGCCACAGCCTATCCCCACCCAAACCGCCGGTCAGGCCACGGTGACCGACCCTGGAGGCAATGCAATGCACAGGGATGGTGGGTGGTGGAGATTGAGGGCGGGGACCGTTTGGAGTGCCCAGGATGCTTCGTTGGAGCCAGGGGTCCGCCGCGGTGCCACCGCGGGGGGAAACACCGGTGCTCTGGCGCTGACGTCTCGGATAGTGGATAAGGAGCTTCTCTAGATTGCTAGGAACCTGGGCGTGGTGGCAGCGGGCGCCGCGATGACCCGGTGGCTCGGTAATTGCTCGCCATCATCAGGGATCCGAGCACCGCCATCACCAGACCGATCGTCACGACAAGCAACGGTGAGACACCCCTATCCGGTTCGCGTTCGACTGAGCTTTGTGTACCTATCCTTAGTAGATGTAAGGGCCTAGAATGCCTAGACACCTCGCTCCAGCGTGGCCTCCACCATGCACCGCAGTCGGCACCACTGTGGGCAACGCCGGAGGTAGGAGATGGGCCAGAGACCGTTGATCTCCCGAGCAACGTCTGGGATTAGGAAGTGAGTATCGGTTTGTATAGATCTAGTATGGACCGTTCAATTGGAATTTGAAGCGTATGGTCCGATCTTGGAGTTTTAAAGTGGAACCGTTGATCGTCGATCTCACCGCGGTCGTTTGATACCGGTTCGGTCACGATCAATTTAATCTCGGTCATAGAAGCTTGATCTGGATGGCCAGATTCCACCCATACCCCTTCGTGCGGAAAACTTTATAAAGAGCCCCTTGGTTTCGAGATAATCAACCATCTGTCCCCTTCAACATAGAGACAATCACAATAAGGTCCTTTATTCTTACAAAATCAACCTTGGGCTCTCAAACAATATGGTCCGCAATCCAGTCAACCGAGGAATCAATGAAAATAAATGGAGAAATCATTTGAGTGCAAAAATAATGTCCCAATCTTAGAAAAGCCATAACTTCACTATTTTAGCTCCAAATTAATCTGTTCCAGTTGTGTTAGCTCCGTAATGAAATGGCCTACACAGTAGCAACATTAATTGTAGCATATCACATAGTTTTTATAAATGAGTATTGTTTAACCTCTGTGTAGTAGATTACTCTTTCTAGCCCAAGTTAACCTGTTATTAACCATGCTATGACTAGAATGTGACCTCCACCTAAATTAAGATGTACACTTAAGTTAAAGATAATTATAACTCTCTCTTGCATGATTTATATTAATCAACCTAGGGCATAATTTTAATAGTCAATCACTTAAATCCTTCGAAAACTATATCCATTTAACCATAACTCCGATTTCAATGGTCCTCGAACCTACGATCTCGTAGCAACGCATAGAATATTCTTACGCTGTTTGTTCCCATGTTTGGTGTAATGTTAATTTTATGTACTCCTTGTCTATTTGTATGTATTGCTACGAGTAGCAGCGAGGTCACGAGAAACCCAAAGACAATGTGGTCAAGTACCTAGAATCTCAAGTCTAAGGCAAGTTGTGCCCTTGATCACTCTTATTTACCCAATAATGTTCTTATTAATCATTATGATCTGCTTATATGAATTTTGATGGGACCCAATAGGACACCCTAGTTTTGTCTTCTTCATACCTTGATTAACACTGAACTTTTGGGTAGTATATGCTATTGCTATATATGGTTTTGGGTGTTAAGATTCACAATATTCATGACCATGCTATTTACGGTCAATGAGTTTTATCACTGTTCATGATAAGATCATTATGATAATTGGAACATGGAGAACCACCCGAGAAAACAGTGCTAACACAAGGGTGGTATGGGACACCCTTGGCTGACTAATTAGGAAAGCTAGTAGAGGACTACCTTACCCGAAAGGGGCAAGGGCGGTAGGAGAGTTATCGGTATAGGGAGGTTCTCGGGTTGATCATGCTGTGATGGCTTTTCAGATGGAGAATTCCTATACCTCTCTCATTAGAAATCGTAGCGAGTTTTCTAAAGCTAGTGAAACTTTGTGAAGACATTGTAGTGCTACCCTGACTCATCTTCAAGGCAGAGATGAATGAAAACTCGCGATCCCTTGGCAAATGGGTAACACGACTTGTGGGTAAAGATGCACAACCTCTGTAGAGTGTAAAACTAGTATATCAGTCGTGCTCACGGTCTTGAGCGGCTTGGACACTCACATGATTAACTTATAGAATTGAACTTAATTTGTCATTTGCATTGCATTGTGGCTTTATTATTAATTTTGATCTCTTATTTATTTGGGATGGTATCTACTTATACTTAGTAACTGCTAATAAATTTTTTGACCAACTCTAAAAGCAATGCTCAGCTTTAACCATCTTTTTTGGTAAGTCATACACTTCACATGAGCCCCGACCGTAAGTGAGCTCATTCACATTATTCTCCACAACTTGTTGAGCGATGAACGTATGCGAGTTCATCCTTGCTGTACTCACATTTTCCAGGTCAAGGAGAGGTACCACAAGATAAGGAGCATGAAGGATGTCGCGATGAGTTCGTGAGAGGTCTAGGTCATCGTCTCTCAGTCAACTATGGTTGCTGGATCGTTATCTTCGTATGATATAGTTGTTTAGTTATTTTGTACAGAACTTCTATTATATAGTAAAGATGTGATATTTATTTCTGTACCATGAGTTATCATATATGTGAGACTTGATGCTAGCACACATTTTTGACACATCCGAGTTTGCCCCTTAAATCCGGGTGTGACACGTGTGCCTTTAACGTGTGAGAACTAGAACACCAATGACTCAATGTTGGTCAGGCCTTCTAAATACATAAATATCAACAGGAAATTTCATGTATAAATACGGGAACTTGAAAAATATTCTAGAAAAAATCTCCCCAGAGTTCGTTCTATTCCCACCAAAATTTTCCATTTTCCCTGAGAAAACGATATATGGTTGCTTAACGTGTGTCGCTCGGGACAGGATTTTCCCATCTTAGTTTTCAAGCCTACATGTAAAATATGCGCTCACCCTTTCTATACTCTAATAGAGTGTTTGGTTTTAGGAATGAGTTAGTCCATCATCTTTTCACACCTCACTATTTTTATTTGGTTTGTGGAATGAAATGAGTTAATCCATCACCACCTCATTCCTCATAGTTAGTTAGTTAATACTAATATGAGGAATGTGGTCGTCCCACTAAATTTGAGGAATGAACCCATAATACACCACCTCAATTTAGATGTAGTGATTCCTTAAACCAAACACCATCTAAATCTATGATTTGCCTCCTCTCCACATGTTTATTTGTGCATCCGCATGTGTGGTCTGCTGAAAATACTCTCTAGTTTACACGCTCGCATATATAATGGTAACGTGACTACTTAAAACACTCATACACATGCAAATAGCCTTTAGAGAGAATTTTTAATGACATGAAATATTTTTTCCACATTCCGCGAGGTGAAGCCGGCGTCGGACACTAACTAACATCCGAACTCGATTATCCATAGGTAATATTTACCTAGTAAAATTAGGTGTGCAAACCAATAGATAATAAGCATAAGAACTAACACTACCATTTCTTAAACCTTTTAAGCACATATCCACCCAATTTAAGTGCCCAACCACCCCGTTCACTAGTCTGTCGCTGCCCTCCCACCCCTATGACTCCGCCTCCTCCTCTCCAGCGCGCCTTCGCCATAGGACCACAAGTTTGCTCGACATCTCGATTGCCCAACCTTTGTCCCTTCCCCACCCTAGTGCCAATGGGTATAGGATGATCATGCTTTTCTTGTTGGGATAAGGATCTATTAGGAACTTGATACCCATGATGAATATGCGTATGAGGATGTGGATACATATATCTCTATGGGATGAGAATGGGGTGTCCAAACTCGATGAAAAATTTCTCATTCACATCTCTATGTTCAACGGAGCAAGCGAACCCAATGTGTCCTATGAACCTAGTCGTACGGGTGGGCTTTCGAGTTACCCGAAAATTCAAGTCGAGTCATTCGGGTTTTAAAAAACCATTACCCGAAGTGTACCCAAAATAAGCGGGTACACGAAATTTGGGTACCCAAAAAATCGGGTTCGGGTAATCTCGATTTACCCAATCAGAGTTCACCCAATGCAATATATCACTAGATTCAACACAACATGAGGGTAATAAATAATTAACTTACAACATCAATAGACCACCTCAATTGCACAAGTATCTCAACTTCACAATTCACACATTACAAATTAAATCCGTAGTGTTAGCAGTGCCACATCACATGTTACTTGATACAGAACAAAACTTGCAGTCCAGTATAATAGAAACATAAATGATTGAACTAGAACTAATAGAAGTCTGCACATGCAAACATAATACATTAGATAATCATTGAAGAGTCCGCATAAAGTCATCAGTCCATATAAGCATATATTATATGTCATAAATACTATATAATTTTGGATAATTCGGGTATCCGAATATGTTAACTGATTTAGGGCCTGTTTGTTTACCCCCAGATTATATAATCTGGATTAAATAATTCTAAGATGCAAACAAACAGTCTAGCTTATTTGCCTAGATTATATAATCTAACCCCTTGGATTATGATAATCCATAAGCAAGTGAGGAGGTGCTTATTTCAGATTATTTTTTCTCACTTCCCCACTACCCTTTCAAGTTTCCTAGAAATTACCCACCATTGTCATTATAATCTACCGAATCGTTTTTGCGCCTATCGGATCGAAGAAGCCCGCCGTCCAACAGAAACACGTCAAATAATCTGGGTAAACAAACAAGACTACTCAGATTATATAATCCAAATTATATAATCCAGATTATATAATCCTTCAAAAATAATCCAGATTATATAATTCATTGGGGTAAACAAACAGGCACTTACTCAATATAATTTTGGGTTCCGATCTTTGGTTAATTCAGGCTTGGATAAATTGGGTACGGTTAATGGATCGGTTTTTTACCCACCTGGGGCCTGGGGGCCACACGAAAGCTACTAGCAACATCTGGTTCCACTCTCGCCGGCATCTCCCCCACCCATCCCCAAGTCCAGCACACACCCGAAGCGCCGCCGCTAGGGTTTGGTCCGACAGCCGCGAAACCTAGACTTTACTGCTCCGACAGGCTGCCATTCACTAATCTAGCTAGCTCCGGTTGGGAGCTAGGGTTTAGCTGAGCTTCGGGTCGCGGCGGTGCGGCATGGCGGGGTACGGGGAAGAGAACCAGAACACCATGAGCGGGTACGAGGAAGAGGAGGAAGAAGAGGTTGAAGAAGTCGAGGAGGTGTACGAGGAGGAGGAGGAGGAGGAGGAGGAGGAGGAGGAGGAGGACGGGGAGGGGGAAGCGGACGAGGGGGCTGTAGCCTCCGAGCCAGCGGCGATGGCGGCCGAGACGAGAAGCGTTGTTGGAGGCCGGGGCTTAGCGAAGGCCGTTGGGAATGTTGATACCGGTGGCGAGGATGGGAGGGATGCAGATTCCAGTGGCGGTGACGCCTCGGGGTGAGTTCCTTGGTAATTGGTATCTAGGTTTTTCGTATGGTACGGTCTGTTGGAATGGATTAGGTGTGGCTGATAGTTTTGGTTTGGTGCATCCTCGTATGTGCTTTTGCAGGAAGATTTTCGTAGGGGGTGTAGCTTGGGAGACAACTGAAGGTAGTGAGCAGTTCTTTTGGGATCTAACTATGAGGCTATTTTAGTTTATATCAAGTAAAATGTTGTACACCACACGATATATTCTGGGTAAACAACACAGTAGAAAGGCAAATTAGTTCTTAGCTGTTTTGAAGGGTAGGCCTGGTGCAGTGGTGAAAGCTGTCTCATTGAGTCACCAGACTGTGGGTTCAAAGCAGATCTCCGCATTTGTGGAAGGCTTGCCTCGGGTTATCCCTTCTCTAGACCCCACTCACATGAGAGCCTCTGACACTGGGTCTGCCCTGTTTTTTGTTAGCATAAAAGGAAAAAAAATACACTGCAAGGTGTCGTGCTGCAAAAGATGTAGTTTTTTTCTTTCTGTTTTCATGTGTTACTGATAAAGTTCTGCATTGGGTTGGTTGAGTCATTGATGCACTATGAACTTGCTTAGGTAGGATAGTGTATGTGGTAAAAGCTTAGAATTGGGAGCTACTGCTACCTCCATTATATTGATGGAAGCAAGCCTAGAGTTTGTATATGTCCCTCCATTGTATTTATGGAAGCATGCCTATACTTTGTTTTCTTGTTGGTGTATTCTGAATAGTAATATAAAACATTACTGTTTGATATTTGTTGCTTTGTGACAGCCTACTTAATGGATTTCAGAAACATAGTCATTCTCAACATTTAGGTTTTTTTAGGACAGCTGCTACACAATCTTTGTCTAATTACTAAACTGATTATGAGATGATGTTCCATGTTTGTCTGCTCCATTGTTTTTCATGCTGATGAGCTACCTTTTGTGCTGCGATGATCATATTAATACCAGTCATGTTAAATAAACTGTTAATCTATATGCTTTATTTTGTGTAATTATTCTGGAACTGTATGTCATTTGATCAATACAGATTGGGCTTCATTTGGTGTATTGATAGGAGTGATTCTGCTTTTATCTGTTTGATAACATAGAAATAATAATTGTGACTCTGTGCATAGATGTGTGAACTAGAAAACAGGAAATGACTTTCGTTTTAATAATTTAAGGACATGTAGTTGAACTGGAAAATATAAGTCTTTTATTTGAGAATTGAATGGCAAGTAAGTGTGTGTTTGCATTGATGTTCTAGAATTATTTGTCAGTTTTGTGTTCCTAACTTCGGACCATAGGAGTGTCATGGTCTTTAATGTCACAATATTAGTTTGCAATCTCATGTGGGTATTTATCTGTAGCTTAACTACAGTTGTCTTTGAGATGAACCTTTCCCATTAATAATCCTGCAAGCCTACTCCAAAACTGTATGTGAACCTTTTAGGAGTCATGTTTCTCATTCATACTTTATTGAGTGATCCGTAGCGCCAAGTATCTGCAGCTATAAAAGAAACATTAGAATATAGATTGCTGATCTCATGTAGCAATACATTTTTGTTGTACTGTGATAACTTTTTTATTTTGCTTATCTTTCGTTATATGTTCCATTTGCATGTGCAGAAACATTCACAAAGCATTTTCAGAAGTATGGAGCTATAACTGATTCTGTGATCATGAAGGACAAGCATACTAGGATGCCTCGCGGATTTGGATTTGTTACATTTTCCGATCCATCTGTGCTTGACAGGGTTCTAGAGGATGAACATGTCATAGATGGAAGAACAGTAAGGCTTCTATGTTCGTTATCCAAAAATCACGATCTTAATTTTGGACAATATTCTCAACTGTGTTTTTATGCTGAAGGTTGAAGTCAAAAGGACTGTTCCAAAAGAGGAAATGTCATCGAAAGACGGTCCTAAGACAAAAAAGATCTTTGTGGGTGGTATTCCACCATCTCTTACCGAAGGTACAAGCGACACTGAAACATTTTTTGTTTGTAAGCAAAAGATATGGCAACATTGTATTGAACTGGCAATATAATAACTTTGATCAGCCACCAGCTACCTTGAAAACATTTGTTTCAAATGCAAACATGATTAATATGAACCTTGCAGATAAATTAAAGGAGCACTTCTCATCGTATGGGAAGGTGGTTGAGCATCAGATTATGCTTGACCATAGCACTGGACGCTCACGTGGCTTTGGATTTGTCACATTTGAAAGCGAGGATGCTGTTGAAAGGGTTATGTCAGAGGGGAGAATGCATGATCTTGGAGGGAAACAGGTAACTTGTTTATCTTTTATTGCGTTTAGTGATGGTAAATATCATTGTCATGTAAGCAGTTCTGCAGTTGTCAGGTTCAATTAGCAAATGGTCTGACTTGGCGTGCTATACTTCGTTGTTGTCAGTTGTCACTTAATTTGGTTAGTTATCATGAGGATGCGATTCTGTCTATGTACATAACTGGTGTGTTTGGGAGTTTTTGAATATCGATCATTGTTTGTTTAGTACTCCCTCTTCCAAATTGTAAGATGTTTTGGCTTTCCTAGATAAATTGGAGGGAGGGAGATCAAAAACGAAAAAAAGAGAAAACATTGCCTTCTTTCTTATACCTTGTATTTATTGTACTTTTGCCCTGTGGAGTCTCTTTCTCTTTTAACAAATGTCTGGAACTTCGGATTAAGAATTGGTTGAATACCAGGCAATCTGAAACTTTCTTAACTGATATTCAAGAGAAAAGGATTCATAGAATTAAAAGAACTTCTCTTGGATGAAATGATAAAAGAGAAACCGAAGACACATGTACAAAAACTTTCCTATAGGAACACACAAGGAAATAATACAATTGGCCAAAATACATAATGAGGATCATCTCCATATCATCTTGCATTTCTCAACAAATATAATCTGTTTGGCTATTCTAAGTGGTTCTATTTTTTGGGTAAAGAAGACCTTGTCATTTTGAATTCTTGGGTTAAGGAATTTTTTCTATAACTTGAATGATTCAATAAAAAGTTTTTTATTCTTTTAGTTACCGATTTTTTTGTTGGATTTCACTCTATATCTAAGTGCATAGAAAAATTTATGTATCTAAAAAAAGCCAAAATGGCAAAATGTCTTACAATTTGGAATAGGGAGAGTTAATATGGACATGCTAGGAACTAGGAAGTGAACTTTTGACTGAGTGTGCTGAACTTGATGGCCTGACACTTTTTTGAGTATGGTCTATGGTACTAGCTCTGGATATAGGGGTGTGTACAGTCTACTCCATATTATTGAAATAGATGCCATCATGTCGTTCTTTATGAGGTATTATATTTGTATTGCGGAGACAGTTACTTGAAATGCATTGCTCTGGATTACAGAAATCCGCACTCAATAGTTGAAGCGCAGCCAGTGTTTGGGTTCAATTCCCTGTGGAAGTGAATTTTAGGGCTGGTTAACCTCTCTCGCTGGCAACGTATGAAATAGTGGCAGTGTGCCATCCTATGGTAATGGTGGCAGTTCGCTTTTGTGCCCGAGTGGTGTGTGGTCCTACTTGAGGGTTGTGGTCTTGTGGCCATCGGCCTAGGTTATGGTGCAGCGCTATAGGGTCTGTACTATCAGGGTTCGGGTGGTTTATGTGGTTAAGTACTGCAGTTTCTTCCAAACAACACTGTGGGGACGGTTTTCCCTCACTGTTTGAGTTATAGTTCAAGCACATAATTTTGATTGATATCTTTTAGAGCATTGCTCTGTTCTCCTTGCATACCCCTTTGTGGAGAATTATCAGCGATAGTACACATATATATCTTTTAGGTCCTCTTGTTGTTCAAGGTTTATGCCTTCAGGATTTACTAGGGTTATATGAAGCTTTTGTGTTTGTAGGAAACACGTCTGGCAAGTTATGGTATATTGTTGTAAATTTCTTGTATGCCAATATCCTTTAAACTCGACCTGCGGGGGTTATGACTGCCCCCACGACATTATAATAAGAAGACCTTCTCACGCAGGCCGAGAAAACCCCCGAACCCTTGCCCCACTCATATACAGCGGCACCGTAGCCCATGTGAGAATGACCGCGACTGGGACCGGGCCTTAGACCTGTGCTTGTGCTTTGGCGTGGGACAGACGAGGGGATTTTTTAACCACAACCTGAAAATTCGCTGTCACGGGGAGTCGAACCCAGGACCTGAGGAGTGGTACTCAGACCACCTAACCAACTAGGCTAGAGACCCTTTCGCAGTAATGGGTGAGTTTTTGTGACTTGAGATAAAGATAAATGAACCAGAACACAAATGATGACAGTAATAAGAATACAGAACAATGCTTCACGTGGCAGGAAATTGAATAAATTGGACCTCACATAGCAGAAAATTAAATAAACTCATGGACTCATGGTTATTAAGGCGGGATGTCGCGAGCCACCCTTTTGAGTTGAGTAGTTGACTAGGCGACGCCTAGGCGATGCCATGTGAATATGAAGAAGGTAGGAAAAGGTAGGAAAAGGAAAAAGAAGAATGGGGAAGAAACTAAGGAAGCCTGGCCCAAGAGACCACTAAGCAGCCCATATAACCTTCCCTTGACATAACCTAGTGCTGCCACTCTCCTTCCCAGACCCTTCCATCAGGTGCTGCCTCTTTCTCTCCTCCTCCCTCGCTCACTTCCCCCTTGCAGATCCCTCCCCACTTTATGCACATTGAGAGCTGCTAGCCTGCTGCTGTCTCTCTCACATCCCTGATACTGCAGTTGGCCGGTGAGGAAAGCTGCCATGGCCATGCCGATGGGGATGGGACAGAGATAGGAGCTTGACCTTCCTCAAATCCTGCTGGTTGTCTACTTCTTCCTCGCGTCTTATCTTGTTTTGCTGGATTACAGGGACACCCATGATTTTTTTAGCGCCTGAAGGCCTAGGCGACAACTTGAAAACCATGAATAAACTAGACATCATATTGTAGGAAATTAAATAATTTAGACTGCATATGGCTGGAAACCAAGATAAATCAGAATATCCCACTCGTTGGAAGACTTGACAATCTGCATCCTGTGCTGGGACTTGGTATCACTTAACACTGTTCGTCAATAAGATTTTTTGCCTAGTGATCCCTGGTTGGGGTTTATGCCTTGACTTATCTGCATGCAACAGTTCTCCCTAGTTATAGACTTATATTAGAGGGGCATAATTTCTCTTTGTTTGATGTAATCATTGCAACAGGAGTCAATTTGAAAAATGTTTGACTAAATTCTCCAATTGTTCTACAATTTTGCAGGTTGAAATTAAGAAAGCTGAACCAAAAAAACCTGGTGTGGGTGATTCAAGCTCAAATGGAAGACACAGTCGTGGTGGTGGTCATCGTGATTCATACCGTGGTAGTGGTGGCAATGGCTTTTCTGGGAACAGCAGTGGTGGTGGCTATGGATACAGTGGTGGCTACCGATCAACTGCTGCAGCACATTATGGCAGCACAGCATATGGTGCCTATGGCAGAGGGTATGGATACGGTGGTACTGCTGGCTATGGCTTAGGTTATGGCTCTGCATATGGTGGCTCCATGTATGGAGGTCCATATGGTGCCTACGCGGCATATGGTGGTGCCTATGGAGGTGGTGCATATGGTGCTCCAGGAGGGTATGGCGCGGGAGGATATGGCAGCTACGGTGGGGCTGGAGGCATGGGTGGTGGTGGCAGCGCTGGTGGTCGGGGCTCCAGCAGATACCACCCTTATGGAAAATGATAATCCATTCACTGCCTTTGCCTTCCTCTAGGATCTGATAATAAAGCTATACATTCCCACCGAGAAAATGGAACATTCCATTCACCTTGTTGAATCAGCGGCATCTGAACATTTTTTTCCTGGAACAAAGATTCTAGTCTGTAGTCGCTGAACCCTGAACTGCCTCATCCCACCCCCACCCCCTGAGCTTTCTGTAGAAGGTGCAGCTCAAATTCTCGTAGGCATGAGCCTTAGAAGACCCTTGAAACTACAAGCTTTGTGGTAACAATATGGTGTCATGGAACATATGTATTTTGATGTAAAACATTCGCTCACTGACCAGTGACTTCGCCATCTCTGCTTATGTATGTAGAGAAGCTTAGCAAAGGATTGGACTGATACTATTGAATTGTGTGGGTTTCTATTTGTCTCCATTCTGATCTGAATGCGTGTTATCTCGTTTCAAAATTCTGTGTTGTTGCTATCCATTTTATGATAGCTGGAGCTATGTGCCTATGTGTGGTTGTCTCATTACTGGTGTTCCAAGTTTTATGATAGCTGGACCTATATGTGGTTGTATCATTATGCGACTTTAATCTGGCTGTGGCGTATTTTATCTCTATGGATTGGATTGCAGCTGCAGTCCAAACAGCTGCTGCAGCTGTATTGATGAACTGATTTCACTGGTCAATCTATCACGGTTCAATAAGAGGATGATTGGCAAGGGCAGTGTCATGCGGTCATGATAGCGATTGCCAGTTTCAGTCTCCAATTTGTCGGACCGCGTGTAGAGCTGGTACAGCCCCGACGATGTCTTGACCTTCGAATATACTAAAAGTGAAATTCGAGTTTGTTGATCGGTTCGGATGTACTATGAAATTCAAACTCGGTTCAGATGTACTATATGGAATTCAAGTTTTATATTTAGGTGAAAGGCTACGCGGAGATTTGTTTCTAGAGATTCCGAGACACGCAGACAGGAGGATCGAAGTCCAAACGCTACCAGTCTACTGCACTGTCTCTCGTTCTTCCGGCGAAGCCATGGTGTCGACATCGTTGCTCCATGCCTGGAGCCGCACGCCTCAGCACTCAACTCGCCGCGCCCGGTCTGCAGAGACCTGTTCGTTGTCGGGACCCTCCCCGCCATCCACAGACTCAGCATGCCCCCGCAGCGTGCCCACTCCGCGTGCTGACATCTGCGCCGCCGTATGATTCGATCGGACGGCGGGCCGCGTGGGATGACAACATTCTCGTCGTGTGGCGGGTCCCGCTAGCCTCGCCGACGTCCCGAGGTGAGTGAGGAATCACGCCTCTTCTCGCGCGTATAAAAACGATTGATGGAGGCCGCTGGTTATTGTAAGAATCCATCGATTGCTCGAGAGAGGGATATCTGTTTCCGCATCGGCAGCGTTCTCTGCAGCGGCGATGCCGCTCCTCGAGGTGCGCGCCACCTTCTCCCTCCCATCTCGTCCGTCCCCTACGAACCTCGTGGCGCGGCCCTAATTTCGCCGCGTGTGCTCTGCACCGTCGCGCTTTCCTGGGCCACATTGCTTATCTTCTCGCTGCTATTATTCCTTTCCCTTCCAAATTTGGGTCGTGTTAATTCCTCCGTTGTCGTTAGTTTCCCCTCCATTTACGCCGCTGAATTGCGAGGCGGAATCGCAGTTTTTTTTGATAATTCAGTTGTTGCGTTGCTATGAATCGTAGGAGATGATGGAATCGTCGTACATCCGCACGTACCTGCAGCAGATGGCAGGTAAGTAGGTCAACAAATTGATTCCTCTCGTGGTCGTTGTGTGATTTTGACGCGACATGCGTTGCGTGCATGTATCTCTCTGCTCTCTCGGTGCCTCGGTGGTAGCAGCGTCGGTCTCCACGGCGAGCTGCGACCCGTCTAGCGGCGCCGATGAGGTGGAGTGCCGCGACGAGGCGGCGGCGCTGAGGCTTAAGATGGTGTTCGTCGTGGCCATACTCGTCGCAGGCGCGACCGGCGTCGCGATCCCGCTCGTCGGCCGCCGCTGCCACGGGCATGGAGCCTCCTCCTCCTCCTCCACCGGTGGGGCGTTCGTGCTCGTAAAGGCGTTCGCGGCCGGGGTGATCCTGGCCACGGGCTTCGTCCACATGCTGCACGACGCGGACGAGGCGCTCACGGACCCTTGTCTCCCCGCCGCGCCGTGGCGCCGCTTCCCGTTCCCAGGGTTCGTCGCCATGCTCGCGGCGCTCGGGACGCTCGTCTTCGACTTCGTCGGCACGCATATGTACGAGCGCAAGAAGCACCACGCCGATGCGGAGGAAGCCGCCGTCGTCGTTGGCAATGCCAGTGCCAGTGCCAATGCGAGCGGCCACGACGTGATCGTTGCGCTGCTACAGGACGGCGCGCTCGTGGCGAGCACTGGCAGCAGCATTGGGAGAGACGGGGGAGGCCACAAGGACCCCATGCACATCGTGGGGATGCACGCGCATGCCGCAGCACATAGGCATAGCCACGCCCACGGGCACGGCCCATGTGATGACTGTCACGATGGGCATGATGAGGAGCCGTCCCAAGCTCGTCATGTGGTCGTCTCCCAGGTACTGTGCGTTTCTAACAAAATGTACTCTGTTCTCAAAACACACAACAAAAATACATATTTCAATTGCATGATGAAATGATGGTACTTGCTCAATGCCCAACTTCATGAGGAATTGTTACTAGAGAGTGACAATATAATGTGGCATGCATGTTGGAGTTGTGGTCAGTTTAAAATTTTGGCCCATGATAACCTAGAGTGGAAACATGTATGACCAGCTAGAGCCGCTATTTTTTTTAAAAAGGAGAAATTGTAGCGTAAGCATTAGGGCTTGTTCGGTTCTACCCCAATCCATATAGATTGAGGGGGATTGAGGGAGTTTTAATCCCTGGTAAGTCAAAATCTCTTCCATATGGATTGAAAATAACCTAACAAACTCTTAATGGGAACACCACATACGCCCCTTTAGCATGCCCCTTTAGCATGGCTCTTTCGATGGCTCTAGCTCGGACTCATGGTGAAGCTCTACCAAACAGTTAAAAAAACGGTTTCTTGTCGAGGACCTTTCGAGAGCCAGAACCATTTTATTGCTAGGAGAACTTGTTAAAAAACGTGACTTCTAAAGTCTCCTCATACGTTCTCTTCAAACATCATTCTAAAAAACACATAGGAGAACTTGTTTTGCCATACGAATTATAAAACGGCTAGAAGCCAAAGAAGTCTGAGCCGAAACTATTGTTAGAGAAGTCAGGGCCTTGCTAAAGGGGCCTTTTACATCAATGATTCAAAAGACAATCAGAATTTAACACTAACCAATGTTCAATTACGTGGTCTAGCATATTGATTACTCACCTAATGGTAATAAATCAATCGATGTTGCCAAGAGTATTATGAAACTGCATTTATTCATATGGTCTTAAGGTAGTTCTAGCTTCTTGTCTCAAGTAGAGCATCATTAAGTACTATGTAATCACTTTCATGCATCTCTTCATATTGTACTGTGTGCAGTTATTCCTTCTGACTTGATTCCATTAGGTTTCCTGTAACTAGTACGGTGACCAGAGATACATCATGTGGTACCTTGCTTCATATCCACAAAATGGCGAATAACCATATGCTATTTTCTCTACTAGATTCTTGAGCTTGGGATTGTATCGCACTCAGTGATCATCGGGCTATCTTTGGGCGTCTCACAGAATCCTTGCACCATCAAACCTCTAGGTGCTGCTCTCTCCTTCCACCAGTTTTTTGAGGGCTTTGCATTGGGCGGCTGCATTTCCGAGGTTAATATCTAGTACTTCCTTTTGTGATTTGGATCAACAACTTGTCATTTGAAAGCAGATGTGTCTGTGTTTGTGTTTGTGGTGCTGTGTTCATTGCCCAACAAAATGCAGGCTCAGTTCAAGAGTTTCTCTGCACTCCTTATGGCTTTCTTCTTCGCTATCACAACACCTGCTGGGATTACCGTGGGGTCTGGTATCGCGTCGTTCTACAATCCCAACAGCCCTAGGGCACTTGTGGTAGAGGGAATTCTGGATTCCATTTCGGCTGGTATTCTGATCTACATGGCCTTGGTGGACCTCATCGCAGCTGATTTTCTCAGCAAGAGGATGAGCTGTAACTTGAGGCTTCAAGTCGGCTCATACATTGCCTTGTTCCTTGGTGCCATGGCCATGGCATCTCTAGCCATCTGGGCTTAGCAAGTAGAATGGAAGTAAGGCAAAGATTTGAGAGTGCTGCCTAATTGCCTTTGATAGCAGGAGGTTCTCTCCAGCAGCTAGTTGGTTGCAATTCTTGATGAGAATGGGAGGCATTTTTTATTTTCTTATATTCTTCTGTTTGTCTATTGGTTCTCTTCATGTTGGTGGTGGACAGTAAGATTTAGTTCTTGTGCCCTGTTTGGTAGAGCTGTTGTTGTTGGAAAAGTAACTTATCTAAGAAGCTAGTGAAAAAAACTTTTGTTTATCGCATGCTTTTAGTTTATTCTGAGAAGAAGCTGAATTGATAAATTGCTGCAGAAGCCTACTATTTGATATAGCTTCTGCTTAAATATGTGAAATTGTGCCAAACGGGGCCATTGTACTAGATTAGAAGAGAGATGAACATAGGTTCTTGACTCCCTTCAGTATTCATAGATGTATATTGAATAGAAAATGCTTATTAGTGCTTTGTCTTACAAGAATTTTTCGCAAGCCTATAAGACTATGAATGTTGGAAAATTGGAAAAATAAAGTGTTTATAACAATTGCCCTTTTCTTATCAGGAAATTGGTTTATGTTGCTTTGACAGTTTGACCTCTAGCCGCCTATTCTCTCTTTATTTTCAATAAGTAGAATCAATTTTTTTCTGGCCAAACCTGCCTATATTTCTAATGTTTCGTTTTATCAAATGAAATCCATCGCTATTTATGACATTTCATATTTTTAATGCAACGACAGAATCTCTACCTTTCGATTAAGGTAGGATTAAAGGGACATGGGGTTTATGTCTGAGCATGGAAAAGCACAGCCTCCGGGACCAATAGAGAGCATTACAGAACCCTCTCGTGTGTTGAAAAAACCTATGTGAAAGCTCGTTTCCTCAATGTGGGTAGCACTGATGGTTCGTCCACTAAAAATATAATATCAAACGATTAAATAAATTATACTTACATGAATGAAATCCTCAGCCTTGACATATGATTGTACAAATAGTCACATCATATATATCGAGTTGTGGATCAGTCTCGATCATTTTGATGCTGGATAAATCCCTGATCCCGTTGTACAAAGGAATAAGAATACCTTGTTAATTCTAGTTAAAGTAGATATGTTTTTATAATAAAAAAGGGAGATTGAATGTTGAAGTGATCCAGATCAACTCAATGTCTCACCGTTGGCTAGCAAGGTGCCACGTGTGTGTACCTCTCACTCTCAAAAGCTAGACCCACCGTTAAATTATTTGGACATTTCACTATTTTCGCAAGCTTACACTCAGCAGCCTACTTCCAGCAGCATCTCGCGAGTTCCTTCCGTCAAAGAATCCGAGCGATCAAGCGTTGGA
Source organism: Zea mays (assembly GCF_902167145.1). NCBI lineage: Eukaryota > Viridiplantae > Streptophyta > Magnoliopsida > Poales > Poaceae > Zea > Zea mays. Next base: position 114,594,556 of record NC_050101.1, on the reverse strand, counting down.
CTGTTGATTTTGTGATCATTTTTTTCGTCCACCATGCTATCCCAAGACTTTGTCGACCAAAACACAAAGGAAGCACAAGCTACAACACTGTTAGCACAACATCCTTCCTATGTTAAATATTTTTAGATATTTTATTCCTTTTATAAATATACTTATATATACATATATTGTGTATACAGTGGGCACCCCCATACTCCTAGCTACGCATCTGCTAGGCAGGTTCACCATTTGCATTATGTTTCCCCTTCCAGAGAAACGATATCACGATTTTATCAATTTTATTTCATGCCCACACCGTCAAGGGAAACACTATATGATGATAGGTAGGCATAGAGGAGAAGACTAAAGAGACTAAAATGAGATGCCCTGCTTTGTTTAACCATCTTCAGTTGCGTAGACAGGGGGCTAGAAGGGCCCATCCCCCAACACAAAGAAAAATTGTTTTGTAGTTGTTTTTATATATGGCTAAAATAAAAGAGTTAGTTTATAATAAGTTAAAATATAGTGTCGTGGTTTCGGAAACCGAAGAACAATAAGATTTGTATTCGGCAGGGTGCTAGCGCAGATCCACTCTGAATGGTGAGCTACAGGGAGCTCGAAGGTGGATCTGAGACATGGGGTTATACTGGTTCATGCTAGAGCCTTAGTTCAGTGTAGTGCTGATCGTGTATTGCTTAGAGTGTGTTACAGTTAGGTGCTTGTGTGTGAGAGCACCTAGAGGGGAGGTGAATAGGTGATCCTATAAAAACTTGAAACTTAATCCACAAAACTTGATTAGGAGTTAGCACAATTAAGCCAAGTGGCTAGAGAGGAGAGCTTGCACAACACGATAACCACAAAGAGATCAACACAGAGATGGCACAATGGTTTATCCCGTGGTTCGGCCAAGTCCAACACTTGCTTACTCCACGTTGTGGCGTCCCAACGGATGAGGGTTGCAATCAACCCCTTTCAAGCGATCCAAAGACCCACTTGAATACCACGGTGTTTTGCTTTCACTTTACTATATCCCACTTGCGAGGAATCTCCACAACTTGGAGCCTCTCGCCCTTACACTTTGATGTTCACAAAGAAGCACGGAGTAAGGAAGGATGAGCAACGCACACAAGACACGAAATCAGAGTACCAACACGCACACAAGTCACAACAAAAGCTCACAACACAACTCGGCGAGTTTACAACTCAAATGGAGCTCTAATTGCTATCACAAAGAATCAAATGCGCGGAATCAAAGTCTTGGTGCTTAGAAATGCTTAGAGAATGCTTGGTGTCCTCCTCCATGCGCCTAGGGGTCCCTTTTATAGCCCCAAGGCAGCTAGGAGCCGTTGAGTGCATTCCAGGAAGACAATTCTTGCCTTCTGTCGCCTGGCACACCGGACAGTCCGGTGCACCACCGGACACTGTCCGGTGCGGATTTCTTTCCTTCTTTGGCGAAGCCGACCGTTGCAGATTTCGAGCCGTTGGCACACCGGACAGTCCGGTGTCCCCTTCCGACCGTTGGCTCGGCCACGTGTCTCGCGCGGATCGCGCGGCCGACAGTTGGCTCACCGGACAGTCCGGTGCACACCGGACAGTCCGATGAATTATAGCCGTACGCCGTTAATCACTTCCCGAGAGCAGCAAGTTCGCCTGAGCCATCCTAGCGCACCGGACACTGTCCGGTGCACCACCGGACAGTCCGGTGCACCCAGACAGAGCTGACTTTGGCTGAACAAAGCCATCTTTAATTTCAACTTGATTTTTCCTGTTTCCAGCACTTAGACACAATACATTAGTCTCTAAAACAATGTACTAAGTCTGAGAAACATACCTTTATACTTGATTTGTACTTTGTCCACCATTTAACACTTAGGCACGTGTGTTGGACACTAAATCACCAAAATACTTAGAAATGGCCCAAGGGCACATTTCCCTTTCAATCTTCCCCTTTTTGGTGATTTATGCCAACACAACATAAAGCAAGTAGAACAAGTGCAAAATCAATCCAAATAAGAACTCAAAATTATTTTGACTCAAATTTGGCATATATGGATCATTCTTTGCCACCACTTGGTTTGTTTTTGCAAATCAACCTCAATTTCATATCTCTAAGTCAAACACACTTGTTGAAACATAAAGAGAGATATTTCAAGAGAAATTGATCAAAGATTCAAAAACTCCCCCCTTTTCCATAATTAATCCTTCTCCCCACAAGAGACCAACTTTTGACAATAAGAGACAAATAGAAGTATTTTGACAGACAAAAACTCTAACTCTACTATTTTCAAAATTCACAAGTGGTAGCTGATCCATTTCTTGCTTTGGCCTTATTTTCTCCCCCTTTGGCATCAAGCACCAAAACGGGATCAATTTTGGCCCTATAACCCCATTGCCTTACCAAAATCTTCAACTAAGAGTAAAAAGGCAATAAGAGTACAGAGATGAACTTGGAATAAGTTACTCTTTTATCGAAGTGCAGTGGAAGTCTTGCATGGTCCAAGTCCACCTTTTCCCTTTCAAACCTCCTTTGGGACTAAATTAAGCAAACTCAAGGACACAGTTAGTCTCAAAGGGTCAAGTTGTAGCACATCTCCCCCTAAATTTGTGCATCACTTGCAAATGGACTTGTAAGGTCCGGGGAGTGTTTGTACAACTTGAGCACCATAAATAAACAAAATGCTTAAAGGAACATGATCAAAGCATGAAACACATGTATGCTATAAATCAATCCAAGTTCCACGAATCTAAGACATTTAGCTCACTACGCAACTTGCAAAAGGTCTGCTCATCTAAAGGCTTGGTAAAGATATCGGCTAGCTGGTTCTCGGAGCTAACATGAAACACTTCAATATCCCCCTTTTACTGGTGGTCTCTCAAAAAGTGATGTCGGATATCTATGTGCTTTGTGCGGCTGTGTTCAACAGGATTATCCGCCATGCGGATAACACTCTCATTATCACATAGGAGTGGGACTTTGCTCAAATTGTAGCCAAAGTCCCTGAGGGTTTGCCTCATCCAAAGTAGTTGCACGCAACACTGTCCTGCGGCAACGTACTCGGCCTCAGCGGTGGATAGGGCAACAGAAGTTTGTTTCTTAGAACTCCATGACACCAGAGACCTTCCTAAGAATTGGCACGTCCCCGATGTACTCTTCCTATCGACCTTACATCCAGCATAGTCGGAATCTGAATATCCAATCAAGTCAAAGGTAGACCCCTTTGGATACCAGATCCCAAAGCAAGGCGTAGCGACTAAATATCTAAGAATTCACTTCACCGCCACTAAGTGACATTCCCTTGGATCGGATTGAAATCTAGCACACATGCATACGCTAAGCATAATATCCGGTCTACTAGAACATAAATAAAGTAAAGACCCTATCATAGACCGGTATGCCTTTTGATCAACAGACTTACCTCCTTTGTTGAGGTCGGTGTGTCCGTCGGTTCCCATTGGAGTCTTTGCGGGCTTGGCGTCCTTCATCCCAAACCGCTTGATCAAGTCTTGCGTGTACTTCGTTTGGGAGATGAAGGTCCCATCTTTGAGTTGCCTCACTTGGAACCCAAGGAAATAGCTTAACTCGCCCATCATCGACATCTCAAACTTTTGAGTCATCACCCTGCTAAACTCTTCACAAGACTTTTGGTTAGTAGAACCAAATATTATGGCATCGACATAAATTTGGCACACAAAAAGATCACCATCACATGTCTTAGTAAAAAGAGTTGGATCGGCTTTCCCAACCTTGAAAGCATTAGCAATTAAAAAGTCTCTAAGGCATTCATACCATGCTCTTGGGGCTTGCTTAAGTCCATAGAGCGCCTTAGAGAGCTTATAGACATGGTCGGGGTACCGGTCATCCTCGAAGCCTGGGGGTTGCTCCACGTACACCTCTTCCTTGATTGGCCCGTTGAGGAAGGCGCTCTTCACATCCATTTGGAACAACCTGAAAGAATGGTGAGCGGCATATGCTAGCAAAATATGAATGGACTCTAGCCTAGCCACAAGAGCAAAAGTCTCCTCAAAGTCCAAACCTGCGACTTGGGCATAACCTTTTGCCACAAGTCGTGCCTTGTTCCTTGTCACCACCCCGTGCTCGTCTTGTTTGTTGCGGAACACCCACTTGGTTCCCACAACATTTTGCTTGGGACGAGGCACCAGTGTCCAAACTTCATTTCTTTTGAAGTTGTTGAGCTCCTCCTGCATGGCCAACACCCAGCTCGGATCTAGCAAGGCCTCCTCTACCCTGAAAGGCTCAATAGAAGAGACAAAGGAGTAATGCTCACAAAAATTAACTAATCGAGACCGAGTAGTTACTCCCTTGCTAATGTCACCCAAAATCTGGTCGACGGGATGATCCCTTTGAATCATCGCTCGAACTTGAGTTGGAGGTGTCGGTTGTGCTTCTTCCTCTATCACATGAACATCTTGTGCTCCCCCTTGATCACATGCCTCTTCTTGATGAACCTGTTCATCGTCTTGAGTTGGGGGATGCACCATTGTTGAGGAAGAAGGTTGATCTTGCTCCTTTTGTTCCATTGGCCTCACATCTCCAATCGCCATGGTGCGCATTGCGGCCGTTGGAATGTCTTCTTCATCTACATCATCAAGATCAACAACTTGCTCTTTTGGAGAACCATTAGTCTCATCAAATACAACGTCGCTAGAGACTTCAACCAAACCCGATGATTTGTTGAAGACCCTATATGCCTTTGTATTTGAGTCATAACCTAACAAAAACCCTTCTACCGCTTTGGGAGCAAATTTGGAATTCCTACCCTTCTTCACTAGAATGTAGCATTTACTCCCAAAAACTCGGAAATATGAAACATTGGGTTTGTTACCGGTTAGTAGCTCATACGAAGTCTTCTTGAGGAGGCGATGAAGGTAGACCCGGTTGATGGCGTGACAAGCCGTGTTCACGGCTTCCGACCAAAAGCGCTAGGGGGTCTTGAACTCTCCAAGCATCGTTCTCGCCATGTCTATAAGCGTCCTGTTCTTCCTCTCTACCACACCATTTTGTTGTGGTGTGTAGGGGGCAGAGAACTCGTGCTTGATTCCTTCCTCCTCAAGATACTCCTCCACTTGAAGGTTCTTGAATTCGGACCCATTGTCGCTCCTTATCTTCTTCACCTTGAGCTCAAACTCGTTTTGAGCTCTCCTTAGGAAGTGCTTGAGGATCCCTTGGGTTTTAGATTTATCCTGCAAAAAGAATACCCAAGTGAAGCGGGAAAAATCATCAACTATAACAAGACCATACTTACTTCCTCCTATGCTTAGATAGGCGACGGGTCCGAAAAGATCCATATGAAGTAACTCCAGGGGTCTTGATGTTGTCATCACATTTTTGGCATGAAGAGAGCTTCCCACCTGTTTCCCTGCTTGACAAGCTGCACAAGGTCTATCTTTTTCGAAAGTAACATTAGTTAGACCTATCACGTGTTCTCCCTTTAGAAGCTTGTGAAGGTTCTTCATCCCTACATGTGCTAACTGCTAAGCGGCGATGCCACAACCAACCCATGCTAGTCTTAGCAATTAAGCATGCATCTAGACTGGCCTCCTCTTTTGCAAAATCAACTAAATAGAGTTTGCCGTCTAATACACCCTTAAAAGCTAATGAACCATCACTTCTTCTAAAGACAGACACATCTACATTTGTGAATAGACAATTATATCCCATATTACATAATTGACTTACAGATAACAAATTATATCCAAGTGACTCAACTAAAAATACATTAGAAATAGAGTGCTCGGATGAAATAGCAATTTTTCCTAACCCTTTCACCTTGCCTTGGTTCCCATCACCGAATATGATTGAATCTTGGGGATCCTTGTTCTTGACGTAGAAAGAGAACATCCTCTTTTCCCCCGTCATGTGGTTTGTGCATCCGCTGTCGATAATCCAGCTTGAGCCCCCGGATGCATAAACCTGCAAGGCAAATTTAGGCTTGGGTCTTAGGTACCCAACTCATGTTGGGTCCTACAAGATTAGTCACAATAGTCTTAGGGACCCAAATGCAAGTCTTGTCTCCCTTACATTTGGCCCCTAATTTCCTAGCAATTATCTTCTTATCCTTTCTACAAATAGCAAAGGAAGCATTGCAAGCATAATAAATTATAGAAGGTTCATTCATTACTTTCCTAGGAAAATGAATAATATTTCTTCTAGGCATATGATTAACAACATTTTTCCTAGCTAAATTTCTATCATGCATAATAGAAGAACTAGAAGTAACCATGGCATGAGAATCAAAAGCATCATTACTTCTATAAACATTTCTAGAATGTCTCCTATCATGATACATGAAGGCATGGTTCTTTTGAGCACTACTAGCCATAGGGGCCTTCCCTTTCTCCTTGGCGGAGATGGAAGCCTTATGGCTTGTTAAGTTCTTGACTTCTCTCTTGAAGCCAAGACCATCCTTAATTGAGGGGTGTCTACCAATCGTGTAGGCATCCCTTGCAAATTTTAGCTTGTCAAATTCACTCTTGTGAGAGCACCTAGAGGGGGGGTGAAGAGGTGATCCTGTAAAACTTGAACTTAATGCCACAAAGACTTGGTTAAGTGTTAGCACAGTATTGCCAAATGGCTAGAGAAGAGTCTTAGCGAAACACAATAACCCCAAGAGAATCAACACAGGTAGTGTCGGGGACCATAATTAGGGGTACCCTCAAGGCTCCTAATTCTCAGCTGGTAACCCCCATCAGCACAAAGCTGCAAAGGCCTGATGGGTGCGACTAAGCCAGGGATCGGTCCATTCGAGGGACTCGATCACGCCTCGCCCGAGCCCAGCCTCGGGCAAGGGCAGCCGACCCCGGAGGATCTCCGTCTCGCTCGAGGCCCCCCTCCAGCGACGAACAAACTTCCGGCTCGCCCAAGGCCCAGTCTTCGCCAAGAAGCAACCCTGGCCAAATCGCCACGCCAACCGACCAAATCGCAGGGGCATTTAATGCAAAGGCGGCCTGACACCTTTATCCTGACGCACGTCCTCCAGTCGACAGAGCCGAAGTGACCGCAGTCACTTCGCCGCTCCACTGACCGGCCTGACAGAAGGACAGCGCCGCCTGCGCCGCTCCGACTGCGCCGCTCCGACTGCTGTGCCACTCGATAGAGTGAGGCTGACAGGCAGTCAGGCCCGGCCTCAGGCACCATAGGAAACTCCGCTCCGCCCTACCCAGGGCTCGGACTCGGGCTCAGCCCCGGAAGACGGCGAACTCCGCTCCGCTCGACCCAGGGCTCGGACTCGGGCTCAGCCCCAGAAGACGACGAACTCCGATCCGCCCGACCCAGGGCTCGGACTCGGGCTTAGCCCCGGAAGACGGCGAACTCTGATCCGCCCGACCCCAGGGCTCGGACTCGGGCTCAGCCCCGGAAGACGGCGAACTCCGATCCGCCCGACCCAGGGCTCGGACTCGAGCTCAGCCCCGGAAGACGGCGAACTCCGATCCGCCCGACCCCAGGGCTCGGACTCGGGCTCAGCCCCGGAAGACGGCGAACTCCGCTCCGCCCGACCCAGGGCTCGGACTTGGGCTCAGCCCCGGAAGACGGCGAACTCCGATCCGCCCGACCCCAGGGCTCGGACTCGGGCTCAGCCCCGGAAGACGACGAACTCCACTTCGCCCGACCCCAGGGCTCGGACTCAGCCCTGGCCTCAGCCGACGGTCTCCGCCTCGCCCGACCCAGGGGCTCGGACTCGACCTCGGCCACGGAAGACAGACTCGACCTCGACCTCGGAGGAGCCTCCACATCGCCCAACCTAGGGCGCAGACCGACCTCGTCAACAGGAGGCGCCATCATTACCCTACCCCAAGCTGACTCAGGCTACGGGGAACAAGACCGGCGTCCCATCTGGCTCGCTCCGCTAGACAAGTAATGATGGCGCCCCGCACGCTCTATGACGATGGCGGCTCTCAGCCCCCTTACGGAAGCAAGAGGACGTCAGCAAGGACTCGACAGCCCCGACAACTGTCCTTCCGCCAGGCTCCAGCGCTCCTCCGACGGCCACGACACCACACGAACCGGGTGCCACAACCTCTCCGGCTACCACGATGGCATGTACTTAGGGCGCTAGCTCTCCTCCGCTAGACACGTTAGCACTCTGCTACACCCCCATTGTACACCTGGATCCTCTCCTTGCGCCTATAAAAGGAAGGACCAGGGCCCTCTTACAGAGGGTGGGCCGCGCGGGGAAGAGGACGGGACAGGCGCTCGCGCGAGGCCGCTCGCTCCCTCTCCCGCGTGGACGCTTGTAACCCCCTACTGCAAGCGCACCCGACCTGGGCGCGGGACGAACACGAAGGCCGCGGGATTTCCACCTCTCTCACGCCCGTCTCCGGCTGCCTTTTCCCCCCTTCGCGCTCGGCCTCGCGCCGACCCATCTGGGCTAGGGCACGCGGCGACATTTTCACTTGTCGGTCCAGGGACGCCCCGGTCTCGAAACGCCGACAGTTGGCGCGCCAGGTAGGGGCCTGCTGCGTGTTGACGAACAGCTTCCCGTCAAGCTCCAGATGGGCAGTCTCCAGCAACCTTTCCAGCCCGGGACAGTGCTCCGTTTCGGGAGTCTTGAGTTCATGTCCCTCGACGACAGCTACGACATGATACTCCTTCCCCCGCCGTGCGACAACGACAATGGCGGCCGACAGCCCGCCCGCCGGCGGCGGAATCGACGATGTCTTCCCCGCGTGGTGGAAGAGAAACATTCGAGCTCGCCCCGCCCTCTCCCTCGCCGACGGAGGAGGAGGCGGGGCAACCAAGGCCAAGCAGGAGGCGGCACCTCGTCGACTGTCGAGCAAGTCGACGGCGCCGGCGCCCCAACGGGGGGCACGTCGGGCGTCGACCTCGCGTTTGAGACGAAGACGAGCGCCGTCTCCCCGCAACACGCCAATTCCAAACAAACGGACGACGCCAGCACGCTCGCGAAAGGCTTGCTGGGCGTCACCCTCGTACCTGAGACGACGGTGCAGTCAGTCCCTGACGTGACTTCATCACCGCCCGTCGACCAAGAGGTACCGACCGATTCCCATCTCACGCCTCTTGGATTCAGCCTCGACCCGCCAAGCGACTTCGCTTTGGCGGACGCTCTCATAGAGGCGAGTCCAAACCCTTTGGGGTTTCGTATGCGGTCACCCTGGGACCGGCTGACGGACGTCTCGACCTACGGGCCCTCGGGTCTGAGGAAGATGATGAGCCCGACTTCTGTTGGGATTTCTCTGGACTTGGTAACCCCAGTGCCATGCAGGACTTCATGACCGCATGTGACTACTGCCTTTCCGACTGTTCCGATGGTAGCCGCAGCCTCGGCGACGAGGACTGTGGCCCAAGTCGTGAATGTTTCCACGTCGATCTAGGGGGTCCCTCCGAAGGCAACCATCTTGGTATGCCGGAGAACGGTGATCTCCCTAGGCCCGTGCCTCACGTTGACATCCTACGGGAGCTAGCTGTGGTCCCCGTTCAGGCGGGGGGTCATGACCCACAGCTCGAGCAAATCCGCGGGGTGCAGGCCAGGCTCGACAGGGGAGCAGGAACACTTGAGCCGGTCCGCCGGGACATCGGGCAGGAATGGGCGGGCCAACCTCCGGCCGGAGAAGTGCGCCATCTACCCCAGGGTATCTAGCACCTGCATCGCCGATGATGTCAGGGTGAGGCCGCCACTCGCTTCCAGTGGGGTCGGCCAGAACCTGGCTGCAGCAGCAATGCTTCTCCGTGCGATGCCAGAGCCATCAACCACCGAGGGGCGGCGAATCCAGGGAGAGCTCAAGAATCTCCTGGAGGGCGCCGCGGTCCGACGGGCCGAAAGCTCCGCCTCTCGAAGGCAGGGGTACCCCTCGGAATGTCGCGCCGCGACTTCCCGATTCATGCGGGAGGCCTCGGTCCACACCGGGCGCAAGCGCAACACAGCGCCTGTGGCCCCGGGTCGCCTCGGCAACGAGCACCATCACCGCGACCGTCGGGCCCACCTCGACGAGAGGGTGCGCCGAGGCTACCACCCCAGGCATGGAGGACGCTACGACAGCGGGGAGGATCGGAGTCCCTCGCCTGAACCACCCGGTCCGCAGGCTTTCAGCCGCGCCATACGACGGGCACCGTTCCCGACCCGGTTCCGACCCCCGACTACTATCACAAAGTACTCGGGGGAGACGAGACCAGAACTGTGGCTCGTGGACTACCGACTGGCCTGCCAACTGGGTGGAACGGACGATGACAACCTCATCATCCGCAACCTCCCCCTGTTCCTCTCCGACACCGCTCGCGCCTGGTTGGAGCACCTGTCTCCGGGGCAGATCTCCAACTGGGACGACCTGGTCCAAGCCTTCGCCGGTAATTTCCAGGGCACGTACGTATGCCCTGGAAACTCCTGGGACCTCCGAAGCTGCCGGCAGCAGCCGGGAGAGTCTCTCCGGGACTACATCCGGCGATTCTCGAAGCAGCGCACCGAGCTGCCCAACATCACCGATTCGGATGTCATCGGCGCGTTCCTCGCCGGCACCACTTGCTGCGACCTGGTCAGCAAGCTGGGTCGAAAGACCCCCACCAGGGCGAGCGAGCTGATGGACATCACCACCAAGTTTGCCTCTGGCCAGGAGGCGATTGAGGCTATCTTTCGGAAGGACAAGCAGCCCTAGGGCCGCCCACCGGAAGATGCCCCCGAGGCATCAACTCAGCACGGCGCCAAGAAGAAGGGCAAGAAGAAGTCGCAAGCGAAACGCGACGCCGCTGACGCGGACCTTGTCGTCGCCGCCGAGTACAAGAACCCTCGAAAACCCCTCGGAGGTGCCAACCTCTTCGACAAGATGCTCAAGGAGCCGTGCCCCTATCATCAGGGGCCCGTCAAGCACACCCTTGAGTGCGCTATGCTTCGGCGCCACTTCCACAGGGCCGGGCCACCCGCGGAGGGTGGCAGGGCTCGCGACGACGACAAGAAGGAGGATCACCAGGCAGAAGAGTTCCCCGAGGTCTGCGACTGCTTCATGGTCTACGGTGGGCAAGCGGCAAACGCCTCGGCTCGGCACCGCAAGCAAGAGCGTCGGGAGGTCTGTTCGGTGAAGGTGGCAGCGCCAGTCTACCTAGACTGGTCCGACAAGCCCATCACCTTCGACCAAGCCGACCACCCCGACCACGTGCCGAGCCCAGGGAAATACCCGCTCGTTGTCGACCCCATCATCGGCGACGTCAGGCTCACCAAGGTCCTCATGGACGGAGGCAGCAGCCTCAACATCATCTACGCCGAGACCCTCGGCTCCTGCGTGTCGATCTGTCCTCGGTCCGGGCAGGCGCTGCGCCTTTCCACGGGATCATCCCCGGGAAGCGCGTCCAGCCCCTCGGACAACTCGACCTTCCCATCTGCTTCGGAGCACCCTCCAACTTCCGAAGGGAGACCGTCACGTTCGAGGTGGTCGGGTTCCGAGGAACCTACCACGCAGTATTGGGGAGGCCATGCTACACGAAGTTCATGGCCGTCCCCAACTACACCTACCTCAAGCTCAAGATGCCAGGCCCCAATGGGGTCATCACCGTCGGCCCCACGTACCGACACGCGTTCGAATGCGACGTCGAGTGCGTGGAGTACGCCGAGGCCCTCGCCGAGTCCGAGGCCCTCATCGCCGACCTGGAGAGCCTCTCTAAGGAGGTGCCAGACGTGAAGTGTCACGCCGGCAACTTCGAGCCAGCGGAGACGGTTAAGTCCGTCCCCCTCGAACCCAGCAGCGACGCCTCCAAGCAGATCCGGATCGGCTCCGAGCTCGATCCCAAATAGGAAGCAGTGCTCGTCGACTTTCTCCGTGCGAACGCCGACGTCTTCGCGTGGAGTCCCTCGGACATGCCCGGCATACCGAGGGATGTCGCCGAGCACTCGCTGGATATCCGAGCCGGAGCCCGACCCGTCAAGCAACCTCTGCGCCGATTCGACGAAGAAAAGCGCAGAGCCATAGGCGAGGAGATCCACAAGCTAATGGCGGCAGGGTTCATCAAAGAGGTATTCCATCCCGAATGGCTTGCCAACCCTGTGCTTGTGAGAAAGAAAGGAGGGAAATGGCGGATGTGTGTAGACTACACTGGTCTAAACAAAGCATGTCCGAAGGTTCCCTACCCTCTGCCTCGCATCGATCAAATCGTGGATTCCACTATTGGGTGCGAAACCCTATCTTTCCTCGATGCCTACTCAGGGTATCACCAAATCAGGATGAAGGAGTCCGACCAGCTCGCGACTTCTTTCATCACGCCCTTCGGCATGTACTGCTATGTCACCATGCCGTTCGGCTTGAGGAATGCGGGTGCGACATACCAGCGGTGCATGAACCATGTGTTCGGCCAACACATTGGCCGGACGGTCGAGGCCTACGTCGATGACATCGTAGTCAAGACGAGGAAAGCCTCCGACCTCCTTTCCGACCTTGAAGTGACATTCCGATGTCTCAAGGCGAAAGGCGTGAAGCTCAATCCCGAAAAGTGTGTCTTCGGGGTGCCCCGAGGCATGCTCTTGGGGTTCATCGTCTCTGAGTGGGGCATCGAAGCCAACCCGGAGAAGATCGCAGCCATCACCAGCATGGGGCCCATCAAGGACTTGAAAGGCGTACAGAGAGTCATGGGATGTCTTGCGGCTCTGAGCCGCTTCATCTCACGCCTCGGCGAAAGAGGCCTGCCTCTGTACCGCCTCTTAAGGAAGGCCGAGTGCTTCACTTGGACCCCTGAGTCGGGAACCTGAAGGCGCTCCTCACGAATGTGCCCATCTTGGTGCCCCCCGCTGCCGGAGAAGCCCTCTTGATCTACGTCGCCGCGACCACTCAGGTGGTTAGCGCCGCGATTGTGGTTGAGAGACGAGAAGAGGGGCATACATTGCCCGTCCAGAGGCCAGTCTACTTCATCAGCGAGGTACTGTCCGAGACCAAAATCCACTACCCACAAGTTCAGAAGCTACTGTACGCGGTGATCCTGACGCGGCGGAAGTTGCGACACTACTTGGAGTCTCATTCGGTAACTGTGGTGTCATCCTTCCCCCTGGGGGAGATCATCTAGTGCCGAGAGGCCTCGGGTAGAATCGCAAAGTGGGCGGTGGAAATCGTGGGCGAAACAATCTCTTCGCCCCTCGGAAGGCCATCAAGTCCCAAGTCTTAGCGGACTTCGTGGCTGAATGGGTCGACACCCAGCTCCCAACAGTTCCGATCCAGCCGGAACTCTGGACCATGTTCTTCGACGGGTCGCTGATGAAGACAGGAGCCGACGCAGGCCTACTCTTCATCTCGCCCCTCGGAAAGCATCTACGCTACGTGCTACGCCTCCACTTCCCGGCGTCCAACAATGTGGCTGAGTACGAGGCTCTGGTCAACGGGTTGCGCATCGCCATCGAGCTAGGGGTCCGACGCCTCGACGCTCGCGGTGACTCGCAACTCGTCATCGACCAAGTCATGAAGAACTCCCACTTCCGCGACCCGAAGATGGAAGCCTACTGCGATGAGGTTCGGCGCCTGGAAGACAAGTTCTACGGGCTCGAGCTCAACCACATCGCCCGGCGCTACAACGAGACTGCGGACGAGCTGGCTAAAATAGCCTCGGGGCGAACAACGGTTCCCCCAGATGTCTTCTCCCGATACCTGCATCAACCCTCCGTCAAGATCGACGACACGCCCGAGCCCGAGGCACCCTCGGCCCAGACCGAGGTACCCTCGGCTCAGTCCGAGGCACCCTCAGCTCAGTCCGAGGCACCCTCGGCTCGGCCCGAGGCACCCTCAGCTCGGCCCGAGGCACCCTCGGTTCAGCTCGAGGTACCCTCGGCTCCCGAGGGTGAGGCACTGTGTGTCGAGGAGGAGCGAAGCGGGGTCACGCCTAATCAAAACTGGCAGACCCCGTACCTGCAATATCTCCACCGAGGAGAGCTACCCCTCGACCGAGCCGAAGCTCGGCGGTTGGCGTGATGCGCCAAGTCGTTTGTCTTGCTGGGAGATGGGAAGGAGCTCTACCACCGCAGCCCCTCAGGCATCCTCCAGCGATGCATCTCCATCGCCGAAGGCCAGGAGCTCCTACGAGAGATACACTCGGGGGCTTGCGTCCATCACGCAGCACCTCGAGCCCTTGTTGGAAACGCCTTCCGACAAGGTTTCTACTGGCCAACAGTGGTGGCCGACGCCACTAGAATTGTTCGCACCTGCGAAGGGTGTCAGTTCTACGCGAGGCAGACCCGCTTGCCTGCTCAGGCTCTGCAGACGATACCCATCACCTGTCCTTTTGCTGTGTGGGGTCTGGACCTCGTCGGCCCCTTGCAGAAGGCACCCGGGGGCTACACGCACCTGTTGGTCGCCATCGACAAATTCTCCAAGTGGATCGAGGTCCGACCCCTAAACAGCATCAGGTCCGAACAGGCGGTGGCGTTCTTCACCAACATCATCCACCGTTTTGGGGTCCCGAACTCCATCATCACCGACAACGACACCCAGTTCACCGGCATAAAGTTCCTGGACTTCTGCGAGGATCACCACATCCTGGTGGACTGGGCCGCCGTGGCTCACCCCATGACGAATGGGCAAGTAGAGCGTGCCAACGGCATGATTCTATAAGGACTCAAGCCTCGGATCTACAACGACCTCAACAAGTTCGGCAAGCGATGGATGAAGGAACTCCCCTCGGTGGTCTGGAGCCTGAGGACAACGCCGAGCCGAGCCACGGGCTTCACGCCGTTCTTTCTAGTCTATGGGGCCGAGGCCATCTTGCCCACAGACTTAGAATACGGTTCCCCGAGGACGAGGGCCTATGCCGACCAAAGCAACCAAGCTAGTCGAGAAGACTCGCTGGACCAGCTGGAAGAGGCTCGGGACAAGGCCTTACTACACTCGGCGCGGTACCAGCAGTCCCTGCGACGCTACCACGCCCGAGGGGTCCGGTCCCGAGACCTCCAGGTGGGCGACCTGGTGCTTCGGCTGCGACAGGACGCTCGAGGGCGGCACAAGCTCACGCCTCCCTGGGAAGGGCCGTTCGTCATCGCCAAAGTTCTGAAGCCCGGAACGTACAAGCTGGCCAACAATCAAGGCGAGGTCTACAACAATGCTTGGAACATCCAACAGCTACGTCGCTTCTACCCTTAAAATGCTTTCAAGTTATTCATATACCTCGCTCCCGAGTAAAGTTTAGTCATCAAGGAAGGGTCAGCCTTGCCTCGGCAAAGCCCGACCCTCCCTCGGGGGCTAAAAGGGGGGAACCCCCTCTGCATCGAAATTTTCCTCGAAAAAAGATCCTTTCTGCCAGAATGTCTTTCGTGCTTTTCGACTACTTCGAAAGTGGATCCTGAAAACGACGGAGTACACGTAAGCAGCCAAGGCTGACCGAGCCGAGGGACTCCTACGCCTCCGGGATACGGATACCTCACTCATCACCTTCTGCGATAAGTAACTCGCGTTCAGATAGGTGATTCCGCGGACCGAACAAGTCTTCACGCTCGAAAGCTCCTCTGCCGAAGCGATTCTTCGGGCCTTCTCGGCTGCGTCGGTGACAGAACCCCATGGATGGGCAAGAGTGCGCGTAAGCGGCAAGGCCGACCGAGCCGAGGGATTCCTACGCCTCTGGGATACGGATACCTCACTCATCACCTTCCGCGAAAAGCAATTCTCGCTCGCACAGACAATTCTGTTACCGACGAAAAAGTCCAGATACTCGAAACAAGAGGAAAAGAAACGCAGCTTTACAACACGGCGAGGGTGTGTTTGGGCCTCGGCGGCCGCAGAAAACGCACACTACAAGATAATCCGACCCTGCAGGCTCAGATCTTGACAGTTGAAGGGAGCAGCAGCACCCTCGGCGTCGACTACACCTTCGGCGAGGTCCGACCTAGCCTCGGACGGCGACGCGGTCCGAGGATCTCCACTCTGAAGGACGACATCATCATCACGCTCGGACCATCGCCGCCAGGGTCTTCTCCAAGAATCCGGCTCGAGCAGGCGGCTCAGCCGGTCACCCCGAGGCCTCGGCCAGCTGTCCCCCGAAGACATCAGCCCGGCTCGAGGCCTCGGCAGATCAACTCCGGCGTCGGTCCCGCTAACGGACAACCCGGCTAGGCTCCGGCCGACCAAGTCTTCTTTTCGAGCCAACTCTGCCTCTGTCCGTGCTGACACCGCTACCCCTGGCTTCGGCTCATCGAAGAGCAGTCGAGGGGTTCCTTTAACTAAGCAAGAGAAGCCTCGGACAGCAAGGCCGACCGAGCCGAGGGACTCCTACGCCTCCGGGATACGGATACCTCACTCGTCACCTTTGCACGGGGCGACTCACGCTTGGTGAAGCGGTTCAGACAACCAACAGGCGAGTCTTAGTGCTCGAAAATGAGGAAAAAACACGGCTCCGCGCCAAAAATACATACACGTTCAGGCCCCGACATCCACAATGAACAAAAGACCGGCATCCAAGGTGCCATTACAAACGGAACTCTGATTCCACCTCCGCAGGTACGAACAACCCCACACGGTTGGGGGGCCTGCGGAGCAACAGAAGACCGACGAACGGCACGCCGTCACCCGCTCCAGCAGCGGCGACGACGACGACTTCTGCTCCGGGGGGCCGAACAGCAGCAGCGATGACCTCAGGGCGGATGCTGCTGCCAGGAGGCCCCCACCCATGCCCAAACTCGTGAGGCAAGGACGGGCAGAAGGCCGTACAGTTGGAGGTCGATCCGTGGGTGGCCCCGGCTATCACGTCGGTGGAAGAACCTCTTCCAGCTGCCGTGGCGGAAGGCGGCGCGGGGAGCGGCTCCGAAGCCACTCGGGTCCGAGAGCCGGGCACGCGGCAGCTGCCAGTGCCACGAACGGCGAACGCCCTTCCCCCCGATCACTGAGGGAAGGAGCGGGCCACCGCCCACGCAGGGGCCGACCCCAACTCGGCACACTCCCCTCCCCAGCACTGATGATGAAAATCCTTGAGGCTGAGGGAGGGGCAGAGGCCGCAGCCCGGCTTGCTTTCCCCCACCATCGAACTGGAGGTCACCGTCTTGGGTGACCGCCGGGCTGCACAATGAAAATCCTTGAAGCCGAACGATGGCTGAAAGGTACCAACTCCCACGGAGTTGCATTCCTCCAACGACAAGACAGAAGGACTGCGGGCATCCCCCATCCGGGGGCTCGGAAGGTGGAAAGACACGATGCATAAGGGAGCGCGAAGACATGGTCGCCTTTCAAGGGGGTCGCCCTCCTTTTAAAGGCGACTCTCCCTACTTGCGTCCCCAGCCGTCGTGGGCTGAGTCTTCTCCAACACGCTCCAAGGTCCTCCCCCTACGGCACGGGGGCTGGGTCCCACGCGTCATGCAAGCTGGCCCAGAGCAGAAGAAGCCAAACCGCCGCGCGCGGTGCATGCAACCGCCCCGCGGTTACGAGCATTCCTCCGCTTTCGCCTAGACCAGCGAGCGAAAGGGCGGGCAGCCATGCAGGCGCCATGCAACCGCGCCAAGTGGGCGCGCCCCTCCAATTTCCAACGCACCCAGCATGGGGGCCCACGCCCACGCGTCATGCAACCGGCGCGCCGGTCGCTACGTGCGAGCAACTGCACCGCCACTCGCACCACTGCCACGCCCCCTCGACTGCGGAACCAGTACCGTGACTCGAGGCAACCCTGCGTACGACCCAGCAGTGCCAGCCAGGCGCGACGGTCAATACGGCCAAAAATGGGCCGGCAGTAATGGCGGTGGCAGGCGGGCGGGAGCAGCGGTCACGTCGTCAGCCAAGCTTATGTCCCATCCTGGGGCAGTGAGAGAACCCTCTCTCACGGCGTGAAGACGGCGCGCCCGTGTTCCGTTCCTCGAAAGGCTCGCGCACGCGCAACGGCCGCCCCGCGAACCACTCGCCCCGTCGCATTAACTCCGCGGCGGGACAGGCGGCGCCTCTGGCAGGAGAAGCGAGCAACGCTTCGCCTTCGCCATAATGACCGCGTCAAAAAAGGTACGCCATGTCATTCGATTTCGTGTCCTTTTCCTTTTCCTCTTTCTCTCTCTTACAACAGGGACCGGGAAAGGGGGATACCCCGAAAAGGACCCTTCTCCGTGAAGGAAACAGACTCCGAGCCCCCTACTGATCAGAGGTTCGAAGGCTGGCCCCTCGGAGGGGTTTAACAGCTGCCTCAGAGTGCGTGGGCTCCACACCCACTACTGGTCAGAGGTTCGAAGGCCGGCCCCTCGGAAGGGTTCAACGGCCGCCTCAGGCCACTCGGGCTCCGCGCCCACTACTGATCAGGGGTTCGAAGGCTGGCCCTCGAAGGGTTCACAGCCGCCTCAGACATAGAGCGAGGGATGACCCTGGGTACGTTCGATACATAACCGAGGCTCGGGCTATGCTCCCGAGGTACCCTAGGACATTTCCGAGACCAGCGGGAACGATCTTGTAACGGAATCCCATCAGAGGGAGGCATCGAGCCCTCGGACCCCGTCGATAGGGGACCGGGTCCGGCAGATCGCCCGCAGGTACTTTTGGGCGCGCCTCTGGGCCTCTAGCCGACCCCTAACAAATGGGGCACGGGCGTCCACTCGGATTACCCGCCAGCAGCTCACCGGAGACACCATGTTCGGCGCCCTCCGAGGGCAACATGGCACTTCCCCCCCCCTCCTCCTTGCGGAAAGGCGACGCAGGGGCGTATGTAAAAAAGTCGAGTCTGTCCCTGACCATCCTCTCGCCCTGTGCAGAGGCTCGGGGGCTGCTCTCGCAAACCTGGCTCTGGCCAAACCATTGACAGCGTCAACATACCAGCCCGAGAACTTGGGACCCGACCGTGCACCCAGGCTACAGCCAGCTCGCATGAGGGAACAACCAGACCAGCCGAAGCATTGCGCGAGGCATTAAGACCTCAGAGGAGTCAAACCACTCCTCCGAGGCCTCGGGGGCTACACCTGGCGGGTGCGCTCGCGCGCACCCACCGGAACAAAACGCAACCGAGAAAGGCTGATCCCCTTGCAAAAAAGTGCGACAAAAGCCTCCAAGCGAGTATTAACACTCCCTTCGAAGCTCGAGGGCTACTGTCGGGGACCATAATTAGGGGTACCCTCAAGGCTCCTAATTCTCAGCTGGTAACCCCCATCAGCACAAAGATGCAAAGGCCTGATGGGTGCGACTAAGCCAGGGATCGGTCCATTCGAGGGACTCGATCACGCCTCGCCCGAGCCCAGCCTCGGGCAAGGGCAGCCGACCCCGGAGGATCTCCGTCTCGCCCGAGGCCCCCCTCCAGCGACGAACAAACTTCCGGCTCGCCCAAGGCCCAGTCTTCGCCAAGAAGCAACCCTGGCCAAATTGCCACGCCAACCGACCAAATCGCAGGGGCATTTAATGCAAAGGCGGCCTGACACCTTTATCCTGACGCACGTCCTCCAGTCGACAGAGCCGAAGTGACTGCAGTCACTTCGCCGCTCCACTGACCGGCCTGATAGAAGGACAGCGCCGCCTGCGCCGCTCCGACTGCTGTGCCACTCGACAGAGTGAGGCTGACAGGCAGTCAGGCCCGGCCTCAGGCACCATAGGAAACTCCGCTTCGCCCGACCCAGGGCTCGGACTCGGGCTCAGCCCCGGAAGACGGCGAACTTCGCTCCGCCCGACCCAGGGCTCGGACTCGGGCTCAGCCCAGGAAGACGGCGAACTCCGATCCGCCCGACCCAGGGCTCGGACTCGGGCTCAGCCCCGGAAGACGGCGAACTCTGATCCGCCCGACCCTAGGGCTCGGACTCGGGCTCAGCCCCGGAAGACGGCGAACTCTGATCCGCCCGACCCAGGGCTCGGACTCGGGCTCAGCCCCGGAAGACGGCGAACTCCGATCCGCCCGACCCCAGGGCTCGGACTCGGGCTCAGCCCCGGAAGATGGCGAACTCCGCTCCGCCCGACCCAGGGCTCGGACTTGGACTCAGCCCCGGAAGACGGCAAACTCCGATCCGCCCGACCCCAGGGCTCGGACTCGGGCTCAGCCCCAGAAGACGACGAACTCTGCTTCGCCCGACCCCAGGGCTCGGACTCAGCCCTGGCCTCAGCCGACGGTCTCCGCCTCGCCCGACCCAGGGGCTTGGACTCGACCTCGGCCACGGAAGACAGACTCGACCTCGACCTCGGAGGAGCCTCCACATCACCCAACCTAAGGCGCGGACCGACCTCGTCAACAGGAGACGCCATCATTACCCTACCCCAAGCTGACTCAGGCTACGGGGAACAAGACCGGCGTCCCATCTGGCTCGCTCCGCTAGACAAGTAATATTGGCGCCCCGCACGCTCTATGACGATGGCGGCTCTCAGCCCCCTTACGGAAGCAAGAGGACGTCAGCAAGGACTCGACAGCCCCGACAGCTGTCCTTCCGCCGGGCTCCAGCGCTCCTCCGACGGCCACGACACCACACGAACCGGGTGCCACAACCTCTCCGGCTGCCACGATGGCATGTACTTAGGGCGCTAGCTCTCCACTAGACACGTTAGCACTCTGCTACACCCCCATTGTACACCTGGATCCTCTCCTTGCGCCTATAAAAGGAAGGACCAGGGCCCTCTTACAGAGGGTGGGCCGCGCGGGGAAGAGGACGGGACAGGCGCTCGCGCGAGGCCGCTCGCTCCCTCTCCCGCGTGGACGCTTGTAACCCCCTACTGCAAGCGCACCCTACCTGGGCGCGGGACGAACACGAAGGCCGCGGGATTTCCACCTCTCTCACGCCCGTCTCCGGCTGCCTTTTCCCCCCTTCGCGCTCGGCCTCGCGCCGACCCATCTGGGCTGGGGCACGCGGCGACATTTTCACTCGTCGGTCCAGGGACCCCCCAGTCTCGAAACGCCGACAGGTAGACACAGTGGTTTATCCCGTGGTTCGGCCAAGTACAACACTTGCCTACTTCCATGTTGTGGCGTCCCAACGGACGAGGGTTGCAATCAACCCCTCTCAAGCGGTCCAAAGACCCACTTGAATACCACAGTGTTTGCTTTTCTTTTCTATATCCCGTTCGCGAGGAATCTCCACAACTTGGAGTCTCTCACCCTTACAAAGATGTTCACAAAGAATCACGGAGTAAGGGAGGGATTAGCAACTCACACAAGACTCAAAGATCACAGCAAATACGCACACACAAGACCCAGACTTAAGCTCAAAAGACTAGCACACTAGAACGGAGCTCAAATCACTAAAATGTCGAACAAGTGCGCAAGAATGGAGTGTGAGTGATCAAGAGTGCTCAAGGAATGCTTGGTGTGTTCCTCCATGCGCCTAGGGGTCCCTTTTATAGCCCCAAGGCAGCTAGGAGCCGTTGAGAGCAATCCGGGAAGGCAATTCTTGCCTTCTGTCGCTTGGCGCACCGGACAGTCCGGTGCACCACCGGACACTGTCCGGTGCGGATTTCCTTCCTTATTTGGCGAAGCCGACCGTTGGCAGCCTTGGAGCCGTTGGCGCACCGGACACTGTCCGGTGCACACCGGACAGTCCGGTGCCCCCTCCCGACCGTTGGCTCACCGGACAGTCCTGTGCACACCGGATAGTCCGGTGAATTATAGCCGTACGCCGTCAATTTCTTCCCGAGAGCAGCAAGTTCGCCTGAGCCAGTCTGGCACACCGGACACTGTCCGGTGCACCACCGGACAGTCCAGTGCACCCAGACAGAGCTAGCTTTGGCTGAAACAAAGCTATCTCTCTCCAATTTGTTTTCTCCTGTTTCCAGCACTTAGACACAATACATTAGTCCATAAAACAATGTACTAAGTCTAGAAACATACCTTTTGACATGATTTGCACTTTGTCCACTACATTGCATAGATCAACACAAAAGCACTTGCGTTGGCACTCAATCACCAAAATACTTAGAAATGGCCCAAGGGCACATTTCCCTTTCAATCTCCCCCTTTTTGGTGATTTATGCCAACACAACATAAAGCAACTGGAACAAGTGCAATATCAATTCAAATAAGAACTCAAATTTGTTTTGAATCAAATTTGGCATATATGGATCATTCTTTGCCACCACTCGGTTTGTTTTTGCAAATCAAACTCAAATTTCTATCTCTAAGTCAAACACCCTTGTTAAGACATAAAGAGAGTCATTCCAAGAGAAATTGATTCAAGATTTCAAAAACTCCCCCTCTTTCCCATAATCAACACTTCTCCCCACAAGAAGCCAACTTTTGATAAAAAGAGCCAATAAGAGTATTTTGACAAAACAAAAGCTCTATTCTATTATTTTCAAAATTCTCAAGTGGTAGCTGATCCATTTATTGCTTTGGCCTTTATTTTCTCCCCCTTTGGCATCAAGCACCAAAACGTGATCAATTTTGGCCCCAGAACCCCATTGCCTCACCAAAATCTTCAATAAGAATACAAAGGCAATAAGAGTACATGAGATGAACTTGGAATAAGTTACCCCCTCATCGGAGTGTAGTGGAAGTCTTTCATGGTCCAAGTCCACCTTTTCCCTTTCAAACCTCCTTTGAGACTAAATCAAGCAAACTCAAGCATACAGTTAGTCTCAAAGGGTCAAGTTGTCACACAACTCCCCCTAAATATTTGCATCACTTGCAAAAAGGACTTGTGAGGTCCAGGGAGTGTTTGTACAACTTGAGCACCACAAGTAAGCAACAAAATGCAGAAGGAACATGATCAAGGGCATAAACACATGTATGCTATAAATCAATCCAAGTTCCACGAATCTAGGACATTTAGCTCACTACGCAGCCTGCAAAAGGTCTTCTCATCTAAAGGCTTAGTGAAGATATCGGCTAGCTGGTTCTCGGTGCTAACATGAAACACTTCGATATCTCCCTTTTGCTGGTGGTCTCTCAAAAAGTGATGCCGGATGTCAATGTGCTTTGTGCGGCTGTGCTCAACAGGATTTTCCGCTATTCGGATAGCACTCTCATTATCACATAGGAGTGGGACTTTGCTCAGATTGTAGCCAAAGTCCCGGAGGGTTTGCCTCATCCAAAGTAGTTGCGCGCAACACTGTCCTGCGGCAACGTACTCGGCCTCAGCAGTGGATAGGGCAACGAAAGTTTGTTTCTTAGAATTCCATGACACCAGGGACCTTCCTAAGAATTGGCACGTCCCCAATGTACTCTTCCTATCGACCTTACATCCAGCATAGTCGGAATCTGAATATCCAATCAAGTCAAAGTTAGACCCCTTTGGATACCAGATCCCGAAGCAAGGCGTAGCGACTAAATATCTAAGAATTCGCTTCACGGCCACTAAGTGACACTCCCTTGGATCGGATTGAAATCTAGCACACATGCATACGCTAAGCATAATATCCGGTCTACTAGCACATAAATAAAGCAAAGAACCTATCATAGACTGGTATGTTTTTTGATCAACGGACTTACCTCCTTTGTTGAGGTCGGTGTGTCCGTCGGTTCCCATCGGCGTCTTTGCGGGCTTGGCGTCCTTCATCCCAAACCGCTTTAGCAAGTCTTGCGTGTACTTTGTTTGGGAGATGAAGGTGCCGTCCTTGAGTTGCTTCACTTGGAACCCAAGGAAGTAGTTCAATTCGCCCATCATCGACATCTCGAATTTCTGTGTCATCACCCTGCTAAACTCTTCACAAGACTTTTGATTAGTAGAACCAAATATTAAGTCATCGACATAAATTTGGCACACAAAGAGATCACCATCGCAAGTCTTAGTGAAAAGAGTTGGATCGACTTTCCCAATCTTGAAAGCATTAGCAATTAAAAAGTCTCTAAGGCATTCATACCATGCTCTTGGGGCTTGCTTAAGTCCATAGAGCACCTTAGAGAGCTTACACACGTGGTCGGGGTACCGTTCATCCTCGAAGCTAGGGGGTTGCTCCACATACACCTCCTCCTTGATCGGCCCGTTGAGGAAAGCGCTCTTCACATCCATTTGGTACAACCTGAAAGAATGGTGAGCGGCATATGCTAGCAATATACGAATAGATTCTAGCCTAGCCACAGGAGCAAAAGTCTCCTCAAAGTCCAAACCTGCGACTTGGGCATAACCTTTTGCCACAAGTCGAGCCTTGTTCCTTGTCACCACCCCGTGCTCGTCCTGCTTGTTGCGGAACACCCACTTGTTTCCCACAACATTTTGCTTGGGACGAGGCACCAGTGTCCAAACTTCATTACGCTTGAAGTTGTTGAGCTCTTCCTGCATGGCCAACACCCAGTCCGGATCTAGCAAGGCCTCTTCTACCCTGAAAGGCTCAATAGAAGAGACAAAAGAGTAATGCTCACAAAAATTCACCAATCTAGAGCGAGTAGTTACTCCCTTGCTAATATCACCCAAAATTTGATCGACGGGATGATTCCTTTGAATCGTCGCTCGAACTTGGGTTGGAGGTGCCTGAGGTGCTTCTTCCTCTTCAACTTAAACATCCTGTGCTCCCCCTTGATCATGCGCCTCCACTTGAGGTACCTGTTCGTCATCTTGGGTTGGGGGATGCACCATTGTTGAGGAAGAAGGTTGATCTTGCTCCAAATGTTCCTGTGGTCGCACATCGCCAATCGCCATGGTGCGCATAGCGGCCGTTGGAACGTCTTCTTCATCTACATCATCAAGATCAACAACTTGCTCTCTTGGAGAGCCATTAGTCTCATCAAATACAACGTCGCTAGAGACTTCAACCAAACCCGATGATTTGTTGAAGACCCTATACGCCTTTGTATTTGAGTCATAACCTAATAAAAACCCTTCTACAGCTTTGGGAGCAAATTTAGAAGTTCTACCTTTCTTCACAAGAATATAACATTTGCTCCCAAATACACGAAAATATGACACATTGGGTTTGTTACCAGTTAGCATCTCATACGAAGTCTTTTTGAGGAGGCGGTGAAGGTAGACCCGGTTGATGGCGTGGCAAGCCGTGTTCACGGCTTCTGACCAAAAGCGCTCGGGGGTCTTGAACTCTCCAAGCATAGTCCTCGCCATATCGATGAGCGTCCTGTTCTTCCTCTCTACCACACCATTTTGTTGTGGTGTGTAGGGAGCGGAGAACTCGTGCTTGATCCCTTCCTCCTCAAGGAACTCCTCCACTTGAAGGTTCTTGAACTCGGACCGGTTGTCGCTCCTTATCTTCTTCACCTTGAGCTCAAACTCATTTTGAGCTCTCCTGAGGAAGCGCTTGAGGGTCCCCTGGGTTTCAGATTTATCCTGCAAAAAGAATACCCAAGTGAAGCGGGAAAATCATCAACTATAACAAGACCATACTTACTTCCTCCTATACTTAGATAGGCGACGGGTCCGAAGAGGTCCATATGAAGCATCTCCAAGGGTCTTGATGTGGTCATCACATTTTTGGTGTGATGAGAGCTTCCCACCTGTTTGCCTGCTTGACAAGCTGCACAAGGTCTATCTTTTTCGAATTGCACATTAGTTAAACCTATCACGTGTTCTCCCTTTAGAAGCTTGTGAAGGTTCTTCATCCCCACATGTGCTAAGCGGCGATGCCATAGCCAGCCCATGCTAGTCTTAGCAATTAAGCATGCATCTAGACCGGCCTCCTCTTTTGCAAAATCAACTAAGTAAAGTTTGCCGTCTAATACACCCTTAAAAGCTAGTGAACCATCACTTCTTCTAAAGACAGACACATCTACATTTGTGAATAGACAATTATATCCCATATTGCATAATTGACTAACAGATAACAAATTATATCCAAGAGACTCAACTAAAAATACATTAGATATAGAGTGCTCATTTGATATTGCAATTTTGCCTAAGCCTTTCACCTTGCCTTGATTCCCATCACCGAATATGATTGAATCTTGGGGATCCTTGTTCTTGACGTAGGAGGTAAACATCTTCTTCTCCCCCGTCATGTGGTTTGTGCATCCGTTGTCGATAATCTAGCTTGAACCCCCAGATGCATAAACCTGCAAGGCAAATTTAGGCTTGGGTTTTAGGTACCCAACTCTTGTTGGGTCCTACAAGGTTAGTGATAATGGTCTTAGGGACCCAAATGCATGTTTTGTCTCCCTTACATTTGGCCCCTAACTTCCTAGCAATTACCTTCTTATCCTTTCTACAAATAGCAAAGGAAGCATTGCAAGCATAATAAATTGTAGAAGGTTCATTCATTACTTTCCTAGGAACATTAACAACATTTCTCCTAGGCCTATGAACAAAATATCTCCTAGACATATCTCTACCATGCATATAGGAAGAACTAGTAGCAAACATGGCATGAGAGTCAAAAGCATCATAATCATTACAACTCCTATACGACTATCTTCTATCATGGTACATAAACGCATGGTTCTTTTTAGCACTACTAGCCAAAGGAGCCTTCCCTTTCTCCTTGGCGAAGATGGGAGTCTTATGGCTTGTTAAGTCCTTGGCTTCCCTCTTGAAGCCAAGTCCATCCTTAATTGAGGGGTGTCTACCAATCTTGTAGGCATCCCTTGCAAATTTTAGCTTGTCAAATTCATTCTTGCTAGTCTTAAGTTGGGCATTAAGACTAGCCAATTCATCATTCAATTTGGAAATTGAAGCTAGGTGTTCACTACAAGCATCAATGTCAAAATCTGTACACCTCTTGCAAATCATAACATGTTCTACACAAGAGTTAGATTTACTAGCTATTTCTAACTTAGCATTCAAACCATCATTCATGCTCCTCAAGCTAGAAATTGTCTCATGGCAAGAAGATAGTTCACAAGAAAGCATTTCATTTCTTTTAACTTCTAGAGCAAGTGAATTTTGTGCACTAACAAATTTATCATGCTCTTCATATAAAAGGTCCTCTTGTTTCTCTAAAAGTCTATCCTTTTCATTCAAGGCATCAATCAATTCATTAATCTTATCTATTTTAGTTCTATCCAATCCCTTGAACAAACTAGAGTAATCTATTTCTTCATCACTAGACTCATCATCACTAGAAGAATCATAAGTAGTACTGTCTCGAGTACATACCTTCTTCTCCTTCGCCATGAGGCATGTGTGACACTCGTTGGGGAAGAGGGATGACTTGTTGAAGGCGGCGGCGGCGAGTCCTTCATTTTCGGAGTCGGATGATGAACAATCCGAGTCCCACTCCTTGCCAAGGTGTGCCTCGCCCTTAGCCTTCTTGTATGCCTTCTTCTTCTCCCTCTTGCTCCCTTGTTCCTGGTCACTATCATTATCGGGACAGTTAGCAATAAAATGACCAATCTTACCACATTTGAAGCATGAGCGCTTCCCCTTTGTCTTGGTCTTGCTTGGCTGTCCCTTGCGACTTTTTAGCGCCGTCTTGAAGCGCTTGATGATGAGGGCCATCTCTTCATCATTGAGCCCGGCCGCCTCAACTTGCGCCACTTTGCTAGGTAGCGCCTCCTTGCTCCTCGTTGCCTTGATAGCAATGGGTTGAGGCTCATGGATTGGACCGTTCAACGCGTCATCGACATATCTTGCCTCCTTGATCATCATTCGCCCACTTACAAATTTTCCAAGAACTTATTCGGGCGACATCTTGGTGTACCTAGGATTTTCACGAATATTGTTCACCAAATGTGGATCAAGTACAGTAAAGGACCTTAGCATTAGGCGGACGACGTCGTGGTCCGTCCATCGCGTGCTTCCGTAGCTCCTTATTTTGTTGATGAGGGTCTTGAGCCGGTTGTATGTTTGGGTT
Source organism: Zea mays (assembly GCF_902167145.1). Lineage (NCBI taxonomy): Eukaryota > Viridiplantae > Streptophyta > Magnoliopsida > Poales > Poaceae > Zea > Zea mays. The sequence continues at coordinate 114,567,049 of NC_050101.1, read as the reverse complement.
GGCTCCTCGCCCCTTATCATTGCGAATCTTCCAAGCTCGCCCTCCACCAAATCCATCTTGGTGAGTAAGGTAACGTCTTTCCCCTCATGAGAGATCTTGAGGGTGTCCCAAATCTGCTTGGCATTGTCCAAGCCGCTCACCTTATGGTACTCGTCCCTGCACAAAGAGGCTAACAACACAGTAGTAGCTTGTGCATTTTTATGAATCTGTTCATTAATAAATATAGGACTATCCGAGCTATCGAATTTCATTCCATTCTCAACAATCTCCCATATGCTTGGATGGAGAGAGAACAAGTGACTACGCATTTTGTGACTCCAAAATCCGTAGTCCTCCCCATCAAAGTGTGGAGGTTTGCCAAGAGGGATGGAAAGCAAATGTGCATTTGAGCTATGCAGGATACGCGAATAATCGAAAGAAAAGTTTGAGTTAACCGTCTTTCGTTTGTCGTAGTCATTGTCATCGTTGTCCTTTTGGGAAGAGGTGGACTCATCGCTGTCGTCGTAGTAGACGATCTCCTTGATGCGTCTCGTCTTCTTCTTCTTCCCATCTTTGCGTCTGTGGCTAGAGCTCGAGTCGGTAGGCTTGTCATCCTTTGGCTCGTTGATGAAGGACTCCTTCTCCTTATCGTTGATCACGATTCCCTTCCCCTTAGGATCCATCTCTTCGGGCGATTAGTCCCTTCGTGAAGAGAACGGCTCTGATACCAATTGAGAGCACCTAGAGGGGGGGGGGGTGAATAGGTGATCCTGTAAAACTTGAACTTAATGCCACAAAGACTTGGTTAAGCGTTAGCACAGTATTGCCAAATGGCTAGAGAAGAGTCTTAGCGAAACACAATAACCACAAGAGAATCAACACAGGTAGACACAGTGGTTTATCTCGTGGTTCGGCCAAGTACAACACTTGCCTACTTCCACGTTGTGGCATCCCAACGGACGAGGGTTGCAATCAACCCCTCTCAAGCGGTCCAAAGACCCACTTGAATACCACGGTGTTTGCTTTTCTTTTCTATATCCCGTTCGCGAGGAATCTCCACAACTTGGAGTCTCTCGCCCTTACAAAGATGTTCACAAAGAATCACAGAGTAAGGGAGGGATTAGCAACTCACACAAGACTCAAAGATCACAGCAAATACGCACACACAAGACCCAGACTTAAGCTCAAAAGACTAGCACACTAGAACGGAGCTCAAATCACTAGAATGTCGAACAAGTGCGCAAGAATGGAGTGTGAGTGATCAAGAGTGCTCAAGGAATGCTTGGTGTGTTCCTCCATGCGCCTAGGGGTCCCTTTTATAGCCCCAAGGCAGCTAGGAGCCGTTGAGAGCAATCCGGGAAGGCAATTCTTGCCTTCTGTCGCTTGGCGCACCGGACAGTCCGGTGCACCACCGGACACTGTCCGGTGCAGATTTCCTTCCTTATTTGGCGAAGCCGACCGTTGGCAGCCTTGGAGCCGTTGGCGCACCGGACACTGTCCGGTGCACACCGGACAGTCCGGTGCCCCCTCCCGACCGTTGGCTTGGCCACGTGTCTCGCGCGGATCGCGCGGCCGACCGTTGGCCCGACCGACCGTTGGCTCACCGGACAGTCCGGTGCACACCGGATAGTCCGGTGAATTATAGTCGTACGCCGTCAATTTCTTCCCGAGAGCAGCAAGTTCGCCTGAGCCAGTCTGGCACACCGGACACTGTCCGGTGCACCCAGACAGAGCTAGCTTTGGCTGAAACAAAGCTATCTCTCTCCAATTTGTTTTCTCCTGTTTCCAGCACTTATACACAATACATTAGTCAATAAAACAATGTACTAAGTCTAGAAACATACCTTTTGACATGATTTGCACTTTGTCCACTACATTGCATAGATCAACACAAAAGCACTTGCGTTGGCACTCAATCAGCAAAATACTTAGAAATGGCCCAAGGGCACATTTCCCTTTCATCTTGCTAGTCTTAAGTTGGGCATTAAGACTAGCCACTTCATCATTTAATTTAGAAATGCAAACTAGGTGTTCACTACAAGCATCAACATTAAAATCCTTGCACCTATTGCAAATCATAACATGTTCTACACAAGAGTTAGATTTACTTGTTACTTCTAGTTTAGCATTTAAATCATCATTCACACTTTTTAAAGTAGAAATGGTTTCATGACAAGTAGATAGTTCACAAGAGAGCATTTCATTCCTTTTAACTTCTAGAGCAAGAGAATTTTGTGCACTAACAAATTTATCATGCTCTTCATATAAAAGATCCTCTTGCTTTTCTAATAACCTATTCTTATCATTCAAGGCATCAATTAATTCATTAATTTTATCAACCTTGGTTCTATCTAGGCCCTTGAATAAACATGAATAATCTATTTCATCATCATCACTAGACTCATCCTCGCTTGAAGAAGCATAAGTAGTATTGTTTCGAGTACATACCTTCTTCTCCTTTGCCATGAGGCATGTGTGATGCTCGTTGGGGAAGAGGGATGACTTGTTGAAGGCGGTGGCGGCGAGTCCTTCGTTGTCGGAGTCGGACGAGGAGCAATCCGAATCCCACTCCTTTCCAAGATGTGCCTCGCCCTTCGCCTTCTTGTAGTTCTTCTTCTTTTCCCACTTTCCACTCTTCTTTTCCTGGTCACTATCATTATCAGGACAATTAGCGATAAAATGACCAATCTTACCGCATTTGAAGCAGGAGCGCTTTCCCTTCGTCTTGTTCTTGTTGGGGTGCTCCTTGCGACCCTTTAGTGTCGTCTTGAACCGCTTGATGATAAGGGCCATTTCTTCCTCATTAAGCCCGGCCGCCTCAACTTGCGCCACCTTGCTAGGTAGTGCCTCCTTGCTCCTTGTCGCTTTGAGAGCAACTGTTTGAGGCTCGTGGATTGGGCCATTCAAAGCATCATCCACGTATCTCGCCTCCTTGATCATCATCCGCCCGCTTACAAATTTCCCAAGAATTTCTTCGGGCGACATCTTGGTGTACCTAGGATTTTCACGAATATTGTTTACCAGATGTGGATCAAGTACAGTAAAGGACCTTAGCATTAGGCGGACGACGTCGTGGTCCGTCCATCGCGTGCTTCCATAGCTCCTTATCTTGTTGACGAGGGTCTTGAGCCTGTTGTATGTTTGGGTTGGCTCCTCCCCTCTTATCATCGCGAATCTCCCGAGTTCGCCTTCCACCAACTCCATCTTGATGAGCATGGTGACGTCGTTCCCCTCATGTGAGATCTTGAGGGTGTCCTAGATCTGCTTGGCATTGTCCAAGCCACTCACCTTATGGTACTCGTCCCTGCACAATGAGGCTAACAACACAGTAGTAGCTTGTGCATTTTTATGAATCTGTTCATTGATAAACAAAGGACTATCCGAGCTATCAAATTTCATTCCACCCTCTACTATCTCCCATATACTAGGATGGAGAGAGAACAAGTGACTACGCATTTTGTGACTCCAAATCCGTAGTCCTCTCCATCAAAGTGAGGAGGTTTGCCAAGAGGAATGGAAAGCAAATGTGCATTTGAGCTATGCGGAATACGAGAATAATCGAAAGAGAAGTTTGAGTTAACCGTCCTTTTCTCGTAGTCGTTGTCGTCGTCCTTTTGGGAAGAAGAGGACTCGTCGCTGTCATCGTAGTAGACGATCTCCTTGATGCGCCTTGTCTTCTTCTTCTTTCCATCTTTTCGTTTGTGGCCCGAGCCCGAGTCGGTAGGCTTGTCATCTTTCGGCTCGTTGACGAAGGAATCCTTCTCCTTATCATTGATCACAATCCCCTTGCCCTTAGGATCCATCTCTTCGGGCGATTAGTCCCTTTCTTGAAGAGAACGGCTCCGGTACCAATTGAGAGCACCTAGAGGGGGGGGTGAATAGGTGATCCTGTAAAAACTTGAAACTTAATCCACAAAACTTGATTAGGAGTTAGCTGAAAGTCGCCTAGAGGGGGGGTGAATAGGGCGAAACTGAAATTTACAAAGTTAATCACAACTACAAGCCGGGTTAGCGTTAGAAATATAATCAAGTCCGCGAGAGAGGGTGCAAAACAAATCGCAAGCGAATAAGGAGTGTGACACGTGGATTTGTTTTACCAAGGTTCGGTTCTCGCAAACCTACTCCCCGTTGAGGTGGTCACAAAGACCGGGTCCCTTTCAACCCTTTCCCTCTATCAAACGGTCCCTCGGACCGAGTGAGCTTCTTCTTCTCAATCAAATGGGAACAAAACTTCCCTGCAAGGGCCACCACACAATTGGTGCCTCTTGCCTTGATTACAATTGAGTTGATCGCAAGAAAGAATCAAAGAAGAAAGCAATCCAAGCGCAAGAGCTCGAAAGAACACAAGCAAATCTCTCTCACTAATCACTAAGGCGTTGTGTGGAATTTGGAGAGGATTTGATCACTTGGGTGTGTCTAGAATTGAATGCCTAGCTCTTGTAAGTGGTTGGAAGTTGGAAAACTTGGATGACTTGAATGTGGGGTGGTTGGGGGTATTTATAGCCCCAACCACCAAACTAGCCGTTTGGTGGGGCTGTCTGTCGCATGGTGCATCGGACTATCCGGTGCACACCGGACAGTGTTTGGTGCGCCAGCCACGTCACCAGGCCGTTGGGTTCCGACCGTTGGAGCTCTGACTTCTGGGCCCGCCTGGTTGTCCGGTGGCACACCGGACATGTACTGTAGAGTGTCCGGTGCGCCACTTCGCGCGTGCCTGACTTCTGCGCGCTCTGGCGCGCATTTAATGCCTCTGCAGGTGACCGTTGGCGCGAAGTAGCCGTTGCTCTGCTGGCTCACCGGGTAGTCCGGTGTACACCGGACATGTCCGGTGAATTATAGCGGAGCGAATTCCCGAAGCTGGCGAGTTCCAGAGTCGCTCTTCCCTGGGGCACCGGACACTGTCCGGTGTACACCAGACAGTCCGGTGAATTATAGCGGAGCGCCTCTAGATTTTCCCGAAGGTGAAGAGTTCAGCGTGAAGTCACCTGGTGCACCGGACACTGTCCGGTGGTGCACCGAACACTGTCCGGTGGCACACCGGACAATCCGGTGCGCCAGACCAGGGCACACTTCGGTTATCCCTTGCTCTCTTTGATGAACCCAATTCTTGGTCTTTTTATTGGCTAAGTGTGAACCTTTGGCACCTGTATAACTTATACACTAGAGCAAACTAGTTAGTCCAATTATTTGTGTTGGGCAATTCAACCACCAAAATCATTTAGGAACTAGGTGTAAGTGAAAGGGAAATGTGCCCTTGGGCCATTTCTAAGTATTTTGGTGATTGAGTGCCAACACAAGTGCTTAAATGTGAATCTATACCCATGGATGGACATAGTGCAAATCAAGAGTAAAGGTATGTTTCTAAGCCTTAGTACATTGTTTTGAAGACTAATGTATTGTGTCTAAGTGCTTGAAACAGTAGAAATCAAGTCAGAGAAAAGTTGGTTGTGTACAGCCAAAAGGCTGTTCGGTCTGGAGCACCGGACTGTCCGGTGGTGCACCGGACAGTGTCCGGTGCGCCAGACTGCCTCGAGCGAAGTAGTCGCTCTCGGGAATTCGCCGACGGCGTACGGCTAAAATTCACCGGACTGTCCGGTGTGCACCGGTCTGTCCGGTGAGCCAGCGGTCGGCCGCGGAATCTGCGCGCGACACGTGGCCGAGCCAACGGTCGGAAGGGGGCACCGGACTGTCCAGTGTGCACCGGACTGTCCGGTGCGCCAACGGCTCCCAGATCTGCAACGGTCGACTGCGCCGTTTAAGGAAAGAAATCGGGCACCGGACAGTGTCCGGTGTGCACCGGACTGTCCAGTGCGCCCGATGACAGAAGGCAAGATCAGCCTTCCAGAATTGCTCTCAACGGCTCCTAGCTGCCTTGGGACTATAAAAGGGACCCCTAGGCGCATGGAGGAGTACACTAAGCAACCTTAGAGCATTCTTGATCATCCACACTCAGTCTTTGCGCATTCTCGTTTGTCATTCTCAGTGATTCGAGCTCCGTTCTAGTGAGAACTTTGAGATAGTCTTTCGAGCTCGATTCTTGGCCGTGTGTGTGCGCATTTTGCTGTGGATTTGTGTGTATTGCTTCCCTCCCTTACTCCGTATTTCTTTGTGAATCTCAAGTGTAAGGGCGAGAGACTCCAAGTTGTGGAGATTCCTCGCAAACGGGATATTGAAAGGAAAAGCATAACACTGTGGTATTCAAGTTGATCATTGGATCACTTGAGAGGAGTTGAGTGCAACTCTCGTCCGTTGGGACGCCACAACGTGGAGTAGGCAAGTTTTGTACTTGGCCGAACCACGGGATAAACCACTGTGTCTTCTCTGTGTTGATCTTTTGTGGTATTGTGATTTGTTGAGGATTCCTATCTAGCCACTTGGCAACTATTGTGCTAACGATTAACCAAGTTTTTGTGGCTATAAGTTTAAGTTTCACAGGATCACCTATTCACCCCCCCTCTAGGTGCTCTCAATTGGTATCAGAGCTGTTCTCTTCAAGAAAGGGACTAACCGCCCGAAGAGATGGATCCTAAGGGGAAGGGAATCGTGATCAACGATAAGGAGAAGGAGTCCTTCGTCAACGAGCCCAAAGATGACAAGCCTACCGACACCGGCTCGGGCCATAGACGGAAGGAAGGGAAGAAGAAGAAGACAAGGCGCATCAAGGAGATCATCTACTACGACGACAGCGACGAATCTTCCTCTTCCCAAAAGGACAACGACGACAACGACTATGATAAACAAAAGACGGTTAACTCAAACTTTTCTTTTGATTATTCGCGCATTCCGCATAGCTCAAATGCTCATTTGCTCCCCATTCCACTTGGCAAGCCTCCTCACTTTGATGGAGAGGACTACGGATTTTGGAGTCACAAAATGCGTACTCACCTATTTTCTCTCCATCCAAGCATTTGGGAGATTGTGGAAAGTGGAATGAAATTTGATAGCTCAGATAGCCCTTCGTTTATTAATGAACAGATCCATAAAAATGCACAAGCTACTACTGTGTTGCTAGCCTCTTTGTGCAGGGACGAGTATCACAAGGTGAGCGGCTTGGACAATGCCAAGCAGATTTGGGACACCCTCAAGATCTCTCATGAGGGGAATGATGTCACCTTACTCACCAAGATGGAGTTGGTGGAGGGCGAGCTCGGACGATTCGCGATGATAAGGGGCGAGGAGCCGACACAAACATACAACCGGCTCAAGATCCTTATCAACAAAATAAGGAGCTACGGAAGCACGCGATGGACGGATCACGACGTCGTCCGCCTAATGCTAAGGTCATTTACCGTTCTTGATCCTCACTTAGTAAACAACATTCGTGAAAATCCTAGGTACATCAAGATGTCGCCCGAAGAAATTCTTGGAAAATTTGTAAGCGGGCGAATGATGGTCAAAGAGGCAAGGTACGTGGACGACGCGTTGAATGGCCCAATCCATGATCCTCAACCCATTGCTCTCAAGGCAACAAGGAGCAAGGAGGCGCTACCCAGCAAGGTGGCGCAAATTGAGGCGGCCGGTCTTAATGATGAAGAGATGGCCCTCATCATCAAAAGATTCAAGACGGCGCTAAAGGGTCGCAAGGGACAGCCAAGCAAGACTAAGACCAAGGGAAAGCGATCATGCTTCAAATGCGGTAAGCTTGGTCATTTTATTGCTAACTGTCCCGACAATGATAGTGACCAGGAACACGGGAGCAAGAGGGAAAAGAAGAAGCATTACAAGAAGGCCAAGGGCGAGGCACATATCGGAAAGGAGGGATTCGGATTGCTCCTCCTCCTCCTCCGACAATGAAGGACTCGCCGCCACTGCCTTCAACAAGTCATCTCTCTTCCCCAACGAGCGTCACACATGCCTTATGGCAAGGGAGAAGAAGGTATGTAATCAAAACAATGTCACTTATGATTCTTCCAGTGATGATGAGTCTAGTGATGATGAAATAGATTACTCTAGTTTGTTCAAAGGATTGGATAGAACTAAAATAGATAAAATTAATGAATTGATTGATGCCTTGAATGAAAAAGATAGACTCTTAGAAAAACAAGAGGACCTTTTGTATGAAGAGCATGACAAATTTGTAGAGGCACAAAAATCTTATGCTTTAGAAGTTAAAAGAAATGAAGTGCTTTCTAGTGAACTATCTTCTTGTCATGAAACCATTGCTACTTTAAAGAATGTTAATGATGACTTAAATGCTAAACTAGAAGTAGCTAGTAAATCTAATTCTTGTGTAGAACATGTTGAGATTTGCACTAGGTGTAAAGATTTCGATGTTGATGCTTGTAGCGATCATTTAGTTTCAATTTCCAAATTAACTGAGGAATTGGCTAGTCTTAATGCCCAACTTAAGACTAGCAAGAATGAATTTGATAAACTAAAATTAGCAAGGGATGCCTACACGATCGGTAGACACCCCTCAATTAAGGATGGACTTGGCTTCAAGAGGGAAGCCAAGAACTTAACAAGCCATAAGGCTCCCATTCCCGCTAAAGAGAAAGGGAAGGCCCCTATGGCTACTAGTGCTAAAAAGAACCATGCCTTTTTGTATCATGATAGGAGACAAACTAGAAATGCCTATAGGAGTTATAATGCTTACGATGATTTTTCTCATGCTATGTTTGCTTCTAGTTCTTCATATGTGCATGATAGAAATGTTGGTAGAAGGAATGTTGTTCATAATATGCCTAGGAGAGATGTTGTTAATGTTCCTAGGAAAGTCAATGAACCTTCTACAATATATCATGCTTTGAATGCTTCCTTTGCAATTTGTAGAAAGGATAGAAAGGTGATTGCTAGGAAGTTAGGGGCAAAATGCAAGGGTGATAAAACTTGCATTTGGATCCCTAAGGAAATTGTGACTAACCTTGTAGGACCCAACAAGAGTTGGGTACCTAAGTCCCAAGCCTAAATTTGCCTTGCAGGTTTATGCATCCGGGGGTTCAAGCTGGATTATTGATAGCGGATGCACAAACCATATGACGGGGGAGAAGAAGATGTTCACCTCCTACGTCAAGAATAAAGATTCCCAAGATTCAATTATATTCGGTGATGGGAATCAAGGCAAGGTAAAAGGGTTAGGTAAAATTGCAATTTCTAATGAGCACTCCATATCTAATGTATTTTTAGTAGAGTCTCTTGGATATAATTTGCTATCTGTTAGTCAATTATGCAACATGGGGTATAACTGTCTATTTACAAATGTAGATGTGTCTGTCTTTAGAAGAAGTGATGGTTCACTAGCTTTTAAGGGTGTATTAGACGGCAAACTTTATTTAGTTGATTTTGCAAAAGAAGAGGCCGGTCTAGATGCATGCTTAATAGCTAAGACTAGCATGGGCTGGCTGTGGCATCGCCGCTTAGCACATGTGGGGATGAAGAACCTTCACAAGCTTCTAAAGGGAGAACACGTGATAGGTTTAACTAACGTGCAATTCGAAAAAATAGACCTTGTGCAGCTTGTCAAGCAGGTAAACAGGTGGGAGGAGCGCATCACAGCAAGAATGTGATGACCACTTCAAGACCCCTGGAGCTGCTGCATATGGACCTCTTCGGACCCGTCGCCTATCTGAGCATAGGAGGAAGTAAGTATGGATTAGTTATTGTTGATGACTTTTCCCGCTTCACTTGGGTATTCTTTTTGCAGGATAAGTCTGAAACCCAAGGGACCCTCAAGTGCTTCCTCAGGAGAGCTCAAAATGAGTTTGAGCTCAAGGTGAAGAAGATAAGGAGCGACAACGGGTCCGAGTTCAAGAACCTTCAAGTGGAGGAGTTCCTTGAGGAGGAAGGGATCAAGCACGAGTTCTCCGCTCCCTACACACCACAGCAAAATGGTGTGGTAGAGAGGAAGAACAGGACGCTAATCGATATGGCGAGGACGATGCTTGGAGAATTCAAGACCCCCGAGTGTTTCTGGTCGGAAGCCGTGAACACAGCTTGCCACGCCATCAACAGGGTCTACCTTCATCGCCTCCTCAAGAAGACTTCGTATGAGCTACTAACCGGTAACAAACCCAATGTATCTTACTTTCGTGTATTTGGGAGCAAGTGCTACATTCTAGTAAAGAAGGGTAGAAATTCTAAGTTTGCTCCCAAAGCTGTAGAAGGGTTTTTGTTAGGTTATGACTCAAATACAAAGGCGTATAGAGTCTTCAACAAATCATCGGGTTTGGTTGAAGTCTCTAGCGACGTTGTATTTGATGAGACTAATGGCTCTCCAAGAGAGCAAGTTGTTGATTGTGATGATGTAGATGAAGAAGATGTTCCAACGGCCGCTATACGAACCATGGCGATTGGAGAATTGCGGCCACAGGAACAAGATGAACGAGATCAACCTTCTTCCTCAACAACGGTGCATCCCCCAACTCAAGACGATGAACAGGTTCATCAACAGGAGGCGTGTGATCAAGGGGGAGCACAAGATGATCATGTGATGGAGGAAGAAGCGCAACCGGCACCTCCAACCCAAGTTCGAGCGATGATTCAAAGGGATCATCCCGTCGATCAAATTCTGGGTGATATTAGCAAGGGAGTAACTACTCGATCTCGATTAGTTAATTTTTGTGAGCATTACTCCTTTGTCTCTTCTATTGAGCCTTTCAGGGTAGAAGAGGCCTTGCTAGATCCGGACTGGGTGTTGGCCATGCAGGAGGAACTCAACAACTTCAAGCGCAATGAAGTTTGGACACTGGTGCCTCGTCCCAAGCAAAACGTTGTGGGAACCAAGTGGGTGTTCCGCAACAAACAGGACGAGCACAGAGTGGTGACGAGGAACAAGGCTCGACTTGTGGCAAAAGGTTATGCCCAAGTCGCAGGTTTGGACTTTGAGGAGACGTTTGCTCCTGTGGCTAGGCTAGAATCAATTCGTATCTTGCTAGCATATGCCGCTCACCATTCTTTCAGGTTGTACCAAATGGATGTGAAGAGCGCTTTCCTCAACGGGCCAATCAAGGAGGAGGTGTACGTGGAGCAACCCCCTGGTTTCGAGGATGAACGGTACCCCGACCATGTGTGTAAGCTCTCTAAGGCGCTCTATGGACTTAAGCAAGCCCCAAGAGCATGGTATGAATGCCTTAGAGACTTTCTAGTTGCTAATGCTTTCAAGGTTGGGAAAGCCGATCCAACTCTCTTTACTAAGACATGTGATGGTGATCTGTTTGTGTGCCAAATTTATGTCGATGACATAATATTTGGTTCTACTAACCAAAAGTCTTGTGAAGAGTTCAGCAGGGTGATGACGCAGAAATTCGAGATGTCGATGATGGGCGAGTTGAACTACTTCCTTGGGTTCCAAGTGAAGCAACTCAAGGACGGCACCTTCATCTCCCAAACAAAGTACACGCAAGACTTGCTGAAGCGGTTTGGGATGAAGGACGCCAAGCCCGCAAAGACTCCGATGGGGACCGACGGACACACCGACCTCAACAAAGGAGGTAAGTCCGTTGATCAAAAAGCATACCGGTCAATGATAGGTTCTTTGCTTTACTTATGTGCTAGTAGACCAGATATTATGCTTAGCGTATGCATGTGTGCTAGATTTCAATCCAATCCTAAGGAGTGTCACTTAGTGGCGGTGAAGCGAATTCTTAGATATTTGGTTGCTACGCCTTGCTTCGGGCTCTGGTATCCAAAGGGGTCTACCTTTGACTTGGTTGGATACTCAGATTCCGACTATGCTGGATGTAAGGTCGATAGGAAGAGTACATCGGGGACGTGCCAATTCTTAGGAAGGTCCCTGGTGTCATGGAACTCTAAGAAACAAACCTCCGTTGCCCTGTCCACCGCTGAGGCCGAGTACGTTGCCGCAGGACAGTGTTGCGCGCAACTACTTTGGATGAGGCAAACCCTCCGGGACTTTGGCTACAATCTGAGCAAAGTCCCACTCCTATGTGATAATGAGAGTGCTATCCGCATGGCGGAAAATCCTGTTGAACACAGCCGCACAAAGCACATAGACATCCGGCATCACTTTCTGAGAGACCACCAGCAAAAGGGGGATATCGAAGTGTTTCATGTTAGCACCGAGAACCAGCTAGCCGATATCTTTACCAAGCCTCTAGATGAGAAGATCTTTTGCAGGTTGCGTAGTGAACTAAATGTCTTAGATTCGCGGAACCTGGATTGATTTATAGCATACATGTGTTTATGCCCTTGATCATGTTCCTTTTTGCATTTTGTTGTTTAGTATGGTGCTCAAGTTGTACAAACACTTCCTGGACCTCACAAGTCCGTTGCAAAGTGATGCACAGTCTTAGGGGGAGATGTGTTACAACTTGACCCTTTGAGACTAACCATATGCTTGAGTTTGCTTGATTTAGTCTCGAAGGAGAATTGAAAGGGAAAAGGTGGACTTGGACCATGCAAGACTTCCACTGCACTCCGATGAAAAGAGTAACTCTTCCAAGTTCATCTTTATACTCTTATTGCCTATTTGCTCTTAGTTGAAGATTTTGGTGAGGCAATGGGGTTCTGGGGCCAAGATTGATCCCGTTTTGGTGCTTGATGCCAAAGGGGGAGAAAATAAAGGCCAAAGTGATAAATGGATCAGCTACCACTTGAGAGATTTTGAAAACAGTAGAATAGAGCTTTTTGGTTTGTCAAATCTCTTTTGTTGTCTCTTTTGTCAAAAGTTGGCCTCTTGTGGGGAGAAGTGTTGATTATGGGAAAAAGGGGGAGTTTTTGAAATCTTTCTTTTGGAATGACTCTCTTTATGCTTCAACATGTGTGTTTGACTTAGGGATAGAGATTTGAGTTTGATTTGCAAAAACAAACCAAGTGGTGGCAAAGGATGATCCATATATGCCAAAATTGAATTAAAATAAATTTGAGTTTTATTTGAAGTGATATTGCACTTGTTCTAGTTGCTTTATGTTGTGTTGGCATAAATCACCAAAAAGGGGGAGATTGAAAGGGAAATGTGCCCTTGGGCCATTTCTACGTATTTTGGTGATTGAGTGCCAACACAAGTGCTTAAATGTGAATCTATACCCATGGATGGACATAGTGCAAATCAAGAGTAAAGGTATGTTTCTAAGCCTTAGTACATTGTTTTGAAGACTAATGTATTGTGTCTAAGTGCTTGAAACAGTAGAAATCAAGTCAGAGAAAAGTTGGCTGTGTACAGCCAAAAGGCTGTTCGGTCTGGAGCACCGGACTGTCCGGTGGTGCACCGGACAGTGTCCGGTGCGCCAGACTGCCTCGAGCGAAGTGGTCGCTCTCGGGAATTCGCCGACGGCGTACGGCTAAAATTCACCGGACTGTCCGGTGTGCACCGGACTGTCCGGTGAGCCAGCGGTCGGCCACGGAATCTGCGCGCGACACGTGGCCGAGCCAACGGTCGGAAGGGGGCACCGGACTGTCCGGTGTGCACCGGACTGTCCGGTGCGCCAACGGCTCCCAGATCTGCAACGGTCGACTACGCCGTTTAAGGAAAGAAATCGGGCACCGGACAGTGTCCGGTGTGCACCGGACTGTCCGGTGCGCCCGATGACAGAAGGCAAGATCAACCTTCCAGAATTGCTCTCAACGGCTCCTAGCTGCCTTGGGACTATAAAAGGGACCCCTAGGCGCATGGAGGAGTACACTAAGCAACCTTAGAGCATTCTTGATCATCCACACTCAGTCTTTGCGCATTCGTTTGTCATTCTCAGTGATTCGAGCTCCGTTCTAGTGAGAACTTTGAGATAGTCTTTTGAGCTCGATTCTTGGCCGTGTGTGTGCGCATTTTGCTGTGGATTTGTGTGTGTTGCTTCCCTCCCTTACTCCGTATTTCTTTGTGAATCTCAAGTGTAAGGGCGAGAGACTCCAAGTTGTGGAGATTCCTCGCAAACGGGATATTGAAAGGAAAAGCATAACACTGTGGTATTCAAGTTGATCATTGGATCACTTGAGAGGAGTTGAGTGCAACTCTCGTCCGTTGGGACGCCACAACGTGGAGTAGGCAAGTTTTGTACTTGGCCGAACCACAGGATAAACCACTGTGTCTTCTCTGTGTTGATCTTTTGTGGTATTGTGATTTGTTGAGGATTCCTATCTAGCCACTTGGCAACTATTGTGCTAACGATTAACCAAGTTTTTGTGGCTATAAGTTTAAGTTTCACAGGATCACCTATTCACCCCCCCCCCTCTAGGTGCTCTCAGTAAGCCTAATTCCCTTTCAATCTCCCCCTTTTTGGTGATTGATGCCAACACAAACCAAAGCAAATATGGAAGTGCATAATTGAACTAGCTTGCTTAATGTAAGTGCAAAGGTTGCTTGGAATTGAGCCAATAAAAATACTTATAAGATATGCATGGATTGTTTCTTCAATTGTTGACATTTTGGACCACGCTTGCACCACTTGTTTTGTTTTTGCAAATTCTTTTGTAAATCCTTTTCAAAGTTCTTTTGCAAATAGTCAAAGGTAAATGAATAAGATTTTGCGAAGCATTTTCAAGATTTGAAATTTTCTCCCCCTGTTTCAAATGCCTTTCCTTTGACTTGAACAAAGCTCCCCCTAAATGAAATCCTCCTCTTAGTGTTCAAGAGGGTTTTGAGATATCAATTTTGAAATACTACTTTCTCCCCCTTTGGAACATAATAAGATGCCAATTTGAAATTTCCAATTAAAAATCATTTTAAAATTAGGTGGTGGTGCGGTCCTTTTGCTTTGGGCTAATACTCTCTCCCCCTTTGGCATGAATCGCCAAAAACAGAGTCATTAGAGCCCTTAGAATTACTCTCTCCCCCTTTGGTCATAAATAAATGAGTGAAGATTATACCAAAGACGGAGTGCTTTTCTCCCCCAAAGATGGAGAGTTGCTCGGAGTGATGGCGAAGGATGAGTTATGGAGTGGAAGCCTTTGTCTTCGCCGAAGACTCCAATTCCCTTTCAATATACCTATGACTTGATTTGAAATTCTCTTGAAAACACATTAGTCATAGCACATGAAAGAGATATGATCAAAGGTATATGAATGAACTATGTGTGCAAATCAACAAAAGAAATTCCTAGAATCAAGGATATTTAGCTCATGCCTAAGTTTGTTAAAGGTTTGTTCATCTAGTGGCTTGGTAAAGATATCGGCTAATTGATCTTTAGTATTGATGTACGAAATCTCGATATCTCCCTTTTGTTGGTGATCCCTTAAAAAGTGATACCGAATGGCTATGTGCTTAGTGCGGCTATGCTCAACAGGATTATCCGCCATGCGGATTGCACTCTCATTATCACATAGAAGAGGAACTTTGGTTAATTTGTAACCGTAGTCCCTAAGGGTTTGCCTCATCCAAAGTAGTTGCGCGCAACAATGTCCTGCGGCAATGTACTCGGCCTCGACGGTAGAAAGAGCGACCGAATTTTGCTTCTTTGAAGCCCAAGACACCAAGGATCTTCCCAAGAACTGGCAAGTCCCTGATGTGCTCCTTCTATTGATTTTACACCCTGCCCAATCGGCATCCGAATAACCAATCAAATCAAAAGTGGATCCCCTAGGATACCAAAGCCCAAACTTAGGAGTATAAACTAAATATCTCAAGATTCGTTTTACGGCCGTAAGGTGAGCTTCCTTAGGGTCGGCTTGGAATCTTGCACACATGCATACGGAAAGCATTATGTCCGGTTGTGATGCACAAAGATAGAGTAAAGATCCTATCATCGACCGATATACCTTTTGATCGACGGATTTACCTCCTTCGTCGAGGTCGAGATGCCCATTGGTTCCCATGGGTGTCTTGATGGGCTTGGCATCCTTCATCCCAAACTTGCTTAGAATATCTTGAGTATACTTCGTTTGGCTTAGGAAGGTGCCCTCTTGGAGTTGCTTTACTTGAAATCCTAAGAAATATTTCAACTCCCCCATCATAGACATCTCGAATTTTTGTGTCATGATCCTACTAAATTCTTTACATGTAGACTCGTTAGTAGACCCAAATATAATATCATCAACATAAATTTGGCATACAAACAAGTCATTTTCAAGAGTTTTAGTGAAGAGTGTAGGATCGGCCTTTCCGACTTTGAATCCATTAGTGATAAGGAAATCTCTAAGGCATTCATATCATGCTCTTGGGGCTTGCTTGAGCCCATAAAGTGCCTTAGAGAGTTTGTAAACATGGTTAGGGTACTCACTATCTTCAAAGCCGGGAGGTTGCTCAACATAGACCTCTTCCTTGATTGGTCCATTGAGGAAGGCACTTTTCACGTCCATTTGATAAAGCTTGAAGCCATGGTAAGTAGCATAGGCCAATAATATACGTATTGACTCAAGCCTAGCTACGGGTGCATAGGTTTCACCGAAATCCAAACCTTCGACTTGGGAGTATCCTTTGGCCACAAGTCGGGCTTTGTTCCTTGTCACCACACCATGCTCGTCTTGCTTGTTGCGGAAAACCCATTTGGTTCCTACAACATTTTGATTAGGACGTGGAACTAAGTGCCATACCTCATTCCTAGTGAAGTTGTTGAGCTCCTCTTGCATCGTCACCACCCAATCCAAATCTTGAAGTGCTTCCTCTACCCTGTGTGGCTCAATAGAGGAAACAAAAGAGTAATGCTCACAAAAATGTGCAACACAAGATCTAGTGGTTACCCCCTTATGGATGTCGTCGAGGATGGTGTCGACGGGGTGATCTCGTTGGATTGCTTGGTGGACTCTTGGGTGTGGCGGCCTTGGTTCATCATCCTCCTTGTCTTGATCATTTGCATCTCCCCCTTGATCATTGCCGTCATCTTGAGGTGGCTCATCTCTTTGATCTTCTCCTTCATCAACTTGAGCCTCATCCTCATTTTGAGTTGGTGGAGATGCTTGCGTGGAGGAGGATGGTTGATCTTGTGCATTTAGAGGCTCTTCGGATTCCTTTGGACACACATCCCCAATGGACATGTTCCTTAGCGCGATGCATGGAGCCTCTTCATCACCTATCTCATCAAGATCAACTTGCTCTACTTGAGAGCCGTTAGTCTCATCAAACACAACGTCACAAGAAACTTCAACTTGTCCAGAGGACTTGTTAAAGACTCTATATGCCCTTGTGTTTGAATCATAACCTAGTAAAAAGCCTTCTACAGTCTAAGGAGCAAACTTAGATTTTCTACCTCTTTTAACAAGTATAAATCATTTGCTACCAAAGACTCTAAAATATGAAATATTGGGCTTTTTACCGGTTAGGAGTTCGTATGATGTCTTCTTGAGGATTCGGTGTAGATATAATCGGTTGATGGCGTAGCAGGCGGTGTTGACCGCCTCGGCCCAAAACCGATCCGATATCTTGTACTCATCAAGCATGGTTCCTGCCATGTCCAATAGAGTTCTATTCTTCCTCTCCACTACACCATTTTGTTGTGGCGTGTAGGGAGAAGAGAACTCATGCTTGATGCCCTCCTCCTCAAGGAAGCCTTCAATTTGAGAGTTCTTGAACTCCGTCCCGTTGTCGCTTCTAATTTTCTTGATCATTAAGCCGAACTCATTTTGAGCCCGTCTCAAGAATCCCTTTAAGGTTTCTTGGGTATGAGATTTTTCCTGCAAAAATAATACCCAAGTGAAGCGAGAATAATCATCCACAATAACTAGACAATACTTACTCCTGCCGATGCTTATATAAGCTATCGGGCCGAATAGGTCCATGTGTAGGAGCTCCAGTGGCCTGTCGGTCGTCATGATGTTCTTATGTGGATGATGGGCACCAACTTGCTTTCCTGCTTGACATGCGCTACAGATCCTGTCTTTCTCAAAATGAACATTTGTTAATCCTAAAATGTGCTCTCCCTTTAGAAGCTTATGAAGATTCTTCATCCCAACATGTGCTAGTCGGCGGTGCCAGAGCCAGCCCATGTTAGTCTTAGCAATTAAGCAAGTGTCGAGTTCAGCTCTATCAAAATCTACCAAGTATAGCTGACCCTCTAACACTCGCTTAAATGCTATTGAATCATCACTTCTTCTAAAGACAGTGACACCTACATCAGTAAAAAGACAGTTGTAGCCCATTTGACATAATTGAGAAACGGAAAGCAAATTGTAATCTAAAGAATCTACAAGAAAAACATTGGAAATGGAATGGTTAGGTGATATAGCAATTTTACCCAAACCTTTGACCAAACCTTGATTTCCATCCCCGAATGTGATCGCTCTTTGGGGATCTTGGTTTTTCTCATAGGAGGAGAACATTTTCTTCTCCCCTGTCATGTGGTTTGTGCACCCGCTATCGATGATCCAACTTGAGCCCCCGGATGCATAAACCTACAAAACATGTTTAGTTCTTGACTTTAGGTACCCAAATGGTTTTGGGTCCTTTAGCATTAGACACAAGAACTTTGGGTACCCAAACACAAGTCTTTGACCCCTTGTGCTTGCCCCCAACATACTTGGCAACTACCTTGCCAGATTTGTTAGTTAAAACATAGGATGCATCAAAAGTTTTAAATGAAATGTCATGATCATTTGATGCATTAGGAGTTTTCTTCTCAGGCAACTTAGCACGGGTTGGTTGCCTAGAACTAGATGTCTCACCCTTATACATAAATGCATGGTTAGGGCCAGAGTGAGACTTCCTAGAATGAATTCTCCTAATTTTGCTCTCAGGATAACCGGCAGGGTACAAAATATAACCCTCGTTATCTTGAGGCATGGGAGCCTTGCCCTTAACAAAATTAGACAATTTCTTAGGAGGTGTATTAAGTTTGACATTGTCTCCCTTTTGGAAGCCAATGTCATCCTTAACGCCAGGGCGTCTCCCACTATAAAGCATACTACGAGCAAATTTAAATTTTTCATTTTCAATTTCATGCTCGGCAATTTTAGCATCTAATTTTGCTATATGATCATTTTGTTGTTTAATTAAAGCCATGTGATCATGAATAGCATCAATGTTAACATCTCTACATCTAGTGCAAATAGTAACATGTTCAACAATAGATGTAGAGGGTTTGCAAGAATTAAGTTCAATAATCTTAGAACGCAATATATCATTTTTATCTCTAAGATCGGAAATAGTAACATTGCAAACATCAAGATCTTTAGCCTTAGCAAGCAATTTTTTATTTTCATCTCTAAGGCTAGCAAGAGAAATGTTCAATTCTTCAATCTTAGCAAGCAAATCATCATTATTATTTCTAAGATTGGGTATTGAAACATTACAAGCAATAGAATCAACCTTAGCTAATAAATTAGCATTCTCATTTCTAAGGTTGTCTATAGTCTCATGGCAAGTGCTTAGCTCACTAGATAATTTTTCACATTTTTCAACTTCTAGATAATAAGCATTTTTAACTTTAACATGCTTCTTGTTTTATTTAATGAGGAAGTCCTCTTGGGAGTCCAAGAGATCATCCTTCTCATGGATAGCACTAATCAATTCATTTAATTTCTCTTTTTGTTGCATGTTTAAGTTGGCAAAAAGAGTACGCAAATTATCTTCCTCATCACTAGCATTATCATCGCTAGAAGACTCATATCTAGTGAAGGATTTGCATTTAACCTTCTTCTTTTTGCCGTCCTTTGCCATGAGGCACTTGTGGCCGATGTTGGGGAAGAGAAGCCCTTTGGTGACGGCGATGTTGGCGGCGTCCTCGTCGTCGGAGGAGTTGCTAGAGCTTTCGTCGGAGTCCCACTCGCGACAAACATGGGCATCGCCGCCCTTCTTCTTGTAGTACCTTTTATTCTCCTTTCTTCTCCCCTTCTTGTCGTCGCCCCTGTCACTGTCACTAGAAATAGGACATTTTGCTATAAAGTGACCGGGCTTACCACACTTGTAGCAAACCTTCTTGGAGCGAGGTTTGTAATCTTTCCCCCTCCTTTGCTTGAGGATTTGGCGGAAGCTTTTGATGACAAGCGCCATTTCCTCGTTGTCGAGCTTGGAGGCGTCGATGGGTGTTCTACTCGGTGTAGACTCCTCCTTCTTCTCCTCCGTCGCCTTGAATGCGACCGGTTGTGCTTCGGACATGGAGGGGCCGTCAAGCTCGTTGATCTTCCGTGAGCCCTTGATCATAAACTCAAAGCTCACAAAATTCCCGATTACTTCCTCGGGAGTCATTAGTGTATATCTTGGATTGCCACGAATTAATTGTACTTGAGTAGGGTTAAGGAAAATAAGAGATCTTAGAATAACCTTAACCACCTCGTGGTCATCCCACTTCTTGCTCCCGAGGTTGCGCACTTGATTCACCAAGGTTTTGAGCCGGTTGTACATGTCTTGTGGCTCCTCCCCTTGGCGTAGACGGAAGCGACCGAGCTCCCCCTCGATCGTTTCCCGCTTGGTGATCTTGGTGAGTTCATCACCCTCGTGCGCGGTCTTGAGCACGTCCCAAACTTCCTTGGCGCTCTTTAATCCTTGCACCTTGTTGTACTCCTCCCTACTTAGAGAAGTGAGGAGTATGGTTGTGGCTTGGGAGTTGAAGTGCTCGATTTGGGCCACCTCGTCCTCATCATAATCCTCATCCCCGACGGATGGTACCTGTGCTCCAAACTCAACAACATTCCATATACTTTTGTGGAGTGAGGTTAGATGAAATTTCATTAAATCGCTCCACCTAGCATAATCTTCACCGTCAAAGGTTGGCGGTTTGCCTAATGGAACGAAAAGTAATGGAGTATGTCTAGAAGTACGAGGATAGTGTAAGGGGATCTTACTAAACTTCTTGCGCTCATGGCGCTTAGAAGTTATGGAGGGCGCATCGGAGCCGGAGGTGGAAGGTGATGAAGTGTCGGTCTCGTAGTAGACCACCTTCCTCATTTTCTTTTTCTTGTCGTCACTCCGATGCGACTTGTGGGAGGAGGCTTTCTTCTCTTTCCCTTTCTTTTTGTTGCGGGACTCTTCCAATGAAGCCTTCCCGTGGCTTGTAGCGGGCTTGTCGCCGGTCTCCATCTCCTTCTTGGCGTGTTCTCCCGACATCACTTCGAGCGGTTAGGCTCTAATGAAGCACCGGGCTCTGATATCAATTGAAAGTCGCCTAGAGGGGGGTGAATAGGGCGAAACTGAAATTTACAAAGTTAATCACAACTACAAGCCGGGTTAGCGTTAGAAATATAATCAAGTCCGCGAGAGAGGGTGCAAAACAAATCGCAAGCGAATAAGGAGTGTGACACGTGGATTTGTTTTACCGAGGTTCGGTTCTCGCAAACCTACTCCCCGTTGAGGTGGTCACAAAGACCGGGTCTCTTTCAACCCTTTCCCTCTCTCAAACGGTCCCTCAGACCGAGTGAGCTTCTTCTTCTCAATCAAACGGGAACAAAACTTCCCCGCAAGGGCCACCACATAATTGGTGCCTCTTGCCTTGATTACAATTGAGTTGATCGCAAGAAAGAATCAAAGAAGAAAGCAATCCAAGCGCAAGAGCTCGAAAGAACACAAGCAAATCTCTCTCACTAATCACTAAGGCGTTGTGTGGAATTTGGAGAGGATTTGATCACTTGGGTGTGTCTAGAATTGAATGCCTAGCTCTTGTAAGTGGTTGGAAGTTGGAAAACTTGGATGACTTGAATGTGGGGTGGTTGGGGGTATTTATAGCCCCAACCACCAAACTAGTCGTTTGGTGGGGCTGTCTGTCGCATGGTGCACCGGACTGTCCGGTGCACACCGGACAGTGTCCGGTGCGCCAGCCACGTCACC
Organism: Zea mays; assembly: GCF_902167145.1. Lineage (NCBI taxonomy): Eukaryota > Viridiplantae > Streptophyta > Magnoliopsida > Poales > Poaceae > Zea > Zea mays. The sequence goes on along the minus strand of NC_050101.1, from coordinate 114,545,490 downwards.
AGGCCATTGGGTTTCGACCGTTGGAGCTCTGACTTCTGGGCTCGCCTGGTTGTCCGGTGGCACACCGGACATGTACTGTAGAGTGTCCGGTGTGCCACTTCGCGCGTGCCTGACTTCTGCGCGCTCTGGCGCGCATTTAATGCCTCTACAGGTGACCGTTGGCGCGAAGTAGCCGTTGCTCTGCTGGCTCATCGGACAGTCCGGTGTACACCGGACATGTCCGGTGAATTATAGCGGAGCGAATTCCCGAAGCTGGCGAGTTCCAGAGTCGCTCTTACCTGGGGCACCGGACAGTCCGGTGAATTATAGTGGAGCGCCTCTGGATTTTCCCGAAGGTGAAGAGTTCAGCGTGAAGTCCCCTGGTGCACCGGACACTGTCCGGTGATGCACCGGACACTGTCCGGTGGCACACCGGACAGTCCGGTGCGCCAGACCAGGGCACACTTCGGTTATCCTTTGCTCTCTTTGATGAACCCAATTCTTGGTCTTTTTATTGGCTAAGTGTGAACCTTTGGCACCTGTATAACTTATACACTAGAGCAAACTAGTTAGTCCAATTATTTGTGTTGGGCAATTCAACCACCAAAATCATTTAGGAACTAGGTGTAAGCCTAATTCCCTTTCATTAGCACAATTAAGCCAAGTGGCTAGAGAGGAGAGCTTGCACAACACGATAACCACAAAGAGATCAACACAGAGATGGCACAGTGGTTTATCCCGTGGTTCGATCAAGTCCAACACTTGCCTACTCCACTTTGTGGCGTCCCAACGGACGAGGGTTGCAATCAACCCCTTTCAAGCGGTCCAAAGACCCACTTGAATACCACGGTGTTTTGCTTTCACTTTACTATATCCCACTTGCGAGGAATCTCCACAACTTGGAGCCTCTCGCCCTTACACTTTGATGTTCACAAAGAAGCACGGAGTAAGGAAGGATGAGCAACGCACACAAGACACGAAATCAGAGTACCAACACGCACACAAGTCACAACAAGAGCTCACAACACAACTCGGCGAGTTTACAACTCAAATGGAGCTCTAATTGCTATCACAAAGAATCAAATGTGCGGAATCAAAGTCTTGGTGCTTAGGAATGCTTAGAGAATGCTTAGTGTCCTCCTCCATGCGCCTAGGGGTCCCTTTTATAGCCCTAAGGCAGCTAGGAGCCGTTGAGTGCATTCCAGGAAGGCAATTCTTGCTTTCTGTCGCCTGGCACACCGGACAGTCCGGTGCACCACCGGACACTGTCCGGTGCGGATTTCTTTCCTTCTTTGGCGAAGCCGACCGTTGCAGATTTCGAGTCGTTGGCACACCGGACATTGTCCGGTGCACACCGGACAGTCCGGTGTCCCCTTTCGACCGTTGGCTCGGCCACGTGTCTCGCGCGGATCGCGCGGCCGACCGTTGGCTCACCGAACAGTCCGGTGAATTATAGTCGTACGCCGTTAATCACTTCCCCGAGAGCAGCAAGTTCGCCTGAGCCAGCCTGGCGCACCGGACAGTCCGGTGCACCCAGACAGAGCTGACTTTGGCTGAACAAAGCCATCTTTAATTTCAACTTGATTTTTCCTGTTTCCAGTACTTAGACACAATACATTAGTCTCTAAAACAATGTACTAAGTCTGAGAAACATACCTTTATACTTGATTTGTACTTTGTCCACCATTTAACACTTAGGCACTTGTGTTGGACACTAAATCACCAAAATACTTAGAAATGGCCCAAGGGCACATTTCCCTTTCAGTGTGCAGTTGTGGATGGATTTGATGTCTATGAAGAAGGGGTGGTCTTGCCCTTTTATAGCTCGTAGACTTTACAATGAGAACTAGTATTTTACCGGGGTAGAGATTGGCCTCCTATTTTTGGGCCTCGTTGCCCCTATGGTGTCTGGTGTCGTCCGCTAGGTCGTGCACTGCCGTACCCCTGGTACGATGTAGGAGCAGTCATCAAATCATAGGATGCAAATATGAGATCTTAGGGAACTTAATCACTTTATGTTGTATGCACATTCTGATTATTTGTCGTGTGCAGTCATCGTACGAGAATCAACATGACATTCAACTCATGAGGTTTGTTGATTACTTTGGCGACAACGACTAATATGCAAGCGGGTACTAGGTGCAAGCGTGTAAGCAGACTTTTTAGCCCGTTACATCTGTATCCAACAGTAAATACAATTGTGGTTTGTTAGGTTTTTTTATAAAATTATATCAGGTGGTGGTAGAAGAGTTTAAGTGCTAAATATGACTACCATTGGATACAGATCTAGCGGGCTAAAAAGTCTGCTTACACGCTTGCATCCAGTACCCGGTTGCATATTAGTCGTGCTCTATTTTGGCGAGGCATTTGTAGATGTAAATGCATCCCAATTAGCATGGGCAAAAGATGTTCAATGAATCAACAGTGTCCAAGATGGTTGACGTGAGTTATCGTTTTTGATGTGATTCCTGTCTGTAGGTGGTTTATGTTTTAATGTTATTTTATTGTGTCGTAGCCATACTGGCGATGTATTTGGTACTTATGCTTTGCGCCAGAATTTGAAAAATCCACACATTAATGTCTCTAGATTTTTATGCATGTGATACTTTTTTCAGATTGTGTTTATAGCCTTAGATGCAATTGTTGAGTGTAGGAGGTTTGTATTTTAATTTTACTTTATTGTGTTGTTGTGGCAATGCACATATGGTGCCCACCAACAATGAAAGCCTGCCGTCGACCCCTCAAATAATTGTGTGCCGTCTGAAAATGCTAGTTTTACATCTTTAATTATTAGTATTATTTAATTAACAACGTGTTTGGTTTGCCGGACAACGGCGTCCGGAATCATCCGATCCTATATCTGAACCTAATATATTTGTTTGGTTTACATCACAGATCTGTGTCGTCCGACATCAGATACTCTATGTAGCGCTCGTTAGAAGTGCAATTATACAACATCCGTTCACTCCAAAAAAACAACGGACGACCTCATGCAGGAGGAGCTCATGCTGGATCAACTGAATTCGCAAACCAAACTCTTAGCACTTGTCTCTGTCTATGGATCATTTTTTGGGTCAATGGGTCTCTATCTATGCTCATGAGGCCTGTCCGTGAGGCTCGTTGGGCTTTGCCATAAAAGGAACAAGCCGTTCTGTTTGTCTCCTGTCGGAAACCATGCGCCGGCCCATCATTCGGATGCAAAGCCCACTAAAACCCTTGCGAGTTGCGATTGATTGCGATCGTCTCTGACGTACCAGTACCAATCTGGCTCCGCTCGTCACAAATCCGTCTGTGCATCGCGTCGGCGACCAGGAGGCGACGAGGCAGGCAGAGCGGGCGGCGACTACAGCGGCAGCAGATCTCACGGCATGGTGAGCCCTCCATTGCCTTCTCTTGCTTAGATCCAGGGTTCTGCTTGGGAGCCCGCTGTGCTGACCCACGGGGTTCGTGTCGCAGGCGGCGAAGGCGATCTCGAGCCCCGTGCCGGTGGAGTGGTATCCGACGCTGGCCGTCGTCATGGTATCCGTAGGCCTCATGTTCACCGCCTCCTTCTTCATGTGAGTCCCATTCGTCCGCCGTCTGTTACTGCCCCGTATACCTTGCGATTTGATGGATCAGTCATTCACTTGCCTGGTGCCCTGATCTGTTGTGTTTAGCTGCACTTGCCTGGTGTCCTGGCCTGATGTGTTTAGCCACTGAGTTTTATTGATAGGATGTCGAATCGACCTGTCCACTCGATCCGATTGGAGATCTCATTTTGTTGCAATATTTGTTTGTTGCCTTGATCTGTAAGTGGTAGCATCCCTGTCCTTGTTCTATGCCGCTAGGGGTAAACTCCATTCACGATGGGGGGGCGTTATCGATCACTATTAGTTGCCCTGGATGTTTCTGGAATGTTGGATGGCAGGAACACAGGGGTTGGTTCTTACTGTTTTCATAAATTGGATTGTGGGTTAAGGTTTGATTGAGAACATTCTTGACTGCGAGATTTTGCGGTGATTTTGATGTTGCAGCAGCAACTAGTGGAACGCGATTCAGTTGAGTCCTTGCTATTGTGCAGTTTGTTTTGGAATACATTAGCATTTAACTCTGTAATGCATGTTGCTGAAGGATTTCCTTTTTGATCTATTGAATTTTTTATACTTGGCTTGTAGGTTGTTTCTGAAATAGAACATGGACCATGTAGCTTTGTAACTTGAAATTAACTATTTATTGTAGCCTGTAGGAAAGTACACATGCCTTGGCTGATTAGGCTCTAGGCATACACAACCTGGGGGTAACTAGCCTGGTTATTCCTGGTTTCACGGACCATGATTAATCTCAGCCATCAGTGTCTTCGATGCTTATCCTGACCAACTGTCCAACAAACTTTTTGTGATTGCAACTGACCATGCCTAATCGAATTTCCATTTCCATTTTATCAGTTGTAGTAAAAAATTATAAGGATAATGTCTAGCACTCTAGCACTTGTAGTTAGAAGAAGGCTCTTGTATATTCTTGTACTTATTTAAAATCACAAATTTAATTCTTGTGTCGAACATTTCAATTTTTGTTGCAGTGTATTTCCTTCAATTTATTTGCTCATGTGCCTAAAGTTTTGAGCCCTGAAGTCCTGGCTAAAATTGCAGTAACCAAATAGCAAGTTGTTGTAGAGCTTAAATCAGTAGAGCTTTATTGAGGGAAGTAAAGTATCCACAATTCGTTGATAATGTTTTGTCTGTTTCAGCTATGAAGCTACTTCATCCAAGCGGAGCCGTAGCCTGGCAAAGGAGATCACAACAGCAGCTGTTGCTTCTGTTTTACTGGTACAAGCTTTATGCAGAACGTTTTCGTTCTACAATTCGACAGGGTGTTGGGTCTCTATTAGTTTATTCCATCCATAATTCCATATCTTTTGGTTGTCTTACAATTTCAGTAAGGTGATCGATTCATGCCTAAGTTTTCTTTGATTGTTCTACAGGGCTTTGGGTCTCTGTTCGTGCTCCTTGCAAGTGGTGTTTATGTTTGACGACTGCGTATGGGGCCGTGTTCTTGGATTCAGCAGACTTAGGGCATGTACAAGTCTGAGACTCCATTTTTCTATGAGACAGCTAAGAGACTATATGACATAACTTTAAGACTCAGTATTATAAATGCAGTTAATAGACAACATGCGTAGAGTCGTAAAGAGGCGGGCTCTTAGCGAAGAGCTTGGCTCTTGTATTTTTTTTCATATAGTCCCTTAGAGAACTCTCAAGAGACCATATATTAAATAGGGTTGTACATGCACTTAGTAATTGATTGTAGGATATGCCAGATCCTCGAAGCTTGTGTTGTCCTAACGGATATGGAGCATTTGAACTTTCAAACTTTCTAGAACAATTACTTAAGCAACCGAGTTACAGTAATACTCAAACGTTTCTCCCTAGGTCTCCATTATACATCTTTTTGTTTATCTTTAATTCATACCTGCTTTTACAATGTTTTCTCTATAAATTACAGCTGCAACAGCTAGCTTTAATCCGAAACGAACAAACTTTACATCATCAATCTAAATCCCGGTTGCCTGAATTTGAGTTTGTTGCCCCTCAATAAATCGCTGCTATTTATTATCACCTGCATTTGTGGTTTGCTTTTTATGCCTTGACAAGCAGAGTATGGAAGAATTATTTTTAAGACTTTGTATCAAGTCGACGTAATGCGTCTGAAAATTAAATACTTTCTCCGTTTCAAAATAAAATTCATTTTATCTTTTTAGTTGATTTATACAATAATTAATGTATTTGCTTTATATATATGTATAGATTCATGATCATTGAATATAGATATAAAAGTTAAGAGCTAAAACAACTAATGTTTTAGGACGAAGAGTAATATTTTTATAACAAAAATGCCTTTGTGAGTGAAGAATGATCTGGACTGGAATGTGCTATAAGCATTGAATATATAATGTTATGACACAATGATTTTGCCCAATTAGTAACCAAACACTGTTCGCTCTCAGCTAGAGATGACAATGGGTACCCACGACCCGATACCCGATGAGTATTTACTCCATTAGGATATGTATGTGGACTAAATATTCTACCTGTGGGTTTGTTTTTGGGCAAAATTCTTCACTCAATGGGTAAACGGGTATTAGAACGTTCCGCCTTCACCCATATCCGTTAACCCGTGAGTATAAAATACCCTATATAAACTTAGCCCAAGCATGAACTTGGACTTTAGTCATCCATCTTTTTTACTATTTAACAACCTTTTAGGCCATAATGTCATAGAAGGCTTAACGACAATTTAATGACCATGTAATGGAACATGCAATGTGCTATGTATTACTATCCTAGTGTTACTACTTTATCGAATTATCTTTGGTGTGTTGAATGGATGGTTAAATGATGCTATAAATTTTGTAATGGTATTTAGATGGATATACTTGACATTTGTATATTATATTATTTGATAGATGTTTAATTTTTGTGGGTACGGGTGACCCGATGGGTGACCCACACCCACATGGGTATGGGGTAAATTCATACCCACCAGTGTATATGGGTGACCCGATAGGGTTATTTTTTTTGTCGTGGGTATGTGTATGGGGTAGTAATACCCGATGGGTATTTATCCATTGCCATCTCTACTCCCAGTCCAAGGTGGATGGGTTCCAAATAGGGCTGAAAACAAGATGGTACTCAAGGAGATGTAAAAGAAGGCTCGGTTTAGCTCGATATTGGCTCACGAGCGGCTCGCAAGCTAAATATTGTATTATATAGTGAATTAATAATATATAAATATAAAATAAATAATCATAGTGTTGATGTCATATCGAGCTCACGACCTGTCTTAGCTTGGGTCGCTTGAGACTCGTGAGCCGCTCTGAGCCAAGCCGAACTACTTCGAGCTCGAGCCGACTAGCCGACTCACGACCATTCTTAGCCAAGCCGAACTACTTTGAGTTCGGGCCGATTTCGAGCTTTTTCCAACTCTAATTCCATCTTTTTACTCTATAGGAGAGCTATAGCTGTCATATGCCTTTTATTTTCAGATATGGATATGTCGGTACCCTAAATCAGGGGTACCCTCTCCTACAGCATAAAGGCATTGCACCCATGCGACGTCTCCTGGCCGCGCGGAGGACCGCGCCTAACTCCACCGGATGGGCGGGCCAAAGGGCGCCACGTGGCGAGGAAAGGCACCATGCCTCAGTATGACCGGACCCCCATAGAGGGTCACCGGGCCCCTATATACATACAGGTCCGGAGCCCCAGGATAGGTCCGAACCCCGGCAGGGTTCCGGAACGAGAAGGACCTTGGGGTATGCAGGGGTCCGGTGCTGACACGTGTGCAGGCCTTGCTCTCCGCTCCCCGCGTAGGCGAAGGCCCGCTGCTTGTGGCCCATGACATAAGCCATCAGGCCGAGCCTGACGTAAAGCCATGTAGCCCCTGCATTTATTGAGGAGGGGACGCGCCGCCTGCCACTGCGCTGACGGACGATGTGCCCTCTCAGCATTTAATGTGTCCCGTCCCATCCGCTGGCAGACGGCGTCAAGGTCATCCAGCAGGCGGCATGCCTACTGGGTCTGCTGGCAAACAGTGCGCCCGTGCCAAGCAGCGCACTATGTTATCCCTTCTACAAGAAGCTTTCCCTGCACGCCGAAGATACACAGATCTCAGACGATAGGACACAAGGGGATTGCCCCGGCAGCAAATATTTATAGTCCCAAGTGTTATATTCTCTATGTCCATAGGCCCACATGTCGGGGCTCAGTGCCTTTGTGCATGCCCCCTTCAGCTATAAAAGGGGAGGCATGCGACGGTCAGGCCCAACTCTAGGCGGACACTCTCAAGTTCATACAAGCTCCCAAGCAATACATCACACAGTGGAGTATGGTATTATGTTCCGGCGGCCCGAACCACTCTAAACCCTCGCGTGCTCTTGTGTGTTCATCCACCAGTCTCGTAGCAAGCAAAACGCTTAGGCCCCTCCTCTCTTTACGATTTAGGGTGGGTGCAATCCGCCACCCGACCGAGGAGATTTCCTCCCCGACATTTGGCGCGCCAGGTAGGGGCCAGGCTTCAAGTTTTTGCTTGTTTCCTCGCTCAGCATGATGGTGCGGATCATCGAGCACCACGCCGAAACTTCGGAGGATTTTGTGATGGAGCAGGAGGTGGCATCCTCCGCGCCACGAGTGCCCGACCGCCCTGACTCTGGGATTGCTGTCGTGCATGTCGTGCAGCAGCACACGCCAGCGCAGGCGTCCCAGACTCCGTTGAGAGCAGCGCCTACGACGCTGTCTGCGGCCAGAGAGTTGCTACGCCACCCCCTAGCTCTACAGCATCACCGGGGGCCATGAAGCAGTGGCGCGACGACGTCGACCGACTGCTCGGCATGGCACATTCTACTTCGACCAGGTCGAGGCCTCGGTCATCCCGGCGCGAACGCGAGGCGACGACGTCTGCGCGCTCGCCCTCCATAAGGGGTGCACAGACCGACGACCTCCGGGCGGAGCTCAACCGTAGGCGTACGGGAGAAGAAGCTCGAGTCTCTTTGGAAAGGGCGCGTGAGCGCCGACAGAACGTCGAGGGTCGCAACCTCGACCGAGATTTCGCTGCGGAGGCACCGCAGACACCAGTGGGCGCCCGGTCCCAAACGGGTGTCCCCTTAACCGGCGTGGGCTGTGCCGCCCTCGCTGACCATCTTCGCACGGCGTTGTCACACCCGGTCTTGGAAGGCAAACCGAATGCGAACTATGTACGTGCCAGGATCAGAACTCACGTACACAGCGATTACATAAATGAACATCATCACACAATGCTCGAGTAATAACATAAAAGAGTACTTATTACATCATAGAGTCATAGACATCCACATAGTCATTGTCTTAACAAGTAAATCAAAGTGCTAGCGAAACGCAGTAGAGATAAGGCCTTCACAGGCAGCTGACTGGGGGTTGCCGCCAACCCACACCTAGAATTCATCGTAGTCTTGGAACTCCTGGAAGTCTCCTTCCACGGCTTCGCCTTCTCCTGAGCAGTGGTTACAATGCGGACAACCTGGTGTTTTGTGGTAAAGCAAGGATGAGTACACATCAACGTACTCAGCAAATGTCCCGTTTGGCTGAAGTGGACTAGCTTTATGTGGGGTTAGGCTCAAGCAGTTGCTTTTAGTTGGTCAAGTATTTATCATTAGTAGAAGCTAGATTTTAGCATTAACCAACCCGTGAACCATTTCCTCATTGAGGAACAACACCATCATAGTCGAACCAAAACCATAACATAATCCTTGTATCTCGAACCATCTGTATCTCTAATCAAAGAGGATCCCAAGGCTGCTCTTAACCGTGAGCACGGCTGATATACCAGTTTCACTACCCTCTGCAGAGGTTGCACACTTTACCCATGAGTCATGATTCCCTTTCTACCCGGGGAGAGCTAATCCCCATTGACAGTAGGTGGTCCGGCAGGGCATCACTATGTAGCTTTTACAAAGATTCCCCAGAGATCATAGCTGCCCGTTAGGTTTCTCCAGTTTGATAAACACAGTACCCCTCCCCGCAGGAGAGTGACTAACAAAGAGCAAAACGAAAGAACCTCGGCACTCAGCCTCGGCAGAGCAAGCACTGTGCCTGGACCCCATTGACGGCACGACGGCTAAGCAACTACACCTCTAGTTCATCCAATTAATCAGCTAAGGGCATCCCATTTCACCCTCATGGTTGCACTGTTATCCCGGGTGGTCTCTCAACGAACAAGTCCTTACGGAGAGGTACTCAGGAAACAGCCTGAGCCCCCTAGAGTATCACAAGATCATCAACATCATCAGGATAACAGTATCATAAATAGTCACATCATGTTCATTGATTAAGTTAAGGCAATAGCAGAGTGCTAACCATAACAGCCCATAAGGTCATCAAGGATAAAGTAAAGTGTAAAGCTAGTCAATCCTTAGGTTTCAAGTAAGTAATGCGGGGTAGTAAGTTATAAATGAATAGGACATAATGGGACAGAGGACACTTGCCTTCACCAAACTGTTGATCAGGGACTTCCTCTGCAACTTCCTCGGGAAACACAGACTGCTCGTTGTCTACGTAAAGTAATCATTCACACTATGCACTTGGGAAAATAACAAACAGAAAGCAACATACCAAACATATGCAGCAGAGAGAGATCACAAGTTCATAGCAGAAAAGGATGGGCACTCTGGTGTTCCCTAGGTCTGGGGTAGAGGACTATACAAAGTGATTCATTATCCACTAATCAGGTTTAAGTCAGGGGTGGGATTAAATCATTACATGGTTTTAAGTTCCTAAACCTAAGTGTTTAAGTCCATAAACTTAAGTACTCTAACTTTTATTAAAGTCTACCAACTTCTAATTATCTCAAATATGGTTCCAATACCCTAATCCTATCCTAATGATTAATCATTAATTGGTACATGGAAACAGCAGGGAAACATTGTTTAAATAGATAGACAAAAACATCATGAGCATTTTGCAATTTGAAGCACCTAATTTGGAGTTCATATGACAAAGTTATGAATTTTACAAGTTTGGGGATTAAAAATATACCCTAAATACCTATTTTGAATTAAATAAAAGGCCCAGGGACCTAACTGAGAGAAACCAGGGACGGCGGGTTCAAATTCCAGAAAACCGGGGGTCTCTTTAAGAAAACGCGCGGGCGAAGGGGTATCGGGCTACTACGGCCGTCAGATCTAAAGCGAACGGCCAGGATTAGATCCTGCGGGCGGGCGCGCGAGCGCGCGGCGGCTTGGGCGACTGACAGGCGGGGCCGGGCGGGCAGCGCGGGGCGCGGGCAGGCTGACAGGCGGGGCCGGCGGGCAGAGCGCGCGCGCGGGCGGGCTGACAGGCGGGGCCCAAACGGCAGGGAGACGGGGTGCGGGGAAAGTGGGCCTGGGCCGCTGGATCTCCGGCGGACGGCCAGGATTGGGTTTGGCCTGATTAAAACGGGGCCGTCCGATCTGGGACGGACGGTGGGGATCGGGTGGCCGGCCTGGGCTTATCCTACGGCTAGCTGGGGCGGCGGCGCTCGTCCCCGCGGCGGAGGACTCGCCGGAGACGAAGGGCGCGGGCGTTTGGCGGGGCTCCGAGGCGACCTGAGCGGCCGGGAAGGTTGGGGAGGGCACGGGGAGTCCTCTGGTGGGGTCTGGGTCGGGGCAGGGGCACCGGAGGGGGCGGTTCACGGCGGAGCGGCTCGGCGGCGGGATTACTCTACTCCGGCGAGGAATTACACGCGGCAGAGAGCAAAACAAAGGTCGATAGGGGCGGGAGAGGTTCCTTACCTCAAGGCGGGCTCCGGGGACTCCTCGGCGGCGGGAATGGCGCGACGGTGGCCCGGGGCGACGGTGGCGGACCTCCGCGGCTGCACGGGGAACGGCGGGTGAGCGCGGGCAGAGAGAAATAGGGATGGGGAGGGGGAACTTGGGCGTGTCCCGGGTTGCGGACGCCGGGGCGAAGCTCACCGTGGCAACGGACACGGCGGAGCTCCAACGGCGGCCGAGAAACGAGCTCGGGACGGCGGGGATTCGTGGCGGCGGCGCTCTGGCGTGCGCGCAGCGAGGGAGAGGTGGAAGAGGGGTCCGCTAGAGCGCAAATGGGGGAGGGGGCGAGGGCGAGTGGGGCTCGGGGCTCAAGTGGCCAGGGGCGGGTCAGTTGCGAGCTCCACGCGCAACGTGGGCGCGGAGAAGGCGGGCGCGCGCAGCTCGGCGGCGGTTACGCGGGGACGACGGGGCTGACAGCCCGGGCCCGCGAGCAGAGAGAGAGGGGAGAGCGGAGGCGGGCGCGCGAGAGGCGGCTGCGCTGACGGGCGGGACCGGCAGGGCAGAGAGAGAGCGGGGGGGGGAGAGAGGCGCGCGCGCGGGATGGGCTTAGTGGGCCGAAAGGCCGAGGGCGCAGCGGGGTTGGGCTTCTTTCCTTTTCTTTTTATTCTGAAATTTGTTTTCTCTTTTCTTTTTATTTTCTCTATTTGATTCAAATCCAAATGAGCCACAAATTCAAATTAGACTTTCCAAGAATTATGCACCAAGCAAAAGTGAAATCTAGGGTTCAACATGATGCAACCATTCATACTCCCTTAGGGTTTAACATATTAAACTATATTACAAATAAAATAAGCCCTTTTCTCCTATAAAAATGAGAAAGAAAAGGGTGAGGAAGGATGAGAAAAGGGAAGTAACACCTGAATTTGTGAATATGAGCAAAGAAATTTTATACCCCCAAATTCAAGGTGTTACAAACCTATCCCCCTTAAAAGAATCTCGCCCCGAGATTCAAGGTTGGTCAGCAAAGAGTTCAGGGTATTTGGCCTTCAGATCATCTTCTCGTTCCCAGGTTGCTTCTTCCTCAGAGTGGTGGCCCCATCTGACTTTGCACATCCTGATGGTGTTCCTCCGGGTGACTCTGTCTGCAAACTCCAGAATCTGCGTTGGCTTCTCTATGTAGGTCAGATCCTCCTGGACCTCCAAACCCTCCACTGGCAATTGTTCTTCTGGTACTCGCAGACACTTCTTCAATTGCGACACATGGAACACATTGTGCACTGCTGACAAGCTCTCTGGTAGGTCAAGCTGGTAGGCCACTTCCCCACGCTTTGCTTGAATCTGATATGGTCCGACGTACCGGGGTGCTAACTTGCCTTTTACCCCGAACCTTCTGACTCCCCTGATAGGTGACACCTTCAGATAGACGTAGTCTCCCACTTCAAAACTCAGTTCTCTTCTCCTTCTGTCCGCATAGCTTCGCTGTCTTGACTGGGTTGTCTTCAGGTTGTCCCGAACCATCTTGATATTTTCTTCGGCTTCAAGCAAAATGTCGGGGCCAAACACCTGTCTCTCTCCAGGCTGGTCCCAATGCAGCGGAGTCCTACAACTCCGTCCATAGAGCGCCTGAAACGGTGACATCTTCAAGCTGGCCTGGTAACTATTGTTGTAGGAGAATTCTGCATAAGGTAACCTTTTGTCCCATCCTGACTTGTCTTGCAACGCACAGGCTCTCAACATGTCTTCTAGGATCTGATTAGTTCTTTCAGTCTGACCGTCTGTCTGCGGGTGATAAGCTGAGCTGAAGTTCAAATGCGTGCCCAAAGCTTCTTGTAGCTGCTGCCAAAAATGAGAGGTGAACTGCGTTCCTCGATCTGACACTATCTTCTTCGGCACACCATGAAGGCAGACTATCCGTGACATGTATAACTCAGCTAACGTTGCTCCGGTGTATGTTGTCTTCACAGGTATGAAATGGGCCACCTTTGTTAAGCGGTCCACAACCACCCAGATGGAATCATAACCGGCCCGGGTACGAGGTAGGCCAACTATAAAATCCATCCCGATCTCATCCCACTTCCACTGAGGGATCCGCAATGGCTGCAACAATCCGGCGGGCTTCTGATGCTCTGCTTTGGTTCTCTAACAGCTATCACAGATGGCGACATATTCTGCGATCTCTCTTTTCATGCCATACCACCAAAACCTCCTTTTTAAATCCTGGTACATCTTCTCACTCCCTGGGTGTATGGAGTAGGCTGTCTCATGAGCTTCCTTGAGGATCAGTTCCCGAATAGGTTTGAGGTCGGGGACACACAATCGGTCCTTGAACCATATTACTCCCTCTTCATCCTCTCGAAAGTCTTTGCCTCTTCCTTCTAAGATCAGCTGCCGGATCTTGTTGATGTTTTCATCATCCTTCTGCCCTTCTTTGATCTCCCGTTCTAGGGTGGGCTCTAATTCCACTGTTACTCCTTGCGTATTGTTCAGGAAACCGAGGCTCAGTCTGTCGAACTCCTTGGCTAACTCGTACGGCATCGGGTACGAGGCCAACATATTAACTTGACTCTTCCTGCTCAGAGCATCTGCAACAACATTGGCTTTGCCTGGATGGTAATGTATCTCTAACTCATAGTCTTTGATCAATTCCAACCATCTTCGCTGCCTCATGTTTAACTCTGACTGGGTGAATATGTACTTCAGACTTTTATGATCTGTGTAGATGTCGCACTTCTGCCCATACAGGTAATGTCTCCAGGTCTTTAAGGCATGAACCACTGCTGCCAACTCCAGGTCATGTGTGGGATAATTTTTCTCATGGATCTTCAGCTGTCGGGGCGAGTACGCTACAACCCTTCCTTCTTGCATTAGCACACATCCCAATCCGGTGTACGAAGCGTCGCAATACACTGAGAATGACTTGTGAACGTCAGGCAGGACTAACACATGAGCTGTAGTCAATCTATTCTCCAGTTCTTCAAATGCTTCCTGACACTTTTGGGTCCACTTAAACTCAACTTTCTTTGCTAGCAACGCTGTCATTGGTCTAGCAATCTTTGAGAAGCCTTCAATGAAACGCCTATAGTATCCGGCCATTCCGATGAAGCTCTTGATCCCACGAACATCCTTCGGTGCTTTCCAGTTCAGGATATCTGCTACTTTCTTTGGATCCACTGCCAACCCATCTTGGTTTATGATGTGACCCAGAAATAAGACTTCATGAATCCAGAACTCGCATTTGCCCAGCTTGGCATACAACTGATGCTCTCGAAGTCTTTGCAATACTGTTGGGGACTTGTTCTCAATTGCTATGAGTTAAGAACAAGGCAACACAGAGAATGTTAAACGATAAAGTCCTTCGTCCTTCGAAACATTATTTCCCTTAGGATATAACAATCTTCGGACGAAGGTCATGAAGGACAAACCTTCATTATCATAATAAACATTAATGAAAGACGAAGCATATGAAACATAAAAGATAGCATGAATAATTATATAATATCATCAATTTAACTTTTATTATCTCATCATAGAAAAATAGAGATAATATCGAATTACAAATGTACCTTCGGCTCGGAAGGAGATGAAAATACAAGTATGACGCAAAAGCAAATGCCCAGTCAGCGTAAACAGTACGGGGGTACTGTTCACCTATTTATAGGCACGGGGTACAACCCATACAAAATTACATACATGCCCTTTACATTTGGTGATAATTCTATAGCACTATATCGAGGTCTAAATGGCCTTTTCATCTTTAAGTCGGTTCCCTTTTCTGCGAACATGCCGAAGCTTTCCTGCTTCACAGCTTCGGCGCTGTGTCAACCTTCGTATCTTTTGAGCTTCTCCCTCTTTGATACAAGTCCGAAGGTACCTGTTTACACATTACACTCTAGAAACACTGTTAAATCATGTTTTTGAGGACCTTCGGAAGCCGAAGGCCCCCAACAGTAGCCCCTCGCAATATTAATTTATTAAAATAATAAATTTAGATTGCGACATGGACGAAGGCTTTTAAGCCGAAGGTCCGAAAAAACACCTTCCCTTTGCTAGAATAGCAACATTCACTGACAGGCGGGGTCTTTCAATTTTTTCCGCACCGAGCGTATAAATAAGAACATACCGCGAGCTCATTTGGTACGCTCTTTTGTCACTTGCTCTCGCCTGCTCGTATTTTAGCTTTTGCGCGCTAAGATTCTCTGAGTCTTTAGTTTTTAAAGCTTCGGATTTGAAAACAGTTTTTAGTATCTCCGAAGATGTCTGGAGACAAGGATGCTGTTGCTGAGACGAAGCTGACTCTTGATGAAGAGAAAAACTTGGGGTTTCTTATAGCAATGTCGAAGACAAACACGGAAAAAATTACCAAGGAAATTCTGGAAGGCTTGTCTGAGGATACTGGTGACAGTGACAGTTATGATGTAGATAGTGGTGGTGAAGACTCCGAAGATCACCCCTGGCGACCAAGTCATGCGGTTTTCGGCAAATCAGCTATCAAAGAAAACCATCTTGCCAAAATGAGGGGAAGGTATTTCCGGGATCTGTCCATTGTGAGGGCGGACGAAGGGGAAAAAACTTGTCCACACCCTGAAGAAAATGAAGTTGTGGTGTATCGAAGCTTTTTGAAAGCTGGATTGCGATTCCCCTTGAGCAGCTTCGTCGTGGAGGTGTTGAAAATCTTCGAAGTCTATCTTCATCAACTTACTCCCGAGGCAATTATAAGGCTAAATATCTTCGTGTGGGCCGCGAGAAGCCAAGGTCTGAAGCCTGACGCAAGAAGCTTCTGTAATGTTCATGAATTATTATATGAAACAAAGCCTTGGGGCAAAGAACAGTACCATAATAACTTTGGCTGCTACAGCTTCGTCTCTCGGTCCGGGGCAAGCTGTCCCGTACCAACCTTTCGGAAGAGATGGCCCGGGGATTGGATGACAGAATGGTTTTATGTGAAGAATGACTTATCAGCACGAGAAGACATCAAAGGTATAATTATGCGTCCTATTTGGCAAAGCTTCGGCCTTCGGAGGCCGAAGGTGGAAATGAATGAAGCTGCCGAAGAATGCCAGAGGGCCTTTGGCGTCATCTGCTCTTTTATTGGAACAAGAGATTTAGTACAAGAGCATATTGCCTTCCGGGTGTGGCCTCTTGCGGAGAAATGGGAAATGCCTCAAGAAACCACAAAAGAGGCCGACGAAGGTGGGCTTGTGAGACTGAAGTACACCTTCAAGTTTGGAGATAAATTTACTGAGCCAGATGACGACTGGCTAAAGAGTATTGAAAATTTAAGTGACGAATTGCTTGGTGCTTATTCGAAGGCCGAAGATACTGCGATGTCAGCGGCCTTCGGAGGCCGAAAAAAGAAGAGGCTGAATCGGGTATTTGATGCAATTGGGTTTGTTTACCCTGACTATTGCTACCCCGTCCGAAAGCAGAAAAGAAAGAACATAACTTCTGCAAAAGAAGAAGCTGCAACTGCTCCTAGCGAGCCAGAGCCTGAAAGAAAGAAAATAAAAGTCCTCACTCACCGACCGCGCTACATCGAACCAGCTTCGGTGCCGGAGTTTGCCGAAAAAACTCCTTCGGCAACCGAAGCTAAAAAACCAACTGAGCCAACTCTGCTGCCAGAAGTCACAGAAATGGTCGAAGTGCCATCAAAGATGGAATTGGAACAATCAAAGATTTTGTTACCAGAAATAAAAGAGAGGGCCGAAGCGCCGTCCACAGAAAAAATGGAACAGGTAAAAGAAGCAACTGAGGGCCCCAAAACATCAGAAGTTTTGAGTCCTGTGGCAAACATTGAAACAGTAAAAAATCAAAAAGTGCCAGCAGTGACTCCGAAAAGAAAGAGAATGGCTAATGTGCTAGATGTGCTGGAAACGATCAAATCTTCAAGCACCCCTCCGAAGAAGGCTGCTGTCACTCCTGAAACAACAGTTGAAGCTTCGGGTTCTAAAGCTCCAGAGCAAGATACTGAAGCCGAAGCTGGGCCCTCAGAGCCCGCAAAGAAAAGACCCTTGGAAAGTGAGACAGAAAAAATAACAAAACCAACTTTTATTGAAGAAACCGGTGTTATTGCCCCCGAAGCATTCAAAGTTCGTGATTATATTATTCGTCATGCTTCGGGGAAAAAATTATCAGAAAAAGAAGAACAAGAGGCCCAGCACTATGCCCAAAAACTGAAATATCCAAAGGGGGCGTTAATATTCAATGGCAGTGGAGAAGAAGACTTCTTGTACTGTCTCCCCGACAACAAGGAAATTTCTGTCTGTCGGGAGATAAGCAGAAGCTTCGGATTCCCAACTTTAGAAGACGGACTTTCGGTGCTATCAAAGAACGATCTGGCTGACAGCCTAGCTTATAACAGTTTAAAGGTACGATATATGAAATCCTTGTATTTTTCCGTTCATTTAAACCCACTGACACACACACATATTTCTTTTTGCAGGGCTTGATACTTAGCAATGCTCTCAGAGCACAGAAAGATACTGAAGACGAAGGGTGTACAATAGCCCTGAGCAACCTTCGTTCCGAAGTAATTGAACTGAGGAACGAAGGTCTCGAAAAAGACAAAATATTATACTCATTAATAAATAAAATAAAAGAGGACGAAGCTGCTTTTAAAATTCAAGCTGAAGCTCAAAAACGCGAAATTGAAGACCTTCGGAAACAGCTGGCCAGAGCCAAGGAAGAACGCATACTCGAAGAAACAAAGCGTGAACTCAGCGATCAATGGGCAGATCACCTAGAAGTGACTGTTGAAGAGCTTCGTTCGTCCAAAAAGAGATGCTACAACAAATCTATAGATTGTGTTAAGAAATTAAAGGCTAGCTTTGCCAAGGTCGGAGCATTCTCAAGTGAGGAAAACTTTTCTAGAGGCAATCCCGAAGGTGTTATTGAATGGATTGGCCACGAAGCTGAAGCCTTCGAAGAAATTTTAAATAGCCGAGGTGATATATGCGCCTTCTCTGGCGCCAGAGGGATTGCCACCATCTTAGAAAAGAAGGGCTGCGAACATGTAAAGATTTTAGCACAGTCCGAAGCTGCCTTGTCCTTTGAAGATACAAGAGATCCTTCGGCCGAAGCAAGCATAATTGGTGGAAAGTTTTTTACTGATATCTGGGATAACGGTGGCCGAGAAATGGCAAGAGAAATTATTCAGAGAAGTGAAAAGGGCATCCATGATGCTAGAGAAGTGGCTAAGGCTGCTGAAAAGAGCACAGAGCCCGAAGGTCAACTAGGTATTAACTAATAGTTTGTATTGTGTTGTAATTTTTAGTTTTAAGCCTCATTTTCCGTTTGTAATAGCAGCATAGCCGTGTCCTGTTCTTCAGATACTGCTGAAGCGTCTCCAGGCCCTCAGCCGAAAGGAGACGATGAGATTAAACAGATGGCCGAAGCAATCATGGACGAAGTCGTCAATCGACTCCTGAATGAAGCTGCAGAAGTAGTATTAAGAGAAGACTAGGTGTTTTTAGGAAAAACATTTGAATTGTGATTTATGTAATATTTTGTACATTTGAATGTAATATTCAAGTCTCTTTTCATTATTCAATTCTTTACGATGCATGAAACTTTACATACGTACCGATTTTGAGCCTTCGGCGAAAAAAACACCTTCCCTTCTTTTCATGCTTCGTGAAGAAAGAAAAATTTTTATGTACAACAATGTCCATAGTGCTTTGATGAAGAATACCCAAGCTTCGTGAAAACATTCTCCGAAGCTATTCTCTGAAGATGAAGATTGTGTCTCCCACGCTTACGATTTTCACTCTTTCAAAGCATACTTCCGAAGATCAATATTGTGTCCCCTTCTTATGCCATATGCAACATGATGTATGATGCTTATGCTATGCAAAATGATGTGATGATGTTATGTTATGTAGATGACATTTGTTCCGAAAGATACACGCGTTCCTGTGACAAAACATACAAAATTTTTCATTATAAGCCTCCCTTAGGAGCTTCTTCGCCTTTTACTTCAGCGGAATCAGCGTTGACTTTTCGCTGTAAGCTCTGCATTCCCTTAGGAACGACTTTGGAGCTTCTTCACCTTTTACTTAGGCGGTATAAGCTCTGCATTCCCTTAGGAACGTCTTTGGAGCTTCTTCGCCTTTTACTTAGGCGGTATCAGCGTTGACTTTTCGCTGTATGCTCTGCATTCCCTTAGGAACGTCTTTGGAGCAAAAAACTTACACTGCGCTCCCTTTGGAACGACTTTTTGTAACTTCAACAACTTACTCTGCGTTCCTTAGAACGACTTTTTGTTACTTTGTTACTTCGAAGGATTTTTAATAATTCGAAGGTCCTCCGCAAACTTTCAAACTTCAGCAACTTAAGCCTTCGGAGAAAATAGATTTTCCTTATAACCAACCACAAAACTATTACATGAAAATCGAAATGTTCTTTATTATACAGAAAATAGAACTTAAAATGGAAAAGGCTGCTATCAAGGTAGGATACTTGTCAATAGATGTGCTTTGACTCCGGCACGGTGCTATTGACTGTACGAGCTTCGGACTGCTCTCTGAAGTCCCTTTGGTGTGGAGCATATTGGCTCCCTTCTGGCTGCTGGCCCTGTTGTAACGGAGGTGGAGGCGGAGGCTGTTGCCAGGAGGCTTGAGGCTGACTCGCCGAAGCAGCAGAGACTGCAGGATGGTTGCCCACATATTCTGGGATGTAGGGCGAATGATACGAAGCTGTATGCATGACCTGCTTCGGCTGGGCTTGTTGTGCTGCTGCTTCAGCTATTTCCTTTTGCTTCTGTATAGTAACATGGCACATCCTGGTAGTATGGCCTTTGTTCTCACCGCAGAATAAGCAAAAGATTCTTCTCGGTTGATCGCCAAATCTTCCTCCGAAGCCCCTGGCGCCTCTGCCTCTTGGAGCTGGTGGCCGGAAAGAGCTTTGCTGTTGTCCAGAAGCCTGTGAGGAGCATTGTGGCCTTTGCTGTTGGCTTCCTCTGTCATCATTTTGTGTAGAATTGTGAATTGATCTCACATGCCTCGGGTAAAACCTCCCTCCGAAGCCCCTGGTCATTTCAGAAAACCTGAAAGCCTCCTCCCTTCTTTGGCGAAAATCATTGTCGGCCCGAATGTATTCATCCATTTTCTGGAGAAGCTTCTCCAAAGTTTGAGGAGGCTTCCTGGCGAAGTACTGAGCTGACGGACCTGGCCGAAGCCCCTTGATCATGGCCTCGATGACAATTTCATTGGGCACCGTTGGTGCCTGTGCCCTCAGACGCAAGAACCTTCGGACATATGCCTGAAGGTATTCTTCGTGGTCCTGAGTGCACTGGAACAGAGCCTGAGCAGTGACCGGCTTCGACTGAAATCCTTGAAAGCTGGTTAACAACAAATCCTTCAGCTTCTGCCATGAAGTGATCGTTCCTGGTCGAAGGGAGGAATACCAGGTTTGAGCAACACTTCTGACAGCCATAACGAAAGATTTGGCCATGAGTGAAGCATTGCCACCATACGAAGACACTGTTGCTTCGTAGCTCATCAAAAACTGCTTCGGGTCTGAGTGGCCATCGAATACAGGGAGCTGAGGCGGCTTGTAGGACGGGGGCCAAGGTGTAGCCTGCAACTCAGTGGACAGAGGAGAAGCATCATCAAAAACAAAATTCCCATGATGGAAATTGTCATACCAATCATCTTCGTTAGGAAAACCCTCCTGATGAAGGTCTTGATGCTGAGGCCTTCGGTGTTGCTCGTCTTGAGCAAGATGACGAACTTCTTCAGAGGCTTCGTCTATCTGCCTCTGTAGTTCAGCTACCCTGGCCATCTTTTCCTTCCTGCGTTGAACCTGCTGCTGAAGGATTTCCAGATTTTGAATCTCCAGATCTAGATCATCGTCCGGAGGTGTTGGACTGGTAGCCTTCCTCTTCTAGCTTCGTGCCTCTCTAAGAGAAAGGACATCTTGATTAGGGTCCAGCGGCTGTAGCGTGCCAGCCCCTGGTGCTGAAGCCTTCTTCGGCGGCATGACGAAGGTGATGCTTGCCGAATGTGTTGAAAAGCTCAAGAAATGGAAGTGAGTTCACCGGAGGTGGGCGCCAATGTTGGGGACTTGTTCTCAATTGCTATGAGTTAAGAACAAGGCAACACAGAGAATGTTAAACGATAAAGTCCTTCGTCCTTCGAAACATTATTTCCCTTAGGATATAACAATCTTCGGACGAAGGTCATGAAGGACAAACCTTCATTATCATAATAAACATTAATGAAAGACGAAGCATATGAAACATAAAAGATAGCATGAATAATTATATAATATTATCAATTTAACTTTTATTATCTCATCATAGAAAAATAGAGATAATATCGAATTACAAATGTACCTTCGGCTCGGAAGGAGATGAAAATACAAGTATGACGCAAAAGCAAATGCCCAGTCAGCGTAAACAGTACGGGGGTACTGTTCACCTATTTATAGGCACGGGGTACAACCCATACAAAATTACATACAT
This sequence comes from Zea mays, assembly GCF_902167145.1. Lineage (NCBI taxonomy): Eukaryota > Viridiplantae > Streptophyta > Magnoliopsida > Poales > Poaceae > Zea > Zea mays. The sequence goes on along the minus strand of NC_050101.1, from coordinate 114,523,795 downwards.
GCCCTTTACATTTGGTGATAATTCTATAGCACTATATCGAGGTCTAAATGGCCTTTTCATCTTTAAGTCGGTTCCCTTTTCTGCGAACATGCCGAAGCTTTCCTGCTTCACAGCTTCGGCGCTGTGTCAACCTTCGTATCTTTTGAGCTTCTCCCTCTTTGATACAAGTCCGAAGGTACCTGTTCACACATTACACTCTAGAAACACTGTTAAATCATGTTTTTGAGGACCTTCGGAAGCCGAAGGCCCCCAACAAATACCATCTTCAAATGCTCTACATGATCTTCCTCACTTTGAGAGTATATGAGAATGTCATCGATGAACACTACCACAAACTTGTCTAGATAGTCCATGAACACGCTGTTCATCAGATACATAAAGAAGGCTGGCGCATTTGTTAATCCAAAGGACATAACTGTGAACTCATATAACCCATACTTGGTGATGAATGTTGTCTTCGGTATGTCCGAGGGTCGGATTCTGAGTTGATGGTAACCAGATCTCAGATCTATCTTCGAGAATACGCTGGCACCTCTGAGCTGGTCGAACAAATCTTCTATCCTTGGCAGGGGGTACTTGTTCTTGACAGTGACTTCATTCAAGGCTCTGTAGTCTATGCACATCCTTTTGGTACCATCTTTCTTCTCTACAAACAACACTGGGGCGGCCCAAGGCGAGGTACTTGGCCTGATGTAACCCTTCTCTAACATCTCATCTATCTGCTTCTTGAGTTCCACCAATTCTGGTCCAGACACTCGATAGGCTCTTTTGGAAATGGGGGCGGTACCAGGGATAAGCTCTATGGAAAATTCAACCTTTCTCTCGGGTGGCATGCCCGTTAGCTCCTCGGGAAACACATCCGGAAAGTCTGACACAACCTTGATAGCCTCGAGCGGGTTGGGCTCTTTACTATCCACTGAAATCCGGTGACAGACTCCCTCTTCTGATTTAGGCATCCATAGCTTGGCCACTACCTCTTCTCCTGACGGGGACTTCAATGTTACGGTCCTCTTGTCACAACTAACATTTGCCTCATACTTCATTAACCAATTCATCCCTAGAATAACATCTATCCCAGGGGTGTCTATTACTATTAAGTCACTGGGGAATCCTATCCCCCTTATTTCCACCATTATATTTGAGCATATTTTATCTGTTTGCACTTTGCCACCAACCGAATTAATCCTCATGGGCGGCATCATTGCCTCTACTGAGATGTTATGCAATTCTACCCATGTTGCAGTGACAAATGAATGAGTTGCACCAGTATCAAATAGCACTTTCGCGGGATGAGATTCGACTGAGAACATACCTACTGCCACATCTGGTGCATCCTGGATTGCTTCGGCCTCCAAGTGGTTCACCTTTCCACGGTTGTACGCTTGGTTACGATTGCCTGCTCCCGGCTGCAGTACACCTTGCCTTGTTGGAGCATTGGGGTTGGTCTGCTGCTGTGCCATCTTCTTCGGGCACTGCATCGCCCAGTGGCCTTGTTCTCCACAGTGGAAACATCCTCTGCCTCCTCCTTGTGCTAGGGCTGCTTGGTTGCTCTGATTCGCTGCTGGGGCAGGAAGGCGAGGTGCCTGGTTGTTCTGCTTCTGATACTGATTACTTCTCTGCTGGCTGTGCTGACGATACTGCTGCTGCTGCTGTGGGTACTGCCTCTGAAACTGCTGCTGATGCGGACGCTGATTCTAATTCTGATATCCCTGTGGGTGACCAGGCCTGCCTTGCTGAGACGAACTGCCTGAGAAACGTGGACGGCTGATGCCTCCGGACTGGGGTCCACTCATCTTGCGCTTCCGATCTTCCATATCCTTACGCTTCTTCTCAGTCATAACTGCCCTATCGATCAGGTGCTGGAAGGTGGGGAAGGTGTGATTCATCAGCTGGTAATGCAGGGGATCCACCAAACCCCTCATGAACCGGTACTGTCTTTTGGCATCAGTGTTGACATCCTCAGGTGCATAACGGGATAGCTGCAGAAACTTGTCTCTGTATTCACTAACAGACAGGGGTCCCTGCTTCAGAGCCAGAAACTCCTCCTTCTTCACGATCATCAGTCCCTCCGGCACATGGTACCGACGGAAACTCTCGCTGAATTCTTCCCACGTGATGGCTTCGGGGTCAGCATGGGTGGCGAGGTAGGACTCCCACCAGGACTGGGCTGCTCCCCTCAGCTGACGGGGGCCATACAGAACCTTCTCCCTGTCGTCACATTGGGCGGTGCGCAGCTCCCTTTCCACTGCGCGCAGCCAGTCTTCTGCATCCATGGGGTCGGCAGAATGGGCGAAGGTAGGAGGGTGCCCTCTCATGAACTCGCCACGCTTATCTCGTGGCATCTGGGGCATCTGCACTTGCAATTGGGGTTGGGGTTGCTGTTGAGCCTGCTGCATGGCTGCCAGAGTCTGCCCAATGGCCTGCACTGCCTGGGTCTGCATCAAGAACATCTGCTCCACTGACATCGGGGGTGGTGGGGGAGGCTGCCTCTGTTGTTCCTCCTGCTGGTCATGCTGCTCCTGCTGAGCACGCCTGTTGCATCGGCGCCTGTTGTCAGACATCTGTGGAATACATTCATACATCAGCATTGATCTTACAACCCTTCAGCATAAGAAAAGAGAATACAGAATTCTTCACGACACTGAGTGAACAAGGAGCTTCACTGATCCTCATTATGATTCAACACAGCTTCTCAGATAGAAAGGAAAGTAAGAGTAAAGGGTTTCCCAACTAAACAACTGACTTCATTAACATTACTAGCTAAGCCAAACTGCAGGGGAAACCCACATGTTGGCTACAGTCATTACAAAGATCCAAATCCAACACAGGTTCATCATAACAAGCATGCAAACAACTGATAAGCAAACTAAACTAAATGGAAGCAACTAATAAGCAAACTAAACTGACTACCTAAGACTGAGACATCTGACTTAAGAATTATTACAAACTCCGACGCTAACGATCTAAGGATCCAGATCTATCCTGGTCTTACAGACAGGGGAACCATAAGTGTGGTGACCACGTGGCGGTGAGCGGTATGGGTGCTGAGTCCCAACAGGAGCGGGGGAACCACCCTCCTGGTGATGGCGCTCTGCCAGCTCAGCACGCAACTCCGCAATCTCCGTTCGAGCCCTGCTTAGCTCGTCCAGAGAGTGGTCTAGCTCAGTGTTAAGCACTGCGACTAGGTTGACTGTGCTGCTCAACCTAGGGTTACCCTCACCAACAGGTGAGACAACCACACTCTCTGTGCTGCCAGTAGGGCGGCGGGGGTAGTACCGAAGGTTAAGACCGTCGGCCACCCCACCGAACAAAGAACAGTACTGGGAGAGTGCACGTCGTGCTGCATCCTGCATAGCCGCCTCTGCAGTGTCCCTCTCGGAGATGGAATAGTGCTCCGAAACGGCCTCCGCACCCCGGAGGTCATCCTCCGGACGGCGAACTAGGCATGTAGCCTCCCAGCGGTCCGGGTACCTCCCGCGACTGTGCTGGTAGACTACACAACGGTACTCGATCGACCAGGTGTGTCGGTCGAAAGCCTGGCGCAGCAAGGTGTCGAGTGCGTCGTGGAAGTGGCAACCGCGAGCGGCGTCACAGGTGATGGGTCGGGCGACCCATCCTTCCGCCTCCTGCGGCTCAGAAGACTCCGTGCTGTGGTCTGAGTCGTCGTCGTCGGGGTCTCCTCCAGGATCTCCACCAGTAGCTCCTCCAACAGCCGGGACGTCCCGCGGTGGTGCAGGGGGCGCCTCCAGCTGGGCCACAGAGGAACGGGGCCTCACAGATTCCACCTCTTGCTGGGGTGGGGAGGAAGAGCCCTGCTGCTCTCTGTGCTGACGTCGGCGTTCCTGCTCCTCACGCAGGCGGTGGTGCAGCCTCTCCAGGTGACTCGACTGACCAGACACGGTGCGGTGCAGAGGACGCTCCGCAAGTCGAGACGGCAGGAAAGGAATCACCGACTTACGTGCAGTGTGTCTAAGACGAGCCATCTACAAAAGACACCGTAAGCATAAGAGTAAGAGCAGAACTAATATGACAAGTGAATAAACCAAAGATAGAATAAGATAAAAATTTTAACAAGGTATAGTATAGATAGATAGTAAAACATAGGGTTGGTCGAGGTGACCGACTTTTGAAGTAACAACAGAGGTCAAGGTGAGAGGGGAGGTCAATAGTCCTTAGTACGACCAGTGCTACTCTAGGTCAGCGGTCCTACAGTCAGCACGGCTTTGATACCACTTATGTCACACCCGGTCTTGGAAGGCAAACCGAATGCGAACTATGTACGTGCCAGGATCAGAACTCACGTACACAGCGATTACATAAATGAACATCATCACACAATGCTCGAGTAATAACATAAAAGAGTACTTATTACATCATAGAGTCATAGACATCCACATAGTCATTGTCTTAACAAGTAAATCAAAGTGCTAGCGAAACGCAGTAGAGATAAGGCCTTCACAGGCAGCTGACTGGGGGTTGCCGCCAACCCACACCTAGAATTCATCGTAGTCTTGGAACTCCTGGAAGTCTCCTTCCACGGCTTCGCCTTCTCCTGAGCAGTGGTTACAATGCGGACAACCTGGTGTTTTGTGGTAAAGCAAGGATGAGTACACATCAACGTACTCAGCAAATGTCCCGTTTGGCTGAAGTGGACTAGCTTTATGTGGGGTTAGGCTCAAGCAGTTGCTTTTAGTTGGTCAAGTATTTATCATTAGTAGAAGCCAGATTTTAGCATTAACCAACCCGTGAACCATTTCCTCATTGAGGAACAACACCATCATAGTCGAACCAAAACCATAACATAATCCTTGTATCTCGAACCATCTGTATCTCTAATCAAAGAGGATCCCAAGGCTGCTCTTAACCGTGAGCACGGCTGATATACCAGTTTCACTACCCTCTGCAGAGGTTGCACACTTTACCCATGAGTCATGATTCCCTTTCTACCCGGGGAGAGCTAATCCCCATTGGCCACTACCTAGGTGGTCCGGCAGGGCATCACTACGTAGCTTTTACAAAGATTCCCCAGAGATCATAGCTGCCCGTTAGGTTTCTCCAGTTTGATAAACACAGTACCCCTCCCCGCAGGAGAGTGACTAACAAAGAGCAAAACGAAAGAACCTCGGCACTCAGCCTCGGCAGAGCAAGCACTGTGCCTGGACCCCATTGACGGCACGACGGCTAAGCAACTACACCTCTAGTTCATCCAATTAATCAGCTAAGGGCATCCCATTTCACCCTCATGGTTGCACTGTTATCCCGGGTGGTCTCTCAACGAACAAGTCCTTACGGAGAGGTACTTAGGAAACAGCCTGAGCCCCCTAGAGTATCACAAGATCATCAACATCATCAGGATAACAATATCATAAATAGTCACATCATGTTCATTGATTAAGTTAAGGCAATAGCAGAGTGCTAACCATAACAGCCCATAAGGTCATCAAGGATAAAGTAAAGTGTAAAGCTAGTCAATCCTTAGGTTTCAAGTAAGTAATGCGGGGTAGTAAGTTATAAATGAATAGGACATAATGGGACAGAGGACACTTGCCTTCACCAAACTGTTGATCAGGGACTTCCTCTGCAACTTCCTCGGGAAACACAGACTGCTCGTTGTCTACGTAAAGTAATCATTCACACTATGCACTTGGGAAAATAACAAACAGAAAGCAACATACCAAACATATGCAGCAGAGAGAGATCACAAGTTCATAGCAGAAAAGGATGGGCACTCTGGTGTTCCCTAGGTCTGGGGTAGAGGACTATACAAAGTGATTCATTATCCACTAATCAGGTTTAAGTCAGGGGTGGGATTAAATCATTATATGGTTTTAAGTTCCTAAACCTAAGTGTTTAAGTCCATAAACTTAAGTACTCTAACTTTTATTAAAGTCTACCAACTTCTAATTATCTCAAATATGGTTCCAATACCCTAATCCTATCCTAATGATTAATCATTAATTGGTACATGGAAACAGCAGGGAAACATTGTTTAAATAGATAGACAAAAACATCATGAGCATTTTGCAATTTGAAGCACCTAATTTGGAGTTCATATGACAAAGTTATGAATTTTACAAGTTTGGGGATTAAAAATATACCCTAAATACCTATTTTGAATTAAATAAAAGGCCCAGGGACCTAACTGAGAGAAACCAGGGACGGCGGGTTCAAATTCCAGAAAATCGGGGGTCTCTTTAAGAAAACGCGCGGGCGAAGGGGTATCGGGCTACTACGGCCGTCAGATCTAAAGCGAACGGCCAGGATTAGATCCTGCGGGCGGGCGCGCGGCGGCCTGGGCGACTGACAGGCGGGGCCGGGCGGGCAGCGCGGGGCGCGGGCAGGCTGACAGGCGGGGCCGGCGGGCAGAGCGCGCGCGCGGGCGGGCTGACAGGCGGGGCCCAAACGGCAGGGAGACGGGGTGCGGGGAAAGTGGGCCTGGGCCGCTGGATCTCCGGCGGACGGCCAGGATTGGGTTTGGCCTGATTAAAACGGGGCCGTCCGATCTGGGACGGACGGTGGGGATCGGGTGGCCGGCCTGGGCTTATCCTACGGCTAGCTGGGGTGGCGGCGCTCGTCCCCGCGGCGGAGGACTCGCCGGAGACGAAGGGCGCGGGCGTTTGGCGGGGCTCCGAGGCGACCTGAGCGGCCGGGAAGGTTGGGGAGGGCACGGGGAGTCCTCTGGTGGGGTCTGGGTCGGGGCAGGGGCACCGGAGGGGGCGGTTCACGGCGGAGCGGCTCGGTGGCGGGATTACTCTACTCCGGCGAGGAATTACACGCGGTAGAGAGCAAAACAAAGGTCGATAGGGGCGGGAGAGGTTCCTTACCTCAAGGCGGGCTCCGGGGACTCCTCGGCGGCGGGAATGGCGCGACGGTGGCCCGGGGCGACGGTGGCGGACCTCCGCGGCTGCACGGGGAACGGCGGGTGAGCGCGGGCAGAGAGAAATAGGGAGGGGGAGGGGGAACTTGGGCGTGTCCCGGGTTGCGGACGCCGGGGCGAAGCTCACCGTGGCAACGGACACGGCGAAGCTCCAACGGCGGCCGAGAAACGAGCTCGGGACGGCGGGGATTCGTGGCGGCGGTGCTCTGGCGTGCGCGCAGCGAGGGAGAGGTGGAAGAGGGGTCCGCTAGAGCGCAAATGGGGGAGGGGGCGAGGGCGAGTGGGGCTCGGGGCTCAAGTGGCCAGGGGCGGGTCAGTTGCGAGCTCCACGCGCGACGTGGGCGCGGAGAAGGCGGGCGCGCGCAGCTCGGCGGCGGTTACGCGGGGACGACGGGGCTGACAGCCCGGGCCCGCGAGCAGAGAGAGAGGGGAGAGCGGAGGCGGGCGCGCGAGAGGCGGCTGCGCTGACGGGCGGGACCGGCAGGGCAGAGAGAGAGCGGGGGGGAGAGAGGCGCGCGCGCGGGATGGGCTTAGTGGGCCGAAAGGCCGAGGGGGCGGCGGGGTTGGGCTTCTTTCCTTTTCTTTTTATTCTGAAATTTGTTTTCTCTTTTCTTTTTATTTTCTCTATTTGATTCAAATCCAAATGAGCCACAAATTCAAATTAGACTTTCCAAGAATTATGCACCAAGCAAAAGTGAAATCTAGGGTTCAACATGATGCAACCATTCATACTCCCTTAGGGTTTAACATATTAAACTATATTACAAATAAAATAAGCCCTTTTCTCCTATAAAAATGAGAAAGAAAAGGGTGAGGAAGGATGAGAAAAAGGAAGTAACACCTGAATTTGTGAATATGAGCAAAGAAATTTTATACCCCCAAATTCAAGGTGTTACAAACCTATCCCCCTTAAAAGAATCTCGCCCCGAGATTCAAGGTTGGTCAGCAAAGAGTTCAGGGTATTTGGCCTTCAGATCATCTTCTCGTTCCCAGGTTGCTTCTTCCTCAGAGTGGTGGCCCCATCTGACTTTGCACATCCTGATGGTGTTCCTCCGGGTGACTCTGTCTGCAAACTCTAGAATCTGCGTTGGCTTCTCTATGTAGGTCAGATCCTCCTGGACCTCCAAACCCTCCACTGGCAATTGTTCTTCTGGTACTCGCAGACACTTCTTCAATTGCGACACATGGAACACATTGTGCACTGCTGACAAGCTCTCTGGTAGGTCAAGCTGGTAGGCCACTTCCCCACGCTTTGCTTGAATCTGATATGGTCCGACGTACCGGGGTGCTAACTTGTCTTTTACCCCGAACCTTCTGACTCCCCTGATAGGTGACACCTTCAGATAGACGTAGTCTCCCACTTCAAAACTCAGTTCTCTTCTCCTTCTGTCCGCATAGCTTCGCTGTCTTGACTGGGCTGTCTTCAGGTTGTCCCGAACCATCTTGATATTTTCTTCGGCTTCAAGCAAAATGTCGGGGCCAAACACCTGTCTCTCTCCAGGCTGGTCCCAATGCAGCGGAGTCCTACAACTCCGTCCATAGAGCGCCTGAAACGGTGACATCTTCAAGCTGGCCTGGTAACTATTGTTGTAGGAGAATTCTGCATAAGGTAACCTTTTGTCCCATCCTGACTTGTCTTGCAACGCACAGGCTCTCAACATGTCTTCTAGGATCTGATTAGTTCTTTCAGTCTGACCGTCTGTCTGCGGGTGATAAGCTGAGCTAAAGTTCAAATGCGTGCCCAAAGCTTCTTGTAGCTGCTGCCAAAAATGAGAGGTGAACTGCGTTCCTCGATCTGACACTATCTTCTTCGGCACACCATGAAGGCAGACTATCCGTGACATGTATAACTCAGCTAACGTTGCTCCGGTGTATGTTGTCTTCACAGGTATGAAATGGGCCACCTTTGTTAAGCGGTCCACAACCACCCAGATGGAATCATAACCGGCCCGGGTACGAGGTAGGCCAACTATAAAATCCATCCCGATCTCATCCCACTTCCACTGAGGGATCCGCAATGGCTGCAACAATCCGGCGGGCTTCTGATGCTCTGCTTTGGTTCTCTGACAGCTATCACAGATGGCGACATATTCTGCGATCTCTCTTTTCATGCCATACCACCAAAACCTCCTTTTTAAATCCTGGTACATCTTCTCACTCCCTAGGTGTATGGAGTAGGCTGTCTCATGAGCTTCCTTGAGGATCAGTTCCCGAATAGGTTTGAGGTCGGGGACACACAATCGGTCCTTGAACCATATTACTCCCTCTTCATCCTCTCGAAAGTCTTTGCCTCTTCCTTCTAAGATCAGCTGCCGGATCTTGTTGATGTTTTCATCATCCTTCTGCCCTTCTTTGATCTCCCGTTCTAGGGTGGGCTCTAATTCCACTGTTACTCCTTGCGTATTGTTCAGGAAACCGAGGCTCAGTCTGTCGAACTCCTTGGCTAACTCGTACGGCATCGGGTACGAGGCCAACATATTAACTTGACTCTTCCTGCTCAGAGCATCTGCAACAACATTGGCTTTGCCTGGATGGTAATGTATCTCTAACTCATAGTCTTTGATCAATTCCAACCATCTTCGCTGCCTCATGTTTAACTCTGACTGGGTGAATATGTACTTCAGACTTTTATGATCTGTGTAGATGTCGCACTTCTGCCCATACAGGTAATGTCTCCAGGTCTTTAAGGCATGAACCACTGCTGCCAACTCCAGGTCATGTGTGGGATAATTTTTCTCATGGATCTTCAGCTGTCGGGGCGAGTACGCTACAACCCTTCCTTCTTGCATTAGCACACATCCCAATCCGGTGTACGAAGCGTCGCAATACACTGAGAATGACTTGTGAACGTCAGGCAGGACTAACACAAGAGCTGTAGTCAATCTATTCTTCAGTTCTTCAAATGCTTCCTGACACTTTTGGGTCCACTTAAACTCAACTTTCTTTGCTAGCAACGCTGTCATTGGTCTAGCAATCTTTGAGAAGCCTTCAATGAAACGCCTATAGTATCCGGCCATTCCGATGAAGCTCTTGATCCCACGAACATCCTTCGGTGCTTTCCAGTTCAGGATATCTGCTACTTTCTTTGGATCCACTGCCAACCCATCTTGGTTTATGATGTGACCCAGAAATAAGACTTCATGAATCCAGAACTCGCATTTGCCCAGCTTGGCATACAACTGATGCTCTCGAAGTCTTTGCAATACCATCTTCAAATGCTCTACATGATCTTCCTCACTTTGAGAGTATATGAGAATGTCATCGATGAACACTACCACAAACTTGTCTAGATAGTCCATGAACACGCTGTTCATCAGATACATAAAGAAGGCTGGCGCATTTGTTAATCCAAAGGACATAACTGTGAACTCATATAACCCATACTTGGTGATGAATGTTGTCTTCGGTATGTCCGAGGGTCGGATTCTGAGTTGATGGTAACCAGATCTCAGATCTATCTTCGAGAATACGCTGGCACCTCTGAGCTGGTCGAACAAATCTTCTATCCTTGGCAGGGGGTACTTGTTCTTGACAGTGACTTCATTCAAGGCTCTGTAGTCTATGCACATCCTTTTGGTACCATCTTTCTTCTCTACAAACAACACTGGGGCGGCCCAAGGCGAGGTACTTGGCCTGATGTAACCCTTCTCTAACATCTCATCTATCTGCTTCTTGAGTTCCACCAATTCTGGTCCAGACACTCGATAGGCTCTTTTGGAAATGGGGGCGGTACCAGGGATAAGCTCTATGGAAAATTCAACCTTTCTCTCGGGTGGCATGCCCGTTAGCTCCTCGGGAAACACATCCGGAAAGTCTGACACAACCTTGATAGCCTCGAGCGGGTTGGGCTCTTTACTATCCACTGAAATCCGGTGACAGACTCCCTCTTCTGATTTAGGCATCCATAGCTTGGCCACTACCTCTTCTCCTGACGGGGACTTCAATGTTACGGTCCTCTTGTCACAACTAACATTTGCCTCATACTTCATTAACCAATTCATCCCTAGAATAACATCTATCCCAGGGGTGTCTATTACTATTAAGTCACTGGGGAATCCTATCCCCCTTATTTCCACCATTATATTTGAGCATATTTTATCTGTTTGCACTTTGCCACCAACCGAATTAATCCTCATGGGCGGCATCATTGCCTCTACTGAGATGTTATGCAATTCTACCCATGTTGCAGTGACAAATGAATGAGTTGCACCAGTATCAAATAGCACTTTCGCGGGATGAGATTCGACTGAGAACATACCTACTGCCACATCTGGTGCATCCTGGATTGCTTCGGCCTCCAAGTGGTTCACCTTTCCACGGTTGTACGCTTGGTTACGATTGCCTGCTCCCGGCTGCAGTACACCTTGCCTTGTTGGAGCATTGGGGTTGGTCTGCTGCTGTGCCATCTTCTTCGGGCACTGCATCGCCCAGTGGCCTTGTTCTCCACAGTGGAAACATCCTCTGCCTCCTCCTTGTGCTAGGGCTGCTTGGTTGCTCTGATTCGCTGCTGGGGCAGGAAGGCGAGGTGCCTGGTTGTTCTGCTTCTGATACTGATTACTTCCCTGCTGGCTGTGCTGACGATACTGCTGCTGCTGCTGTGGGTACTGCCTCTGAAACTGCTGCTGATGCGGACGCTGATTCTAATTCTGATATCCCTGTGGGTGACCAGGCCTGCCTTGCTGAGACGAACTGCCTGAGAAACGTGGACGGCTGATGCCTCCGGACTGGGGTCCACTCATCTTGCGCTTCCGATCTTCCATATCCTTACGCTTCTTCTCAGTCATAACTGCCCTATCGATCAGGTGCTGGAAGGTGGGGAAGGTGTGATTCATCAGCTGGTAATGCAGGGGATCCACCAAACCCCTCATGAACCGGTACTGTCTTTTGGCATCAGTGTTGACATCCTCAGGTGCATAACGGGATAGCTGCAGAAACTTGTCTCTGTATTCACTAACAGACAGGGGTCCCTGCTTCAGAGCCAGAAACTCCTCCTTCTTCACGATCATCAGTCCCTCCGGCACATGGTACCGACGGAAACTCTCGCTGAATTCTTCCCACGTGATGGCTTCGGGGTCAGCATGGGTGGCGAGGTAGGACTCCCACCAGGACTGGGCTGCTCCCCTCAGCTGACGGGGGCCATACAGAACCTTCTCCCTGTCGTCACATTGGGCGGTGCGCAGCTCCCTTTCCACTGCGTGCAGCCAGTCTTCTGCATCCATGGGGTCGGCAGAATGGGCGAAGGTAGGAGGGTGCCCTCTCATGAACTCGCCACGCTTATCTCGTGGCATCTGGGGCATCTGCACTTGCAATTGGGGTTGGGGTTGCTGTTGAGCCTGCTGCATGGCTGCCAGAGTCTGCCCAATGGCCTGCACTGCCTGGGTCTGCATCAAGAACATCTGCTCCACTGACATCGGGGGTGGTGGGGGAGGCTGCCTCTGTTGTTCCTCCTGCTGGTCATGCTGCTCCTGCTGAGCACGCCTGTTGCATCGGCGCCTGTTGTCAGACATCTGTGGAATACATTCATACATCAGCATTGATCTTACAACCCTTCAGCATAAGAAAAGAGAATACAGAATTCTTCACGACACTGAGTGAACAAGGAGCTTCACTGATCCTCATTATGATTCAACACAGCTTCTCAGATAGAAAGGAAAGTAAGAGTAAAGGGTTTCCCAACTAAACAACTGACTTCATTAACATTACTAGCTAAGCCAAACTGCAGGGGAAACCCACATGTTGGCTACAGTCATTACAAAGATCCAAATCCAACACAGGTTCATCATAACAAGCATGCAAACAACTGATAAGCAAACTAAACTAAATGGAAGCAACTAATAAGCAAACTAAACTGACTACCTAAGACTGAGACATCTGACTTAAGAATTATTACAAACTCCGACGCTAACGATCTAAGGATCTAGATCTATCCTGGTCTTACAGACAGGGGAACCATAAGTGTGGTGACCACGTGGCGGTGAGCGGTATGGGTGCTGAGTCCCAACAGGAGCGGGGGAACCACCCTCCTGGTGATGGCGCTCTGCCAGCTCAGCACGCAACTCCGCAATCTCCGTTCGAGCCCTGCTTAGCTCGTCCAGAGAGTGGTCCAGCTCAGTGTTAAGCACTGCGACTAGGTTGACTGTGCTGCTCAACCTAGGGTTACCCTCACCAACAGGTGAGACAACCACACTCTCTGTGCTGCCAGTAGGGCGGCGGGGGTAGTACCGAAGGTTAAGACCGTCGGCCACCCCACCGAACAAAGAACAGTACTGGGAGAGTGCACGTCGTGCTGCATCCTGCATAGCCGCCTCTGCAGTGTCCCTCTCGGAGATGGAATAGTGCTCCGAAACGGCCTCCGCACCCCGGAGGTCATCCTCCGGACGGCGAACTAGGCATGTAGCCTCCCAGCGGTCCGGGTACCTCCCGCGACTGTGCTGGTAGACTACACAACGGTACTCGATCGACCAGGTGTGTCGGTCGAAAGCCTGGCGCAGCAAGGTGTCGAGTGCGTCGTGGAAGTGGCAACCGCGAGCGGCGTCACGGGTGATGGGTCGGGCGACCCATCCTTCCGCCTCCTGCGGCTCAGAAGACTCCGTGCTGTGGTCTGAGTCGTCGTCGTCGGGGTCTCCTCCAGGATCTCCACCAGTAGCTCCTCCAACAGCCGGGACGTCCCGCGGTGGTGCAGGGGGCGCCTCCAGCTGGGCCACAGAGGAACGGGGCCTCACAGATTCCACCTCTTGCTGGGGTGGGGAGGAAGAGCCCTGCTGCTCTCTGTGCTGACGCCGGCGTTCCTGCTCCTCACGCAGGCGGTGGTGCAGCCTCTCCAGGTGACTCGACTGACCAGACACGGTGCGGTGCAGAGGACGCTCCGCAAGTCGAGACGGCAGGAAAGGAATCACCGACTTACGTGCAGTGTGTCTAAGACGAGCCATCTACAAAAGACACCGTAAGCATAAGAGTAAGAGCAGAACTAATATGACAAGTGAATAAACCAAAGATAGAATAAGATAAAAATTTTAACAAGGTATAGTATAGATAGATAGTAAAACATAGGGTTGGTCGAGGTGACCGACTTTTGAAGTAACAACAGAGGTCAAGGTGAGAGGGGAGGTCAATAGTCCTTAGTACGACCAGTGCTACTCTAGGTCAGCGGTCCTACAGTCAGCACGGCTTTGATACCACTTATGTCACACCCGGTCTTGGAAGGCAAACCGAATGCGAACTATGTACGTGCCAGGATCAGAACTCACGTACACAGCGATTACATAAATGAACATCATCACACAATGCTCGAGTAATAACATAAAAGAGTACTTATTACATCATAGAGTCATAAACATCCACATAGTCATTGTCTTAACAAGTAAATCAAAGTGCTAGCGAAACGCAGTAGAGATAAGGCCTTCACAGGCAGCTGACTGGGGGTTGCCGCCAACCCACACCTAGAATTCATCGTAGTCTTGGAACTCCTGGAAGTCTCCTTCCACGGCTTCGCCTTCTCCTGAGCAGTGGTTACAATGCGGACAACCTGGTGTTTTGTGGTAAAGCAAGGATGAGTACACATCAACGTACTCAGCAAATGTCCCGTTTGGCTGAAGTGGACTAGCTTTATGTGGGGTTAGGCTCAAGCAGTTGCTTTTAGTTGGTCAAGTATTTATCATTAGTAGAAGCCAGATTTTAGCATTAACCAACCCGTGAACCATTTCCTCATTGAGGAACAACACCATCATAGTCGAACCAAAACCATAACATAATCCTTGTATCTCGAACCATCTGTATCTCTAATCAAAGAGGATCCCAAGGCTGCTCTTAACCGTGAGCACGGCTGATATACCAGTTTCACTACCCTCTGCAGAGGTTGCACACTTTACCCATGAGTCATGATTCCCTTTCTACCCGGGGAGAGCTAATCCCCATTGACCACTACCTAGGTGGTCCGGCAGGGCATCACTATGTAGCTTTTACAAAGATTCCCCAGAGATCATAGCTGCCCGTTAGGTTTCTCCAGTTTGATAAACACAGTACCCCTCCCCGTAGGAGAGTGACTAACAAAGAGCAAAACGAAAGAACCTCGGCACTCAGCCTCGGCAGAGCAAGCACTGTGCCTGGACCCCATTGACGGCACGACGGCTAAGCAACTACACCTCTAGTTCATCCAATTAATCAGCTAAGGGCATCCCATTTCACCCTCATGGTTGCACTGTTATCCCGGGTGGTCTCTCAACGAACAAGTCCTTACGGAGAGGTACTCAGGAAACAGCCTGAGCCCCCTAGAGTATCACAAGATCATCAACATCATCAGGATAACAATATCATAAATAGTCACATCATGTTCATTGATTAAGTTAAGGCAATAGCAGAGTGCTAACCATAACAGCCCATAAGGTCATCAAGGATAAAGTAAAGTGTAAAGCTAGTCAATCCTTAGGTTTCAAGTAAGTAATGCGGGGTAGTAAGTTATAAATGAATAGGACATAATGGGACAGAGGACACTTGCCTTCACCAAACTGTTGATCAGGGACTTCCTCTGCAACTTCCTCGGGAAACACAGACTGCTCGTTGTCTACGTAAAGTAATCATTCACACTATGCACTTGGGAAAATAACAAACAGAAAGCAACATACCAAACATATGCAGCAGAGAGAGATCACAAGTTCATAGCAGAAAAGGATGGGCACTCTGGTGTTCCCTAGGTCTGGGTAGTGGACTATACAAAGTGATTCATTATCCACTAATCAGGTTTAAGTCAGGGGTGGGATTAAATCATTACATGGTTTTAAGTTCCTAAACCTAAGTGTTTAAGTCCATAAACTTAAGTACTCTAACTTTTATTAAAGTCTACCAACTTCTAATTATCTCAAATATGGTTCCAATACCCTAATCCTATCCTAATGATTAATCATTAATTGGTACATGGAAACAGCAGGGAAACATTGTTTAAATAGATAGACAAAAACATCATGAGCATTTTGCAATTTGAAGCACCTAATTTGGAGTTCATATGACAAAGTTATGAATTTTACAAGTTTGGGGATTAAAAATATACCCTAAATACCTATTTTGAATTAAATAAAAGGCCCGGGACCTAACTGAGAGAAACCAGGGACGGCGGGTTCAAATTCCAGAAAACCGGGGGTCTCTTTAAGAAAACGCGCGGGCGAAGGGGTATCGGGCTACTACGGTCGTCAGATCTAAAGCGAACGGCCAGGATTAGATCCTGCGGGCGGGCGCGCGGCGGCCTGGGCGACTGACAGGCGGGGCCGGGCGGGCAGCGCGGGGCGCGGGCAGGCTGACAGGCGGGGCCGGCGGGCAGAGCGCGCGCGCGGGCGGGCTGACAGGCGGGGCCCAAACGGCAGGGAGACGGGGTGCGGGGAAAGTGGGCCTGGGCCGCTGGATCTCCGGCGGACGGCCAGGATTGGGTTTGGCCTGATTAAAACGGGGCCGTCCGATCTGGGACGGACGGTGGGGATCGGGTGGCCGGCCTGGGCTTATCCTACGGCTAGCTGGGGCGGCGGCGCTCGTCCCCGCGGCGGAGGACTCGCCGGAGACGAAGGGCGCGGGCGTTTGGCGGGGCTCCGAGGCGACCTGAGCGGCCGGGAAGGTTGGGGAGGGCACGGGGAGTCCTCTGGTGGGGTCTGGGTCGGGGCAGGGGCACCGGAGGGGGCGGTTCACGGCGGAGCGGCTCGGTGGCGGGATTACTCTACTCCGGCGAGGAATTACACGCGGCAGAGAGCAAAACAAAGGTCGATAGGGGCGGGAGAGGTTCCTTACCTCAAGGCGGGCTCCGGGGACTCCTCGGCGGCGGGAATGGCGCGACGGTGGCCCGGGGCAACGGTGGCGGACCTCCGCGGCTGCACGGGGAACGGCGGGTGAGCGCGGGCAGAGAGAAATAGGGAGGGGGAGGGGGAACTTGGGCGTGTCCCGGGTTGCGGACGCCGGGGCGAAGCTCACCGTGGCAACGGACACGGCGGAGCTCCAACGGCGGCCGAGAAACGAGCTCGGGACGGCGGGGATTCGTGGCGGCGGTGCTCTGGCGTGCGCGCAGCGAGGGAGAGGTGGAAGAGGGGTCCGCTAGAGCGCAAATGGGGGAGGGGGCGAGGGCGAGTGGGGCTCGGGGCTCAAGTGGCCAGGGGCGGGTCAGTTGCGAGCTCCACGCGCGACGTGGGCGCGGAGAAGGCGGGCGCGCGCAGCTCGGCGGCGGTTACGCGGGGACGACGGGGCTGACAGCCCGGGCCCACGAGCAGAGAGAGAGGGGAGAGCGGAGGCGGGCGCGCGAGAGGCGGCTGCGCTGACGGGCGGGACCGGCAGGGCAGAGAGAGAGCGGGGGGGGAGAGAGGCGCGCGCGCGGGATGGGCTTAGTGGGCCGAAAGGCCGAGGGGGCGGCGGGGTTGGGCTTCTTTCCTTTTCTTTTTATTCTGAAATTTGTTTTCTCTTTTCTTTTTATTTTCTCTATTTGATTCAAATCCAAATGAGCCACAAATTCAAATTAGACTTTCCAAGAATTATGCACCAAGCAAAAGTGAAATCTAGGGTTCAACATGATGCAACCATTCATACTCCCTTAGGGTTTAACATATTAAACTATATTACAAATAAAATAAGCCCTTTTCTCCTATAAAAATGAGAAAGAAAAGGGTGAGGAAGGATGAGAAAAGGGAAGTAACACCTGAATTTGTGAATATGAGCAAAGAAATTTTATACCCCCAAATTCAAGGTGTTACAAACCTATCCCCCTTAAAAGAATCTCGCCCCGAGATTCAAGGTTGGTCAGCAAAGAGTTCAGGGTATTTGGCCTTCAGATCATCTTCTCGTTCCCAGGTTGCTTCTTCCTCAGAGTGGTGGCCCCATCTGACTTTGCACATCCTGATGGTGTTCCTCCGGGTGACTCTGTCTGCAAACTCCAGAATCTGCGTTGGCTTCTCTATGTAGGTCAGATCCTCCTGGACCTCCAAACCCTCCACTGGCAATTGTTCTTCTGGTACTCGCAGACACTTCTTCAATTGCGACACATGGAACACATTGTGCACTGCTGACAAGCTCTCTGGTAGGTCAAGCTGGTAGGCCACTTCCCCACGCTTTGCTTGAATCTGATATGGTCCGACGTACCGGGGTGCTAACTTGCCTTTTACCCCGAACCTTCTGACTCCCCTGATAGGTGACACCTTCAGATAGACGTAGTCTCCCACTTCAAAACTCAGTTCTCTTCTCCTTCTGTCCGCATAGCTTCGCTGTCTTGACTGGGCTGTCTTCAGGTTGTCCCGAACCATCTTGATATTTTCTTCGGCTTCAAGCAAAATGTCGGGGCCAAACACCTGTCTCTCTCCAGGCTGGTCCCAATGCAGCGGAGTCCTACAACTCCGTCCATAGAGCGCCTGAAACGGTGACATCTTCAAGCTGGCCTGGTAACTATTGTTGTAGGAGAATTCTGCATAAGGTAACCTTTTGTCCCATCCTGACTTGTCTTGCAACGCACAGGCTCTCAACATGTCTTCTAGGATCTGATTAGTTCTTTCAGTCTGACCGTCTGTCTGCGGGTGATAAGCTGAGCTGAAGTTCAAATGCGTGCCCAAAGCTTCTTGTAGCTGCTGCCAAAAATGAGAGGTGAACTGCGTTCCTCGATCTGACACTATCTTCTTCGGCACACCATGAAGGCAGACTATCCGTGACATGTATAACTCAGCTAACGTTGCTCCGGTGTATGTTGTCTTCACAGGTATGAAATGGGCCACCTTTGTTAAGCGGTCCACAACCACCCAGATGGAATCATAACCGGCCCGGGTACGAGGTAGGCCAACTATAAAATCCATCCCGATCTCATCCCACTTCCACTGAGGGATCCGCAATGGCTGCAACAATCCGGCGGGCTTCTGATGCTCTGCTTTGGTTCTCTGACAGCTATCACAGATGGCGACATATTCTGCGATCTCTCTTTTCATGCCATACCACCAAAACCTCCTTTTTAAATCCTGGTACATCTTCTCACTCCCTGGGTGTATGGAGTAGGCTGTCTCATGAGCTTCCTTGAGGATCAGTTCCCGAATAGGTTTGAGGTCGGGGACACACAATCGGTCCTTGAACCATATTACTCCCTCTTCATCCTCTCGAAAGTCTTTGCCTCTTCCTTCTAAGATCAGCTGCCGGATCTTGTTGATGTTTTCATCATCCTTCTGCCCTTCTTTGATCTCCCGTTCTAGGGTGGGCTCTAATTCCACTGTTACTCCTTGCGTATTGTTCAGGAAACCGAGGCTCAGTCTGTCGAACTCCTTGGCTAACTCGTACGGCATCGGGTACGAGGCCAACATATTAACTTGACTCTTCCTGCTCAGAGCATCTGCAACAACATTGGCTTTGCCTGGATGGTAATGTATCTCTAACTCATAGTCTTTGATCAATTCCAACCATCTTCGCTGCCTCATGTTTAACTCTGACTGGGTGAATATGTACTTCAGACTTTTATGATCTGTGTAGATGTCGCACTTCTGCCCATACAGGTAATGTCTCCAGGTCTTTAAGGCATGAACCACTGCTGCCAACTCCAGGTCATGTGTGGGATAATTTTTCTCATGGATCTTCAGCTGTCGGGGCGAGTACGCTACAACCCTTCCTTCTTGCATTAGCACACATCCCAATCCGGTGTACGAAGCGTCGCAATACACTGAGAATGACTTGTGAACGTCAGGCAGGACTAACACAGGAGCTGTAGTCAATCTATTCTTCAGTTCTTCAAATGCTTCCTGACACTTTTGGGTCCACTTAAACTCAACTTTCTTTGCTAGCAACGCTGTCATTGGTCTAGCAATCTTTGAGAAGCCTTCAATGAAACGCCTATAGTATCCGGCCATTCCGATGAAGCTCTTGATCCCACGAACATCCTTCGGTGCTTTCCAGTTCAGGATATCTGCTACTTTCTTTGGATCCACTGCCAACCCATCTTGGTTTATGATGTGACCCAGAAATAAGACTTCATGAATCCAGAACTCGCATTTGCCCAGCTTGGCATACAACTGATGCTCTCGAAGTCTTTGCAATACCATCTTCAAATGCTCTACATGATCTTCCTCACTTTGAGAGTATATGAGAATGTCATCGATGAACACTACCACAAACTTGTCTAGATAGTCCATGAACACGCTGTTCATCAGATACATAAAGAAGGCTGGCGCATTTGTTAATCCAAAGGACATAACTGTGAACTCATATAACCCATACTTGGTGATGAATGCTGTCTTCGGTATGTCCGAGGGTCGGATTCTGAGTTGATGGTAACCAGATCTCAGATCTATCTTCGAGAATACGCTGGCACCTCTGAGCTGGTCGAACAAATCTTCTATCCTTGGCAGGGGGTACTTGTTCTTGACAGTGACTTCATTCAAGGCTCTGTAGTCTATGCACATCCTTTTGGTACCATCTTTCTTCTCTACAAACAACACTGGGGCGGCCCAAGGCGAGGTACTTGGCCTGATGTAACCCTTCTCTAACATCTCATCTATCTGCTTCTTGAGTTCCACCAATTCTGGTCCAGACACTCGATAGGCTCTTTTGGAAATGGGGGCGGTACCAGGGATAAGCTCTATGGAAAATTCAACCTTTCTCTCGGGTGGCATGCCCATTAGCTCCTCGGGAAACACATCCGGAAAGTCTGACACAACCTTGATAGCCTCGAGCGGGTTGGGCTCTTTACTATCCACTGAAATCCGGTGACAGACTCCCTCTTCTGATTTAGGCATCCATAGCTTGGCCACTACCTCTTCTCCTGACGGGGACTTCAATGTTACGGTCCTCTTGTCACAACTAACATTTGCCTCATACTTCATTAACCAATTCATCCCTAGAATAACATCTATCCCAGGGGTGTCTATTACTATTAAGTCACTGGGGAATCCTATCCCCCTTATTTCCACCATTATATTTGAGCATATTTTATCTGTTTGCACTTTGCCACCAACCGAATTAATCCTCATGGGCGGCATCATTGCCTCTACTGAGATGTTATGCAATTCTACCCATGTTGCAGTGACAAATGAATGAGTTGCACCAGTATCAAATAGCACTTTCGCGGGATGAGATTCGACTGAGAACATACCTACTGCCACATCTGGTGCATCCTGGATTGCTTCGGCCTCCAAGTGGTTCACCTTTCCACGGTTGTACGCTTGGTTACGATTGCCTGCTCCCGGCTGCAGTACACCTTGCCTTGTTGGAGCATTGGGGTTGGTCTGCTGCTGTGCCATCTTCTTCGGGCACTGCATCGCCCAGTGGCCTTGTTCTCCACAGTGGAAACATCCTCTGCCTCCTCCTTGTGCTAGGGCTGCTTGGTTGCTCTGATTCGCTGCTGGGGCAGGAAGGCGAGGTGCCTGGTTGTTCTGCTTCTGATACTGATTACTTCCCTGCTGGCTGTGCTGACGATACTGCTGCTGCTGCTGTGGGTACTGCCTCTGAAACTGCTGCTGATGCGGACGCTGATTCTAATTCTGATATCCCTGTGGGTGACCAGGCCTGCCTTGCTGAGACGAACTGCCTGAGAAACGTGGACGGCTGATGCCTCCGGACTGGGGTCCACTCATCTTGCGCTTCCGATCTTCCATATCCTTACGCTTCTTCTCAGTCATAACTGCCCTATCGATCAGGTGCTGGAAGGTGGGGAAGGTGTGATTCATCAGCTGGTAATGCAGGGGATCCACCAAACCCCTCATGAACCGGTACTGTCTTTTGGCATCAGTGTTGACATCCTCAGGTGCATAACGGGATAGCTGCAGAAACTTGTCTCTGTATTCACTAACAGACAGGGGTCCCTGCTTCAGAGCCAGAAACTCCTCCTTCTTCACGATCATCAGTCCCTCCGGCACATGGTACCGACGGAAACTCTCGCTGAATTCTTCCCACGTGATGGCTTCGGGGTCAGCATGGGTGGCGAGGTAGGACTCCCACCAGGACTGGGCTGCTCCCCTCAGCTGACGGGGGCCATACAGAACCTTCTCCCTGTCGTCACATTGGGCGGTGCGCAGCTCCCTTTCCACTGCGCGCAGCCAGTCTTCTGCATCCATGGGGTCGGCAGAATGGGCGAAGGTAGGAGGGTGCCCTCTCATGAACTCGCCACGCTTATCTCGTGGCATCTGGGGCATCTGCACTTGCAATTGGGGTTGGGGTTGCTATTGAGCCTGCTGCATGGCTGCTAGAGTCTGCCCAATGGCCTGCACTGCCTGGGTCTGCATCAAGAACATCTGCTCCACTGACATCGGGGGTGGTGGGGGAGGCTGCCTCTGTTGTTCCTCCTGCTGGTCATGCTGCTCCTGCTGAGCACGCCTGTTGCATCGGCGCCTGTTGTCAGACATCTGTGGAATACATTCATACATCAGCATTGATCTTACAACCCTTCAGCATAAGAAAAGAGAATACAGAATTCTTCACGACACTGAGTGAACAAGGAGCTTCACTGATCCTCATTATGATTCAACACAGCTTCTCAGATAGAAAGGAAAGTAAGAGTAAAGGGTTTCCCAACTAAACAACTGACTTCATTAACATTACTAGCTAAGCCAAACTGCAGGGGAAACCCACATGTTGGCTACAGTCATTACAAAGATCCAAATCCAACACAGGTTCATCATAACAAGCATGCAAACAACTGATAAGCAAACTAAACTAAATGGAAGCAACTAATAAGCAAACTAAACTGACTACCTAAGACTGAGACATCTGACTTAAGAATTATTACAAACTCCGACGCTAACGATCTAAGGATCCAGATCTATCCTGGTCTTACAGACAGGGGAACCATAAGTGTGGTGACCACGTGGCGGTGAGCGGTATGGGTGCTGAGTCCCAACAGGAGCGGGGGAACCACCCTCCTGGTGATGGCGCTCTGCCAGCTCAGCACGCAACTCCGCAATCTCCGTTCGAGCCCTGCTTAGCTCGTCCAGAGAGTGGTCCAGCTCAGTGTTAAGCACTGCGACTAGGTTGACTGTGCTGCTCAACCTAGGGTTACCCTCACCAACAGGTGAGACAACCACACTCTCTGTGCTGCCAGTAGGGCGGCGGGGGTAGTACCGAAGGTTAAGACCGTCGGCCACCCCACCGAACAAAGAACAGTACTGGGAGAGTGCACGTCGTGCTGCATCCTGCATAGCCGCCTCTGCAGTGTCCCTCTCGGAGATGGAATAGTGCTCCGAAACGGCCTCCGCACCCCGGAGGTCATCCTCCGGACGGCGAACTAGGCATGTAGCCTCCCAGCGGTCTGGGTACCTCCCGCGACTGTGCTGGTAGACTACACAACGGTACTCGATCGACCAGGTGTGTCGGTCGAAAGCCTGGCGCAGCAAGGTGTCGAGTGCGTCGTGGAAGTGGCAACCGCGAGCGGCGTCACGGGTGATGGGTCGGGCGACCCATCCTTCCGCCTCCTGCGGCTCAGAAGACTCCGTGCTGTGGTCTGAGTCGTCGTCGTCGGGGTCTCCTCCAGGATCTCCACCAGTAGCTCCTCCAACAGCCGGGACGTCCCGCGGTGGTGCAGGGGGCGCCTCCAGCTGGGCCACAGAGGAACGGGGCCTCACAGATTCCACCTCTTGCTGGGGTGGGGAGGAAGAGCCCTGCTGCTCTCTGTGCTGACGCCGGCGTTCCTGCTCCTCACGCAGGCGGTGGTGCAGCCTCTCCAGGTGACTCGACTGACCAGACACGGTGCGGTGCAGAGGACGCTCCGCAAGTCGAGACGGCAGGAAAGGAATCACCGACTTACGTGCAGTGTGTCTAAGACGAGCCATCTACAAAAGACACCGTAAGCATAAGAGTAAGAGCAGAACTAATATGACAAGTGAATAAACCAAAGATAGAATAAGATAAAAATTTTAACAAGGTATAGTATAGATAGATAGTAAAACATAGGGTTGGTCGAGGTGACCGACTTTTGAAGTAACAACAGAGGTCAAGGTGAGAGGGGAGGTCAATAGTCCTTAGTACGACCAGTGCTACTCTAGGTCAGCGGTCCTACAGTCAGCACGGCTTTGATACCACTTATGTCACACCCGGTCTTGGAAGGCAAACCGAATGCGAACTATGTACGTGCCAGGATCAGAACTCACGTACACAACGATTACATAAATGAACATCATCACACAATGCTCGAGTAATAACATAAAAGAGTACTTATTACATCATAGAGTCATAGACATCCACATAGTCATTGTCTTAACAAGTAAATCAAAGTGCTAGCGAAACGCAGTAGAGATAAGGCCTTCACAGGCAGCTGACTGGGGGTTGCCGCCAACCCACACCTAGAATTCATCGTAGTCTTGGAACTCCTGGAAGTCTCCTTCCACGGCTTCGCCTTCTCCTGAGCAGTGGTTACAATGCGGACAACCTGGTGTTTTGTGGTAAAGCAAGGATGAGTACACATCAACGTACTCAGCAAATGTCCCGTTTGGCTGAAGTGGACTAGCTTTATGTGGGGTTAGGCTCAAGCAGTTGCTTTTAGTTGGTCAAGTATTTATCATTAGTAGAAGCCAGATTTTAGCATTAACCAACCCGTGAACCATTTCCTCATTGAGGAACAACACCATCATAGTCGAACCAAAACCATAACATAATCCTTGTATCTCGAACCATCTGTATCTCTAATCAAAGAGGATCCCAAGGCTGCTCTTAACCGTGAGCACGGCTGATATACCAGTTTCACTACCCTCTGCAGAGGTTGCACACTTTACCCATGAGTCATGATTCCCTTTCTACCCGGGGAGAGCTAATCCCCATTGACAGTAGGTGGTCCGGCAGGGCATCACTACGTAGCTTTTAGAAAGATTCCCCAGAGATCATAGCTGCCCGTTAGGTTTCTCCAGTTTGATAAACACAGTACCCCTCCCCGCAGGAGAGTGACTAACAAAGAGCAAAACGAAAGAACCTCGGCACTCAGCCTCGGCAGAGCAAGCACTGTGCCTGGACCCCATTGACGGCACGACGGCTAAGCAACTACACCTCTAGTTCATCCAATTAATCAGCTAAGGGCATCCCATTTCACCCTCATGGTTGCACTGTTATCCCGGGTGGTCTCTCAACGAACAAGTCCTTACGGAGAGGTACTCAGGAAACAGCCTGAGCCCCCTAGAGTATCACAAGATCATCAACATCATCAGGATAACAGTATCATAAATAGTCACATCATGTTCATTGATTAAGTTAAGGCAATAGCAGAGTGCTAACCATAACAGCCCATAAGGTCATCAAGGATAAAGTAAAGTGTAAAGCTAGTCAATCCTTAGGTTTCAAGTAAGTAATGCGGGGTAGTAAGTTATAAATGAATAGGACATAATGGGACAGAGGACACTTGCCTTCACCAAACTGTTGATCAGGGACTTCCTCTGCAACTTCCTCGGGAAACACAGACTGCTCGTTGTCTACGTAAAGTAATCATTCACACTATGCACTTGGGAAAATAACAAACAGAAAGCAACATACCAAACATATGCAGCAGAGAGAGATCACAAGTTCATAGCAGAAAAGGATGGGCACTCTGGTGTTCCCTAGGTCTGGGGTAGAGGACTATACAAAGTGATTCATTATCCACTAATCAGGTTTAAGTCAGGGGTGGGATTAAATCATTACATGGTTTTAAGTTCCTAAACCTAAGTGTTTAAGTCCATAAACTTAAGTACTCTAACTTTTATTAAAGTCTACCAACTTCTAATTATCTCAAATATGGTTCCAATACCCTAATCCTATCCTAATGATTAATCATTAATTGGTACATGGAAACAGCAGGGAAACATTGTTTAAATAGATAGACAAAAACATCATGAGCATTTTGCAATTTGAAGCACCTAATTTGGAGTTCATATGACAAAGTTATGAATTTTACAAGTTTGGGGATTAAAAATATACCCTAAATACCTATTTTGAATTAAATAAAAGGCCCAGGGACCTAACTGAGAGAAACCAGGGACGGCGGGTTCAAATTCCAGAAAACCGGGGGTCTCTTTAAGAAAACGCGCGGGCGAAGGGGTATCGGGCTACTACGGCCGTCAGATCTAAAGCGAACGGCCAGGATTAGATCCTGCGGGCGGGCGCGCGAGCGCGCGGCGGCCTGGGCGACTGACAGGCGGGGCCGGGCGGGCAGCGCGGGGCGCGGGCAGGCTGACAGGCGGGGCCGGCGGGCAGAGCGCGCGCGCGGGCGGGCTGACAGGCGGGGCCCAAACGGCAGGGAGACGGGGTGCGGGGAAAGTGGGCCTGGGCCGCTGGATCTCTGGCGGACGGCCAGGATTGGGTTTGGCCTGATTAAAACGGGGCCGTCCGATCTGGGACGGACGGTGGGGATCGGGTGGCCGGCCTGGGCTTATCCTACGACTAGCTGGGGCGGCGGCGCTCGTCCCCGCGGCGGAGGACTCGCCGGAGACGAAGGGCGCGGGCGTTTGGCGGGGCTCCGAGGCGACCTGAGCGGCCGGGAAGGTTGGGGAGGGCACGGGGCGTTTGGCGGCGGGATTACTCTACTCCGGCGAGGAATTACACGCGGCAGAGAGCAAAACAAAGGTCGATAGGGGCGGGAGAGGTTCCTTACCTCAAGGCGGGCTCCGGGGACTCCTCGGCGGCGGGAATGGCGCGACGGTGGCCCGGGGCAGCGGTGGCGGACCTCCGCGGCTGCACGGGGAACGGCGGGTGAGCGCGGGCAGAGAGAAATAGGGAGGGGGAGGGGGAACTTGGGCGTGTCCCGGGTTGCGGACGCCGGGGCGAAGCTCACCGTGGCAACGGACACGGCGGAGCTCCAACGGCGGCCGAGAAACGAGCTCGGGACGGCGGGGATTCGTGGCGGCGGCGCTGGCGTGCGCGCAGCGAGGGAGAGGTGGAAGAGGGGCCCGCTAGAGCGCAAATGGGGGAGGGGGCGAGGGCGAGTGGGGCTCGGGGCTCAAGTGGCCAGGGGCGGGTCAGTTGCGAGCTCCACGCGCGACGTGGGCGCGGAGAAGGCGGGCGCGCGCAGCTCGGCGGCGGTTACGCGGGGACGACAGGGCTGACAGCCCGGGCCCGCGAGCAGAGAGAGAGGGGAGAGCGGAGGCGGGCGCGCGAGAGGCGGCTGCGCTGACGGGCGGGACCGGCAGGGCAGAGAGAGAGCGGGGGGGAGAGAGGCGCGCGCGGGATGGGCTTAGTGGGCCGAAAGGCCGAGGGGGCGGCGGGGTTGGGCTTCTTTCCTTTTCTTTTTATTCTGAAATTTGTTTTCTCTTTTCTTTTTATTTTCTCTATTTGATTCAAATCCAAATGAGCCACAAATTCAAATTAGACTTTCCAAGAATTATGCACCAAGCAAAAGTGAAATCTAGGGTTCAACATGATGCAACCATTCATACTCCCTTAGGGTTTAACATATTAAACTATATTACAAATAAAATAAGCCCTTTTCTCCTATAAAAATGAGAAAGAAAAGGGTGGGGAAGGATGAGAAAAGGGAAGTAACACCTGAATTTGTGAATATGAGCAAAGAAATTTTATACCCCCAAATTCAGGGTGTTACAGGCGTCATGGCCACCCAAGTTCCGGCCACACCTGCCGGAAAAATACGATGGGACAACGAACCCATCGGAGTTCCTGCAAGTATATGTCACCGCCATCACGGCAGCAGGTGGAAACACCGCCGTAATGGCGACATATTTTCATGTCGCCCTGTCTGGATCTGCCCGGACTTGGCTCATGAACCTCGCCCCAAGATCAATCTACTCCTGGGAAGAGTTATGTGCGCGGTTCGTGGCGAACTTCGCCAGTGCTTATCAACAGCATGATGTGGAGGCCCACCTCCATGCTGTGAGGCAGGAGCCAGGGGAGACCCTCCGGAAGTTCATCTCCCGCTTCACCAAGGTGTGAGGTACGATACCTCGTATTTCCGATGCCTCCATCATCACGGCCTTTCGGCAGGGGGTACGTGATAAGAAAATGTTGGAGAAACTGGCCACACATGATGTGGAGACTGTCCCCACGCTCTTCGCCCTGGCGGACAAGTGTGCTAGAGCTGCTGAAGGCCGGGCATGGCACTCGGCCCCACAAACCGGGACCACCCAGACGGGTGGTTCGGGTGCCATCCCCCGGGACGACAGAAAGAAAAAGAAGGGCCGCGGCTACGAGAAGCCGCAGTCTACCGCGCTGGTCGTCGCAGCCGCGACCGGAGGCCGGGGCGACCGCAACAAACGCCCACGGCCATAAAGGGGGTAACGACGGCTCGTGCCCTGTACATCCTAACGGTCGCCACAGCGCCACGGAGTGTCGCGAGATCATTGATCTCGCAAAACGCGTCAGCGAACGCGCCAGCGAGCGACGTGAGCAGTCTTCCAGAGACGGCTCCCCACATCGTCGTCGTCCTGACAAAGAAAAGGTCGACGACGGCGAGGTGGCTGCGGCTGAACAGGACCTCGGGTATCAGCCACCCGAAGGGGACCTGAAGGACGTCTTCGCAAAAGACTCCCACTCCGACGGCGACGACTAGGCGGACCACCGGCGGGATCCCATGTCCCCCGGCCTATGGAGTTGAAGCCTGCCTTCCTCCGGAAACCCATCTGGATTCCCCACGGGTCCAGCTTTCTGACAGGTTCATCCAGGAATGACCACAGCCAAAGGCGGGGCCTCCTTCGTCAAATGCAGATGGGAACCCAGGGTCAGGACCTAATCCTACAAATGTACCAGACCAAATTAGGGCTTCGTAACACTCCCCCAGCTGGGAAGGACCCTTCATGGTAATGGGAGTACCCCGACCCAAGGGCAACTGTCTAGCTACGGCCGAAGGAATGCCTCCCCCAGTGTCGAAATATCTCTGTAAGTTTTATCTATAGAGCAAGTCTGAGGGGTCGAAGTTTTTCCCTTTTGTAACTAGGTAGTGCACACGGGTATGCCAACCCGGTAGGGTCTGCCCCCATAAACCCGGCCTGTTGGCCCGCACCCATGCATGATTATCTATAAAGGAAAACTACCCTCTCAAGATATGCCTCTATGATAGCAATTTCCTACTGCTCCACGGTCTCACCCTGCAGTTTCTGATCGTGTTTTATCTAACCCACCTGCCCAGCTCCCATCCCACCAGGCACAATGACATCTGGATTGAACAACCAGGGTTGCAGTTTAGGACCTCTATGCGAAAGCAGGGGGACCCGACAGCCTAGGGGCCGGCTCTGAGGAACGAGTACTCGTTTCATGGGGTGGTCCGGAGCCTGTGCGGCCGGTTAGCCTAGTTCCGTACCCAAAACTGAAAGTCGCCTAGATGGGGGGGTGAATAGGGCGAAACTGAAATTTACAAAATTAATCACAACTACAAGCCGGGTTAGCGTTGGAAATAATAATGAGTCCGAGAGAGAGAGAGAGAGAGCAAAGCAAATCGCAAGCAAATGAAGAGTGTGACACGCGGATTTGTTTTACCGAGGTTCGGTTCTCACAAACCTACTCCCCGTTGAGGAGGCCACAAAGGCCGGGTCTCTTTCAACCCTTACCCTCTCTCAAACGGTCCCGCGGACCGAGTGAGCTTCTCTTCTCAAATCAAACCGGGAACAAAGCTTCCCCGCAAGGACCACCACACAATTGGTGTCTCTTGCCTTGATTACAAGTGAGCTTTGATCACAAGAACAAATGAGAAAGAAAGAAGCAATCCAAGCGCAAGAGCTCAAAAGAACACGACAAATCTCTCTCGCTAATCACTAAAGTCTTGTGTGGAATTGGAGAGGATTTGATCACTTGAGTGTGTCTAGATTTGAATGCCTAGCTCTTGTAAGTGGTTGAGAAGTGGAAAACTTGGATGACTTGAATGTGGGGTGGTTGGGGGTATTTATAGCCCCAACCACCAAACTAGCCGTTTGGTGGAAGCTGTCTGTCGAATGGTGCACCGGACAGTCCGGTGCACACCGGACATGTCCGGTGCGACAGCCACGTCACCAGGCCGTTAGGGTTCCGACCGTTGGAGCTCTGACAGCTGGGCCCGCCTTGATGTCCGGTGGCGCACCGGACATGCACTGTGGAGTGTCCGGTGCGCCAGCATGGGCGTGCCTGACCTCTGCGCGCGCTGGCGCGCATTTAATGCGATGCAGGTAGCCGTTGGCGCCTGAAGTAGCCGTTGCTCCGCAGTTACACCAGACAGTCCGGTGTACACCGGACATGTCCGGTGAATTATAGCGAAGCAGCCGATGCGAATTCCCGAGACTGGCGAGTTCAGAGTCGCGTCCTCTTGGAGCACCGGACACTATCCGGTGAACAACGGACAGTCCGGTGAATTATAGCGTGCCGGCTCTGAGAATTCCTGAAGGTGAAGAGTTTGCAATCGATCTTCCCTGGTGCACCGGATATTGTCCGGTGGTGCACCGGACAGTCCGGTGCGCCCGACCAGGGTGCCTTCGGATGACCCTTTACTCCTTTGTTTGAACCCTTTTTCTTGGTCTTTTTATTGGCTTATGGTGAACCTTTTGTACCTGTAGAACTTATAAACTTGGGCAAACTAATTATTCCAATTATTTGTGTTAGGCAATTCAACCACCAAAAATTAGTTTAGAAAATAGGTGTAAGCCTAATTCCCTTTCAATCTCCCTCTTTTTGGTGATTGATGCCAACACAAACCAAAGCAAATATAGAAGTGCAAAATTTGAACTAGTTTGCATATGCAAGTGCAAAGGTTACTTAGAATTGAGCCAATATTACTTACTAGATATGCATGGATTGTTTCTTTATTTTTAACATTTTGGACCACGCTTGCACCACATATTTTGTTTTTGCAAATTCTTTTTGTAAATCCTTTTCAAAGTCCTTTTGCAAAATAGTCAAAGGTAAATGAATAAGATTTTGAGAAGCATTTATAAGATTTGAAAATTTCTCCCCTTGTTTCACATGCCTTTCCTTTGACTAAAACAAAACTCTCCCTCAATAAATTCTCCTCTTAGTGTTCAAGAGGGTTTTTAAGATATCAATTTTGAAAATACTACTTTCTCCCCCTTTAGAACACCAAGAGATACCAATTTTAAATTTACCAAATGAAAATCATTTTTAAAAATTAGGGTGGTGGTGTGGTCCTTTTGCTTTGGGCCAATACTTTCTCCCCCTTTGGCATGAATCGCCAAAAACGGATACTTAGAGTGAAATATAGGCCCTTGATAACTACTTTCTCCCCTTTGGCAAATAAAAACATATGAGTGAAGATTATACCAAAGACAGAGAGTAAAGCGGAGCGACGGCGAAGGATGAGTAATAGAGTGGAGTGGAAGCCTTTATCTTCGCCGAAGACTCCAATTCCCTTTCAATATACCTATGACTTGGTTTGAAATACACTTGAAAACACATTAGTCATAGCATATATAAAAGAGACATGATCAAAGGTATACTTATGAGCTATGTGTGCAAGTTTTAACAAAAGAAATTCCTAGAATCAAGAATATTGAGCTCATGCCTAAGTTTGGTAAAAGTTTGTTCATCTAGTGGCTTGGTAAAAATATCGGCTAATTGATCTTTAGTATTAATGTATGCAATCTCGATATCCCCCTTTTGTTGGTGATCTCTAAGAAAAAGATACTGAATGGCTATGTGTTTAGTGCGGCTATGCTCAACGGGATTATCCGTCATGCGGATTGCACTTTCATTATCACATAAAAGAGGAACTTTGGTTAATTTGTAACCATAGTCCCGCAGGGTTTGCCTCATCCAAAGCAATTGTGCGCAACAATGGCCTGCGGCAATGTACTCGGCTTCGGCGGTAGAAAGAGCGACCGAATTTTGCTTCTTTGAAGCCCAAGACACCAAGGATCTTCCCAAGAACTGGCAAGTCCCCGATGTGCTCTTCCTATTGATCTTACACCCCGCCCAATCGGCATCTGAATAACCAATCAAATCAAATGTGGATCCCCGAGGGTACCAAAGCCCAAACTTAGGAGTATAAGCCAAATATCTCAAGATTCGTTTTACGACCGTAAGGTGGGATTCCTTAGGGTCGGATTGGAATCTTGCACACATGCAAACGGAAAGCATAATGTCCGGTCGAGATGCACATAAATAGAGTAATGAACCAATCATCGACCGATATACCTTTTGATCGACGGATTTACCTCCCGTGTCGAGGTCGAGATGCCCATTTGTTCCCATGGGTGTCTTGATGGGTTTGGCATCCTTCATCCCAAACTTGTTTAGAATGTCCTGAGTGTACTTGGTTTGGCAAATGAAGGTGCCCTCTTGGAGTTGCTTGACTTGGAATCCTAGAAAATACTTCAACTCTCCCATCATAGACATCTCGAATTTCTGTGTCATTATCCTACTAAATTCTTCACATGTAGATTCGTTAGTAGACCCAAATATGATATCATCAACATAAATTTGGCATACAAACAAATCATTGTCAAGAGTTTTAGTAAATAAAGTAGGATCGGCCTTGCCGACTTTGAAGCCATTTGCAATAAGGAAATCTCTAAGGCATTCATACCATGCTCTTGGGGCTTGCTTGAGCCCATAAAGCGCCTTAGAGAGCCTATAGACATGGTTAGGGTACTCACTGTCTTCAAAGCCGGGAGGTTGCTCAACATAGACCTCTTCCTTGATTGGTCCGTTGAGGAAGGCACTCTTCACGTCCATTTGGTACAGCTTGAAGCCATGGTAAGTAGCATAGGCCAATAATATGCGAATGGACTCAAGCCTAGCTACGGGTGCATAGGTTTCACCGAAATCCAAACCTTCGACTTGGGAGTAACCCTTGGCCACAAGTCGGGCTTTGTTCCTTGTCACCACACCATGCTCGTCTTGCTTGTTGCGGAAGACCCACTTGGTTCCTACAACATTTTGGTTAGGGCGTGGAACTAAATGCCATACCTCATTCCTAGTGAAATTGTTGAGCTCCTCTTGCATCGCCATCACCCAATCCGAATCTTGAAGTGCTTCCTCTACCCTGTGTGGCTCAATAGAGGAAACAAAAGAGTAATGCTCACAAAAATGTGCAACCCGAGATCTAGTGGTTACCCCCTTATGTCGATGGGGTGATCTCGTTGGATTGCTTGGTGGACTCTTGGGTGTGGCGGCCTTGGTTCATCATCCTCCTTGTCTTGATCATTTGCATCTCCCCCTTGATCATTGCCGTCATCTTGAGGTAGCTCATCACTTTGATCTTCTCCTTCATCAACTTGAGCCTTATCCTCATTTTGAGTTGGTGGAGATGCTTGCGTGGAGGAGGATGGTTGATCTTGTGCATGTGGAGGCTCTTCGGATTCCTTAGGGCACACATCCCCAATGGACATGTTCCTTAGCGCGATGCACGGAGCCTGTTCTTCACCTATCTCATCAAGATCAACTTGCTCTACTTGAGAGCCGTTAGTCTCATCAAACACAACGTCACAAGAAACTTCAACTAGCACTGAGGACTTGTTAAAGACTCTATATGCCCTTGTGTTTGAGTCATATCCTAGTAAAAAGCCTTCTACAGTTTTAGGAGCAAATTTAGATTTTCTACCTCTTTTAACAAGAATAAAGCATTTGACACCAAAAACTATAAAATATGAAATATTGGGCTTTTTACCGGTTAGGAGTTCATAGGATGTCTTCTTGAGGATTCGGTGCAGATATAACCGGTTGATGGCGTAGCAGGCGGTGTTGACCGCCTCGGCCCAAAACCGATCCGGCGTTTTGTACTCATCAAGCATGGTTCTTGCCATGTCCAATAGAGTTCGATTCTTCCTCTCCACTACACCATTTTGTTGTGGGGTGTAGGGAGAAGAAAATTCATGCTTGATGCCCTCCTCCTCAAGGAAGCCTTCAATTTGAGAGTTTTGAACTTCGTCCCGTTGTCGCTTCTAATTTTCTTGATCCTCAAGCTGAACTCATTTTGAGCCCGTCTCAAGAATCCCTTTAGGGTCTCTTGGGTTAGTGATTTTTCCTGCAAAAAGAATACCCAAGTGAAGCGAGAATAATTATCCACAATAACTAGACAGTACTTACTCCCGCCGATGCTTATGTAAGCGATCGGGCCGAATAGATCCATGTGTAGGAGCTCCAGTGGCCTGTCAATAGTCATGATGTTCTTGTGTGGATGATGAATGCCAACTTGCTTCCCGGCTTGGCATGCGCTACAAATCCTGTCTTTCTCAAAATGAACATTTGTTAGTCCTAAAATGTGCTCTCCCTTTAGAAGCTTATGAAGATTCTTCATTCCAACATGAGCTAGTCGGCGGTGCCAGAGCCAACCCATGTTAGTCTTAGCAATTAAGCAAGTGTCGAGTTCAGCTCTATCAAAATCTATCAAGTATAGCTGACCCTCTAACACTCCCTTAAATGCTATTGAATCATCACTTCTTCTAAAGACAGTAACACCTACATCAGTAAATAGGCAGTTGTAGCCCATTTGACATAATTGCGAAATGGAAAGCAAATTGTAATCTAAACAATCTACAAGAAAAACATTGGAAATGGAATGGTCAGGAGATATAGCTATTTTACCCAAACCTTTGACCAAACCTTGGTTTCCATCCCCGAATGTGATAGCTCGTTGGGGATCTTGGTTTTTCTCGTAGGAGGAGAACATCTTTTTCTCCCCCGTCATGTGGTTTGTGCACCCGCTATCGATGATCCAACTTGAGCCCCCGGATGCATAAACCTACAAAACAAGTTTAGTTCTTCACTTTAGGTACCCAAACGGTTTTGGGTCCTTTGGCATTAGAAACAAGAACTTTGGGTACCCAAACACAAGTCTTAGAGCCCTTGTGTTTGCCCCCAACAAACTTGGCAACTACCTTGCCAGATTTGTTAGTCAAAACATAAGATGCATCAAAAGTTTTAAATGAAATACTATGATCATTTGATGCACTAGGTGTTTTCTTTCTAGGCAACTTAGCACGGGTTGGTTGCCTAGAGCTAGATGTCTCACCCTTATACATAAAAGCATGGTTAGGGCCAGAGTGAGACTTCCTAGAATGAATTCTCCTAATTTTGCTCTTGGGATAACCGGCAGGATACAAAATGTAACCCTCGTTATCCTGAGGCACGGGAGCCTTGCCCTTAACAAAGTTAGACAAATTTTTAGGAGGGACACTAAGTTTGACATTGTCTCCCCTTTGGAAGCCAATGCCATCCTTGATGCCAGGGCGTCTCCCATTATAGAGCATACTTCTAGCAAATTTAAACTTTTCATTCTCTAAGTTATGCTCGGCAATTTTAGCATCTAATATTGTTATATGATCATTTTATTGTTTAATTAAAGCCATATGATCATGAATAGCATCAATATCAACATCTCTACATCTAGTACAAATAGAAACATGCTCAACAGTAGATGTAGAGGGTTTGCAAGATTTTAATTCTACAACCTTAGCATGTAATATATCATTCTCACTTCTAAGGTTAGAAATAGTAACATTGCAAAATCAAAATCTTTAGCCTTAGCAATTAATTTTTCATTTTCAATCCTAAGACTAGCAAGAGAATCATTCAATTCCTTAATCTTAGCAAGCAAATCATCATTATCATTTCTAAGATTGGGAATTGAAACATCACAAACATGAGAATCAACCTTAGCAATTAATCTAGCATTTTCATTTCTAAGGTTGTCAATAGTCTCATGGCAAGTGCTTAGCTCACTAGACAATTTTTCACATTTTTCAACTTGTAGAGCATAAGCATTTTTGACCTTAACATGCTTTTCCTTAATAAGGAAGTCCTCTTGAGAGTCCAAGAGATCATCCTTCTCATGAATAGCACTAATCAATTCATTTAATTTTTCCTTTTGTTGCATGTTGAGGTCGGCAAAAAGAGTACGCAAATTATCTTCCTCATCACTAGCATTATCATCGCTAGAGGATTCATATTTAGTGGAGGATTTGGATTTAACCTTCTTCCTTTTGCCGTCCTTTGCCATGAGGCACTTGTGGCCGACGTTGGGGAAGAGAAGTCCCTTGGTGACGGCGATGTTGGCGGCGTCCTCGTCGGAGGAGGAGTCGGTGGAACTCTCGTCGGAGTCCCACTCGCGGCACACGTGGGCATCGCCGCCCTTCTTCTTGTAATGTCTCTTCTTCTCCTTTCTTCTCCCCTTCTTGTCGTCGCCCCTGTCACTATCACTAGATAATAGACATTTAGCAATAAAATGACCGGGCTTACCACATTTGTAGCATACTTTCTTGGAGCGGGGTTTGTAGTCTTTCCCCCTCCTTTGCTTGAGGATTTGGCGGAAGCTCTTGATGATGAGCGCCATCTCCTCGTTGTCGAGCTTGGAGGCGTCGATGGGTGTTCGACTTGGAGTAGCCTCCTTCTTTTCTTCCGTCGCCTTGAAAGCGACCGGTTGTGCCTCGGGTACGGTGTGGAGGAGGTGCCTTGCTCGATGATTTTCTTTGAGCCTTTAATCATTAGCTCAAAGCTCACAAATTTTCCTATCACTTCCTCGGGAGACATTAGCTTATATCTAGGATCATCTCGAATTAATTGAACTTGTGTAGGGTTAAGAAATACGAGGGATCTAAGAATAACCTTGACCATCTCATGGTCATCCCATTTTTCGCTCCCGAGGTTGCGCACTTGGTTCACCAAGGTCTTCAAGCGGTTGTACATTGCTTGTGGATCCTCCCCTTGGTGAAGCATGAAGCGACCGAGCTCCCACTCGATCGTTTCCCGCTTGGTGATCTTTGTCACCTCGTCTCCTTCGTGCGCGGTCTTGAGTACATCCCAAATTTCCTTCGCACTTTTTAACCCTTGCACCTTGTTATACTCCTCTCGACTTAGAGAGGCGAGGAGTATAGTGGTTGCTTGGGAGTTAAAGTGGTGGATTTAGACCACCTCGTCCGAGTCGTAGTCTTCATCCCCTACGGATGGTACCTGTACACCAAACTCAACAACATTCCATATGCTTGTGTGGAGTGAGGTTAGATGGTGCCTCATTTTGTCACTCCACATATTATAATCTTCACTGTCAAAAACTGGTGGTTTGCCTAATGGAACAGAGAGTAAAGGAGTACGCTTTGAAATGTGGTGGTAGCGTAGGGGGATCTTACTATACTTCTTGCGCTCTTGACGCTTAGAAGTTACGGACGGCGCATCGGACTCGGAGGTCGATGGTGATGAAGAGTCGGTCTCGTAGTAGACCACTTTTCTCATCCTCTTGTGCTTGTCGCCTCTCCGATGTGACTTGTGAGAAGAGGATTTCTTCTCCTTCCCCTTCCCTTTGTTGGAGGAGCTCTTTTTCTTCTCCTTCCTCTTGGTGCGGGACTCTTCCGATGAAGTGCTCCCATGACTCGTAGTGGGCTTGTCGTCGGTCTCCATCTCCCTCTTGGTGTGATCTCCCGACATCACTTCGAGCGGTTAGGCTCTAATGAAGCATCGGGCTCTGATACCAATTGAAAGTCGCCTAGAGGGGGGTGAATAGGGCGAAACTGAAATTTACAAAATTAATCACAACTACAAGCCGGGTTAGCGTTGGAAATAATAATGAGTCCGAGAGAGAGAGCGCAAAGCAAATCGCAAGCAAATGAAGAGTGTGACACGCGGATTTGTTTTACCGAGGTTCGGTTCTCACAAATCTACTCCCCGTTGAGGAGGCCACAAAGGTCGGGTCTGTTTCAACCCTTACCCTCTCTCAAACGGTCCCGCAGACTGAGTGAGCTTCTCTTCTCAAATCAAACCGGGAACAAAGCTTCCCCGCAAGGACCACCACACAATTGGTGTCTCTTGCC
This sequence comes from Zea mays, assembly GCF_902167145.1. Lineage (NCBI taxonomy): Eukaryota > Viridiplantae > Streptophyta > Magnoliopsida > Poales > Poaceae > Zea > Zea mays. Next base: position 114,486,304 of record NC_050101.1, on the reverse strand, counting down.
TTGATTACAAGTGAGCTTTGATCACAAGAACAAATGAGAAAGAAAGAAGCAATCCAAGCGCAAGAGCTCAAAAGAACACGACAAATCTCTCTCGCTAATCACTAAAGTCTTGTGTGGAATTGGAGAGGATTTGATCACTTGAGTGTGTCTAGATTTGAATGCCTAGCTCTTGTAAGTGGTTGAGAAGTGGAAAACTTGGATGACTTGAATGTGGGGTGGTTGGGGGTATTTATAGCCCCAACCACCAAACTAGCCGTTTGGTGAAAGCTGTCTGTCGAATGGTGCACCGGACAGTCCGGTGCACACCGGACATGTCCGGTGCGACAGCCACGTCACCAGGCCGTTAGGGTTCCGACCGTTGGAGCTCTGACAGCTAGGCCCGCCTTGATGTCCGGTGGCGCACCGGACATGCACTGTGGAGTGTCCGATGCGCCAGCATGGGCGTGCCTGACCTCTGCGCGCTGGCGCGCATTTAATGCGCTGCAGGTAGCCGTTGGCGCCTGAAGTAGCCGTTGCTCCGCAGTTACACCGGACAGTCCGGTGTACACCGGACATGTCCGGTGAATTATAGCGAAGCAGCCGATGCGAATTCCCGAGACTGGCGAGTTCAGAGCCGCGTCCTCTTGGAGCACCGGACACTGTTCGGTGAACACCGGACAGTCCGGTGAATTATAGCGTGCCGGCTCTGAGAATTCCCGAAGGTGAAGAGTTTGCAGTCGATCTTCCCTGGTGCACCGGACATTGTCCGGTGGTGCACCGGACAGTCCAGTGCGCCCGACCAGGGTGCCTTCGGTTGACCCTTTGCTCCTTTGTTTGAACCCTTTTTCTTGGTCTTTTTATTGGCTTATGGTGAACCTTTTGTACCTGTAGAACTTATAAACTTGGGCAAACTAGTTAGTCCAATTATTTGTGTTAGGCAATTCAACCACCAAAAATTAGTTTAGGAAATAGGTGTAAGCCTAATTCCCATTCAAAAACCCTGCACACTCCACCACTCCATGACGAGCACCCTAGTACTTAGAGATATAAGTCCTGTGGGTCCGACAACTTGGGGTCTGGAACTAAAGAAGAGACGCTTGTCTCCTGGGGTGGTCCGAAACCATGTAGCCGCTCAGCCTGGTCCCGTACCATGGGCCTGCATGTTCCACCACTCTGTGACGGGCGTCCTAGTATCTAGAACCACCATCCAGGGGGTCTGGACACACAACTTGCTTCCCCTAGCCAAAACACTGCAAATCCCGAGCATGTATCAAATGATGAAAAATGCCAGATGACGGGGTCTACGAGTGTATCACTAACGCTCTTTAGCTAAAGCTGTGTACAGATCCAGGTCTCGGTGAGGTTGCCTCCCGAAGGCCGTTGACAACTCTTTTATACGCACTGGTGTCCAGCCTTGACACATCGAGCCTACACCCCAGGCGGGGGTCCAGGTACCAAGGGAAGTTAACAACAGGATTGGGCAACACACAGATAAGTGTTACATACTGCTTAATAGATAATATCTATTACTTTACAAAAACAGGGGAAGGCCTGTGGGCCGGTTCTAAGGAACGGATGCCCGTTCCATAGGGTGGTCCGGAGCCTGTGTGGCCGGTTAGCCTGGTTCTGTACCCAAAACCCTGCACACTCCACCACTACATGACGGGTGTCCTAGTATTTAAAACTATAGTCCGGTGCGTCCAACGAACTGGAGGTCCGGTTTTGAAGAACAAGCACTTGTCTCCTGGGGGGTCTGGAAGCCATGTAGCCGCTCAGCCTAGTCCCGTGCCATGAGCCTGCATACTCCACCGCCCTGCGGCAGGTGTCTTAGTACTTGAAGCCACCATCTAGGGGGTTCAGACGCACAACTTGGTTTCCCAGGCTAAAATCCTGCATACATATGTTATTACATTTTGCTCTCACGCAAATGCTATTACATTCCCTTACAAACGGGGCCCAGCTCCATCTCTCCATGAATGGTGTCGGGTACCGTAATTAGGGGTACCCCCAACACTCCTAAACACAGCTGGTAACCACCATCAGCACAAGCTGCATAGACTGATGGGCACGATTCAAGTCAAAGCTTCGTCTACTCAAGGGACGCGATCTCGCCTCGCCCGAGCCCAGCCTCGGGCGGGAACAGTAGTCCCAGACAAATTCTCGCCTCGCTCGAGGGCCTCCTCAAGCAACGGGCGCACCCTCGACTCGCCCGAAGCCCAACTCAGGCAGGCTTCGTTGTGAAGCAACCTTGGCTAAATCGCCTCACCAACCGACCGTATCGCAGGCACATTCAATGCGAGGATCGCCTGACACCTTATCCTGACACACGTGCCTCAGTCGGCAAGGTCGAAGTGACCGCAGTCACTTCACCCTTCCACTGACCGACCTGACAGGAAAACAGCGCCGCTCGCCCCGAGCTCCGACTGCTGTGCCACCCACCAGGGTGAGGCTGACAACAGTCAAGTTTAGCCTCAGGTGCAACAGGAAGCTCTGCCTCGCTCGACCTTGGGCCTCAGCCTCAGGAGGAGGTCTCCGCCTCGCCCGACCCCAGGGCTCGGCCCCCGCCTTGGCCTCGGAAGGTGGTCTCCGCGTCGCCCGACCCCAGGGCTCGGCCTCAACCCCGGCCTCGGAAGGTGGTCTTCGCCTCACCCGACCCCAGGGCTCGGCCTCAACCTCGGACTCGGAAGGTGGTCTCCGCCTCGCCCGACCCCAAGGCTCGGCCTCAACCTCAACCTCGGGAGGAATCGCGTCCTCGCCCGACCCCAGCCTCGGCCTCAGGAGGAGTCTCCGCCTCGCCCGACCTTGGGCTCGGACCGACCGCGCCACGGAGAATGCATCATTACCCTACCCCTAGCTAGCTCAGGCTACGGGGGAACAAGACCGGCGTCCCATCCAGGCTCGCCCCGGTAACAAGTAATGATGGCTCCCCGTGTGCGTCCATGACGACGGTGGTTCTCAGCCCCCTACGGAAGCAAGGAGACGTCAGCAAGGTCCTAGCAGCCCCGACAGCTGTGCTTCTACACGGCTCAAGCGCTCCTCCGACGGCCACGATACCGCGTACACAGGGCTCTAGCACCTCTCCGACAGCCACGTTGGCATGTACACAGGGCTCAGGCACCTCTCTGTCGGACACGTTAGCGCATAGCTACACCCCCATTGTACACCTGGACCCTCTCCTTGCATCTATAAAAGGGAGGTCCAGGGCCTTCATGCGGGAGGGTCGCGCGGGAGAACGGGCTGACGGACAGGCTCGCTCTCTCTCTCTCCCTCGCGGACGCTTGTAACCCCTACTACGAGCGCATCCCCCTGGCGCAGGATAACACGAGCCGCGTTTTCCCCCTTGTGTTCCATCTCGCGCCAACCCATCTGGGCTGGGACACGCAGCGACAATTTTACTCGTCGGTCCAGGGACCCCCCGGGGTCGAAATGCCGACAGTTAGCGCGCCAGGTAGGGGCATGCTGCGTGTTGACGAACAACTTCCCGTTGAGTTCCAGATGGGTAGCCTCCAGCGACCTCTTCAGCCCGAGACGCTGCTCCGCTTTGGGAGTCTCGAGTTCATGTCCCTCGACGGCAACTACGACATGGTACTCCTTCTCCCGCAGCGCGACAGCGACAACGACGGCCGACAGCTCGCCCGGCGGCGGCGAACTCAACGACGTCTTCCCCCCGTGGCGGAAGAGAAGCATCCGGGTTTGTCCCGCCACCCTCCTCGTCGCAGGAGGAGGAGACGGGGCAATCGTGGCCAGGCAGGAGGCGGCATCTCGTCGGCTGTCGAGCGAGTCGACGACACCGGCACCCCAGCGGGGGACATGTCAGGCGTTGTCCTCGCGCCTGAGACAACGACGAGTGTCGTTTCCCCGCAACATGCCAACCCCAAGCGGACAGATGACGCCAGCACTCTCGTGGAGGACTTGCTGGGCGTTAGCCTCGTACCTGAGATAACGGTGCAGTCCGTCCTCGACGCGACCTCGTCACTGTCCATCGATCGAGAGATACCGTCCGTTTTCCACCCTGTGCCTTTTAGATTCAGCTTCGATCCACCAAGCGACCCCGCTTCGGTGAGCGCTTTCGTAAAGGCATATCCTAACCTTCCGGGGTACCGTATGTGGTCAACCTGGGACCGACTGACGGCCGTCTCAACCTACGGACCCCCAGGTTCCGAGGAAGAAGACGAGCCCGACTCTGGTTGGGATTTCTCCGGGCTCCGTGCTCCTAGTGCCATGCGAGACTTCATGACCGCATGCGACTACTGCCTCTCCGATTGCTCCGATGATGGCCACAACCTTGACGACGAGGGTTGTGGCCCAAGTCGCGAATGTTTCCACGTCGATCTAGGGGGTCACGACGAAGGCAACCACCTCGGTATGCCGGAGGATGACGATCCCCCTAGGCCTGCGCCTCGCGTTGACATCCTACGGGAGCTAGTTGTGGTCCCAGTCCCTGCGGGGGGTCAGGACACACAGCTCGAGCAAATCCGCGAGATGCAGGCCAAGCTCGACGAGGAAGCAGGCCAACTTGTGCAGCTCCGGCAAAACATCGAGCAGGAGTGGGCAGGCCGAGCACTCGCCGAAGAAGCGCGTCATCAGGCCCAGGACGACCAGCGTCGTATCATTGACGATGCCAGGGCAAGACTGCCCCCGGCCTCCAGCGGGGTCGGCCAGAATCTGGCAGCAGCAGCAATGCTGCTCCGAGCAATGCCGGAGCCATCCACCACCGAGGGGCGGCGTATCCAGGGAGAACTCAAGAATCTCCTGGAGGATGCCGCGATCCGACGGGCCGAGAGCTCTACCTCCCGAAGGCAAGGGTTCCCCCTGGAGCATCGCGCAGCAACTTCCCGACTCATGCGGGAGGCCTCGGTCCACACCGGGCGCACGCGGGACGCGACGCCTGTAGCCCCGGGTCGCCTCGGCAACGAGCACCACTGTCGCGACCGTCGAGCCCGCCTCGACGAGAAGGTGCGCCGAGGCTACCACCCCAGGCGTGGGGGACGCTACGACAGCGAGGAGGATCAGAGCCCCTCGCCCGAACCACCAGGTCCGCAAGCCTTCAGCCGGGCCATACGACGGGTGCCGTTCCCGACCCGGTTCTGAGCCCTGACTACCATCATTAAGTACTCGGGGGAAACAAGGCCGAAGTTGTGGCTTGCGGACTACCGGCTGGTCTGCCAGCTGGGTGGAACGGACGATGACAACCTCATCATCCGCAACCTCCCCCTGTTCCTCTCCGACGCCGCTCGAGCCTGGCTGGAGCATCTGCCGCCTGCGCAGATCTCCAACTGGGACGATCTGGTCAAAGCCTTTGCTGGAAACTTCCAGGGCACGTACGTGCGTCCTGGGAACTCCTGGGATCTCCAAAGCTGCCGCCAGCAGCCAGGGGAATCCCTGCGAGAGTACATCCGGCGGTTTTCGAAGCAGCGCACCGAGCTGCCCAACATCACCGACTCGGATGTCATCGGGGCGTTCCTCGCCGGCACCACTTGCCGCGACCTGGTGAGCAAACTGGGCCGCAAGACTCCCACCAAGGCGAGCGAGTTGATGGACATCGCCACCAAGTTCGCCTCTGGTCAGGAGGCGGTCGAAGCCATCTTCCGGAAGGACAAGCAGCCTCAGGGGCACCAGCAGGAAGACGTCCCCGAGGCGTCCGCCCAGCGCGGCATGAAGAAGAAGGCCAAGAAGAAGTTGTAAGCAAAGCGCGACGCCACCGACGCAGATCTTGTCGCTGCTGCCGAGCACAGGAACCCTCGGAAGCCTCCCGGAGGGGTCAACCTGTTCGACAAGATGCTCAAGGAGTCGTGCCCCTATCACCAGGGTCCCGTCAAGCACACCCTTGAGGAATGCGTCGTGCTTCGGCGCTACTTCCATAAGGCCGGGCCCCGGCGGAAGGTGGCAAAGGCCAAGACAACGACAAGAAGGGATGCGACAAGGCAGAGGAGTTCCCCGAGGGCCGAGGTCCATGGCTGTTTCATGATCTACGGTGGGCAAGTGGCGAACGCCTCGGCTCGGCACCGCAAGCAGGAGCGCCGGGAGGTCTGCTCAGTAAAGGTGGCGGCGCTAGTCTACCTAGACTAGTCCGACAAGCCCATCACCTTCGACCAAGGCGACCACCCCGACAGCGTGCCGAGCCCAGGAAAGTACCCGCTCGTTGTCGACCCCGTCATCGGCAACATCAGGCTCACCAAGGTCCTCATAGACGGAGGCAGCAGCCTCAACATCATCTACGCCGAGACCCTCAGGCTCTTGGAGATCGACCTGTCCGCGATCCGGGCCGGTGCAGCGCCTTTCCACGGGATCATCCCCGGGAAGCGCGTCCTGCCCCTTAGACAACTCGAACTGCCCGTCTGCTTTGGAACTCCCTCCAACTTCCGAAAGGAAACCCTCACGTTTGAGGTGGTCGGACATGCTCGCTCTCTCTCTCTCGCGGACGCTTGTAACCCCTACTACGAGCGCATCCCCCTGGCGCAGGATAACACGAGCCGCGTTTTCCCCCTTGTGTTCCATCTCGCGCCAACCCATCTGGGCTGGGACACGCAGCGACAATTTTACTCGTCGGTCCAGGGACCCCCCGGGGTCGAAACGTCGACAAATGGACTACGCTGCACCAACAAGAGTCGCGCTGGAAGCTGGCTCCGGGCTGCCTCACCAGCGGCGGTGACCACCTCTGCATCGACGGATCGCCGGCGACAGCGACCACCTCTGCATCAACAGCGACAACGACCTCCGCTCCGGGCGGTATGCCAGCAGCAGCGACCACCTCAGGGTGAGTGCCGCTATGAAAGGTCCTCGTCCCCGTCCCCCTATAGGGGGCGACAATGAGGCCATTAAAGCCAAAGAGTCAGGGACTCAGCGGCAGGTGGCCCTGATGGTCCCGGCAGCGGAGGCAACCACCTCTGCAAGGGGCAGCCTCACCAGCGGCAGCCACCACCTCAGCACCGATGATCACGGCCACCTCCGCACAAGAGGTCCTCGCTCCCGTCCTCCCACGGAGTGAGGACAAGACCATCCAAGAACGCCACTGCCACTCCCACAGCGTACAGCGTCTTGGACGGTCCCCCCGTACGGCCGGCGGCGTGGGAGAAGCCGTGGATGTGGCGGACCTGCGCACGGCACGACCGTCGCCCGTGTGGTGGACGAACAGCCACGCCTCGACCAAACGGCAGGAGGCAGTGTCGGAGGCGGCGACAGGGCCACCCAGGCCAAGAGCCAGGCACGCGGCAGCTGTCAGCGCCTGCACCTGGCCGGCCCCGCGTAGCCGAAGTTCGCCTCCTTCGCGTGGCTGGTGAACCCCTCTCCTCCCTTGAATGTTGGAGGAAGAAGCGGGCCGCTGGCCCACGCGGGAGGCAGAACCCCGGCTCGACGCGCCTTCCGCCCCAGCGAGGATGATGAACATCCTTGAAGCTGAGGGTAGGAGGGAAGTCGTAGCCCGGCTTGCTTCTCCCCACCACGAGGCTGGTGGTCATCCTTCTGGGTGACCACCGGCGGGGGACTGCAGCTGGGCTGCATGATGAAAATCCTTGAAGCCAAATGGTGGTGGAAGGATGCCAACTCCCATGGGGTTGCACCCCTCCAACAGCAACGGAAAGAAGACAAGATCGTCGACACCACCACGAGTGCACGCTCTCCGACGGTGAAGTCGCCGGAAGAGACAGCCTTGATGCGGATCCCTCCAGAGAACACCGGTGCACCCCATCTGGAGGCCCAGAAGGCGAAAGGGTGCGGTGGTCGCAAGAGAAGCGAGGCATGACTACTGTCCGGGAGGTTGACCCCTTTTTAAAAGGCAGATCTCCCTGCTCGCACCCCTGAAGCGTCATGGGTGAAGTCTCCCCCGGCGTGCACCAAGGATCCCACCTTATGACACGGGGGTCAGGCCCCACATGTCATGCAAACTAACCCTATGAGGGAGCGTGCGACTGCCCTGCGGTTACGCGCCCCTTCATTTTCGGGGCAACCAGCGGTCAGGAAGGCGGACCGCCGTGCAAGGGGCATGCAACCGCCCCACGATTAAGCGTCCTTTCATCTTCGCCGTATCCAGCGGTCAAAGAGGCGAACCGCCACGCAAGAAGCGTACAACCGCCCCACAGCTATGCGCTCCCTCAGCTCCGCCACAACTGGCGGTCCAACTCAGGGGCCTAGGCCCACACGTCATGTAACTGGCGCGCTGGTTACCATGTGCAAAGAAGCCACACCGCTGCCTGCGCCAATGCCTTGGCTTCTCGGGACTGTCACAGATTCTGAAAAGGTAAAATTTTCAGATCCAGTGCAACGACTCGAGGCAGCCCCGCGCCCGCGCATGGCCAAGCAATGTCGTTAAGTACGACGGTCACGGGTCAGCCAGCCGTAAGAATAGGCACGACAGTTGGCGTGGTCATAAGCGGGTCGACAGTAATTGCAGCAACAGGCGCACGGAAGCAGCGGTCCAACCACCAGACAGACTCTGGTCCCACCTGCAGGCTCGCATCCTCCCCTGAGGCGGGACCGGGGGCCACTGTCGGTACCCTAAATCAGGGGTACCCTCTCCTACAGCATAAAGGCATCGCACCCATGCGACGTCTCCTGGCCGCGCGAAGGACCGCGCCTAACTCCACCGGATGGACGGGCCAAAGGGCGCCACGTGGCGAGGAAAGGCACCATGCCTCAGTAAGACCGGACCCCCACAGAGGGTCACCGGGCCCCTATATACATACAGGTCCGGAGCCCCAGGATAGGTCCGAACCCCGGCAGGGTTCCGGAACGAGAAGGAGCTTGGGGTATGCAGAGGTCCGGTGCTGACACGTGTACAAGCCTTGCTCTCCGCTCCCCGCGCAGGCGAAGGCCCGCTGCTTGTGGCCCATGACATAAGCCATCGGACCGAGCCTGACGTAAAGCCATGTAGCCCCTGCATTTATTGAGGAGGGGACGCGCCGCCTGCCACTGCGCTGACGGGCGACGTGCCCTCTCAGCATTTAATGTGTCCCGTCCCATCCGCTGGCAGGCGACGTCAAGGTCATCCAGCAGGCGGCGTGTCTTCTGGGTCTGCTGGCAAACAGTGCGCCCGTGCCAAGCAGCGCACTGTGTTATGCCTTCTACAAGAAGCTTCCCCTGCACGCCGAAGATACACAAATCTCGGACGACAGGACACAAGGGGATTGCCCCGGCAGCAAATATTTATAGTCCCAAGTGTTATATTCTCTATGTCCCTGGGCCCACATGTCGGGGCTCAGTGCCTTTGTGCATGCCCCCCTTCAGCTATAAAAGGGGAGGCATGCGACAGTCAGACCCAACTCTAGGCGGACACTCTCAAGTTCATACAAGCTCCCAAGCAATACATCACACAGTGGAGTAGGGTATTACGTTCCGGCGGCCCGAACCACTCTAAACCCTCGCGTGCTCTTGTGTGTTGATCCACCAGTCTCGTAGCAAGCAAAAACGCTTAGGCCCCTCCTCTCTTTAGGATTTAGGGCGGGTGCAAACTGCAAACCAATCACTTGGACAAACCGTAGATAATTTTTCAAACAATTCTCATCGTGCACTCAACCTTCCATCTTCCCTAATACTCCCTCTAAGATACTTTTAGGTAGTGTTTGGTTGAAGAGCCAAGTAGAATGGAACTGTTGACGCCTTTTCGGAGCGCCAAATACTCAAGAAGAACCGGCGGCGGTGCTCTCTGGTCAGGCGCGGACGGTCCGCGGCACGGAGCCGGACGGTCCGCGACCTGGCGCGAGGCGGCGGTGCTCTCTGGTCAGGCGCGGACGGTCCGCGGCCTGGGGCCGGACGGTCCGCGACCTGGTGCAGGAGCTTGGGTCCTCTGCCTGACGGCCGGACGGTCCGCGCCCTGAGGCCGGACGGTCCGCGCGTGTGCAGGGGCGGCGGAAGTCGCCGGCGGCGGCCTGGATCTCGCTCCTGGGAGGGACCCCATCGGGGAGGAGAGATCCTAGGGGTTGTCTAGGCTCAGGCCGGCCGACCTAGACTCCTCAAATCGGCGTAGAGTCGAAGAGAGGCGAAGAATTTGGGGATTGAGAGGCTAAACCTAAATTAGACTAGAACTACTCCTAGGATAAAATGCGAATAAAAGTTGTATTGATTCGATTGTTGATGCTTACAAATCGGCCGTAGACCTCTCTATTTATAGAGGAGGGGGGCTGGACCCTTTACACAACTGATTCCGAGCTAATCCCGCGAATATAGCTAACAACCGTAGCACAAAACTCGGAACCCTAATCTATTCTGCGCACGCGCGGACCGTCCGGCCCACAGGCGCGGACCGTCCGGACCGCGGACCGTCCGGCCTCAGGGCCGGACCGTCCGCTTGCTCATTTTTTGTTCGAACATATGCCCCCCTGCCTTTTGGTGGAGCTGGGCGAACCAAAAGCAACTAACTCGATGTGATCACATCGGTTCTCTTAGGCATCTTGCCACATACTAGGATGGTACTGTTTGAGGAAACGCCCATTCAAAGGCTTTGGTAAATCCTTGCCTTGTAATGTTTGTAGCAAATAGGCGTTACCAGACATTACCTGTTTTACTTTATAAGGACCCTCTCAGCTTGGCGACCACTTTCCAAACTTCCGATCTTTATTCCTTAGAGGCAAGATGGTCTTCCACACCAGATCCCCTACTTGAAATGACTTTGCTTTTACCTTCTTATTGTAGGCCCTAGCTACCATGATCTTGTCCTTTTCTATCGCTCCCAAAGCTATCATCCTCTTGTCGGTCACCTCATCAATATTATCCATCATTGAATTATAATAATCAGCAGCAGTTAGATCATTTTGTCTGGCAAACCTGACAGCATTCAAACTTATTTCCACAGGTAACACTGCTTCCTGCCCATAGACAAGCTCAAAAGGAGATACTTTAGTAGCACTATGTTTAGATATTCTATGAGCCCATAAAGCTTCAGACAAAATCTTATGCCAATGTTTAGGATTATCAGATACCTTCTTCTTTATCAAATTAATCAATGTCCTATTACTAGACTCGGCCTGCCCATTGGCCTGAGCATAATATGGAGACGAATTAAGCAGCTTAATTCTGTATAATTCAGCAAATTCACGTACCTCCTTTGACATAAAAGAAGTACCTTGATCTGTAGTCAAGGTCTGGGGAATGCCGAATCTATGAATAATATGCTCAGTTATGAACTCAATTACCTCCTTGTGCGTCATGTTCTTTAGAGCAACGGCTTCAGTCCATTTGGTGAAATAGTCAGTGGCAACTAACACAAACCGATGCCCCTTTGATGATGAAGGATGAATTTCTCCAATAAAGTCTAATCCCCATCCTCTGAATGGCCAAGGCTTGATGATAGAATGTAATTCGGCTGCAGGGACCAACTGTAGGTCGCCGAATTTTTGACACACTTGGCACCCCTTGTAGTACTTGAAACAATCAGCTGTCATACTAGGCCAATAAAAACCAGACCTTCGCAACAACCACTTCATCTTTGGAGCTGATTGATGGGTACCACAAATTCCTTCATGTACTTCGGCCATGGCTAATATAGCATCATCTGGGCCCAAGCACTTAAGCAGGACATCATTAACCGTTCGGCGGTAAAGTTCATCACTCATCAAAACATACTTGAAAGCTGTTCGCCGAATGTTCTTATCTGTCCTGATATTGGGATTTTGCAAATAATTAAGTATAGGTATCCTCCAATCACTTGCATCGGCTTCATTGTCAGCCGAATCAATTAAGAGAACCTTTCTGGTAACCTCGGACGGTCCGGCGTCAACACGCGGACGGTCCGCGACCTAGGAATTTGGCTCTGCACTGGTTATCAGATTTTCAGTTTTGTGAAATTTCCCTCTCTTTATCCGATAACCCGATGCATCTTGTGCCAAGTCGTTAGCTCTATGATTCTCAACTCTAGAGATATGCCGAATACTGAATTCGTCAAAAGAATGGATTATGCTCCAACATTTCTCAAGATAGCTATTTAGAGTACCATCAAGACATTGATATTCTTCTAACACTTGTTGGACAACCAGCTGAGAATCACCAAATACCTTCACATGTTTTACTCCCATACCATTTAAAAGTTCTAAACCGAATAGGAGGGCCTCATATTCGGCTTGATTATTAGTGCAATACGTTTTCAATCGGCTAGAGAAGTCAAAGGAGACATTACTTGGTGAAACAAGCACAATGCCAATTCCTTGCCCTTCATTGCAAACCGATCCATCAAAATATAAAGTCCAAGGAGTAATAGTGAGGTGTGATATGTCTAGTTCATGAATATCATTAACCCGATGTTCTACAATAAAATTCGCTACGACTTGGCCTTTCATAGATTTCAATGGTTCATAAGCCAAGTCATATTCTATGAGTGCATAAGCCCACTTACCAATTCTACCACTCATAATTGGGTTATGCAACATGTACTTGATTACATCGGCTTGACTAGAAAGAGTGCAATGACTAGATAGTAAATAACATCTACATTTGGTGCATGCATAAAACAAGAATAAGCATAACTTTTCAATAAAAGTGTACCTTGTTTCAGCATCCACCAACCTTCGGCTTAGATATGTCACCACATGCTCCTTCCCCTCAGTTTCTTGTGTCAGAACAGCCCCAATAACCTTGTCTTCAGCTGCAATGTATAATCTGAATGGTGCTCCTACTTGTGGTGCTTTTAACACAGGAGCCGAAGACAAGTATTTTTTAATGAGATCAAATGCTTCCTGCTGCTCTGCCCCCCAAGTGAATTCAGCATCATTTTTAAGCCGAAGGATAGGGGTGAAGGCATCAATCTTCCCGGCTAAGTTAGAAATAAACCTTCGTAAATAATTTACCTTGCCGAGAAACCTCTGCACTTCGACCTTACACGTCGGAGGCCCCACATTCCGAATAGACTTGATTCGGTCAGGGTCTATTTCTATACCATGTTCATGGATGACAAATCCTAAAAACTTACCAGCCGACACTCCAAAAGCACATTTACGTGGGTTCATTTTTAAACCATACTGACGCATTTTATCAAAGGCTTTGCGCAAATCAGCTATATGAGAACTAAACTCAGCCGATTTGACTACAATATCATCAATGTAGACTTCCACAGTGTTTCCTAACAACTCATGGAAGATTAGATTCATAGCCCTCTGATAAGTAGCACCAGCATTTTTAAGACCGAATGTCATGACAACCCATTCAAATAAACCAATGAAGCCTGGACACATAAAGGCCGTTTTAGACGCATCTTCTTCGGCCATGAAAATCTGATTATATCCGGCATTACCATCAAGGAAGCTAATAATTCTATTTCCTGATGCATTATTGATTAATGTGTCGGCTATAGGCATGGGATATTCATCTTTAGGAGTTGCTTTATTTAAATTACGAAAAACAATGCATACTCTAAGCTTACCTGACTCCTTCTTCTCCACCGGCACAATATTGGAGACCCACTCTGCGTATCTGCAAGGTCTAATAAAATTAGCTTCTAGCAGCCGGTGGATTTCGTCCTTGATTCGTGGGAGAAGATCTGGACGAAATGTTCTAGCTTTCTGCTTGAAAGGTCTGAAACCAGGCTTAATAGGCAGCCGATGTTTGACAATTTCTCGGCTTAGTCCAGGCATTTCAGTGTAATTCCAAGCAAAACAATCTGAATATTCCTTCAATAGACCGATCATCTCATTTCTAGAATCGGTCTCCAGGGTCTTGTTTACAAAAGTCGGTCTTGGAGTTTTACCATCTCCTATGTCAATCTCCTCCAAAGGATCGGCCGATGTAAACCCCTGTCCTAGTTTATCAAGATCTCTGAATTCCTCTATCATGTCCCCCACAGAGGGATCAGATGATCTTTGTGTGATGGCGGACTTTTCGGTCTCGAGGACCGGATCATCCGTAATACTGTCTTTTCGCTGTGGTAGATGTTCGGTCTTAAAGTCCGAACTCTTTTGTGAAAGACCAGACCATCCGGCCTTGGCGGCCGAACTGTCCGTGACCAAAGACTAATGAACTTTGTGTGTATTCATCATTTAACTTTATTTAGGATTTAGCCGATTCTCCATCGGCTCTAGCATTACAGGAATGAAACCTTTCTTATCTATACTTATGAATTGATAATCAGAAAAGTCTACTCCTGTGAGACATGTAGCAGTCTCATAAGTCCAGAGTACAGGGGCATCGGCCACAGCGATGCAGGCCGATACATCAGCATGTACTTGTTCTATGTCATCGCCTACCCATTGTATCAGCATTTGATGTAATGTAGAAGGTATACATTGATTGGCGTGAATCCAATCTCTGCCTAGGATTAAACTGTAATTTCCTTCTACATCAGCGACGAAGAATGCAGCAGCAAGGGTCTTAGTCCCGATGGTTAATTCAACGGACGTGACTCCCCTGGCTTTGATCGAACTATCAGTTCCAACACCGCTGAGGGTCATGTTGGTCTTGACAAGTTCGTCATCTTGTTTACCTAATTTTCTGTATAATGAATAAGGCATTAGATTTACAGCCGCCCCTCCATCTACCAACATCTTAGCAATCGGTATCCCATCAATGTGGCCGCGTACGAAGAGCGGCTTTAAATGATTTACCGATTCTTTTGGTTTAGTAAAGGCGGCTTCTTTAGGACCAAAATTAAACTGGGCAACAACAGGTTCATCGTCGCCGATAATAGTACAATCGGCAGAAAATGTAATAATATTTACATCCATACCTGGGTGTTCTGGAGAAGCCTCGTAGTCGACCAGGTCTTCTCCCAGCAGGTCGTCCTCTTCCATTGATGTTGTCGTGTCGTTGGAGGCTTCCTGGTGAACGGCGGACGGTCCGCGTGCGGTGGCCGGACGGTCCGCGCCTGGTGCAGGTTGTCCAGAGACTTCCTGGTGAACGGCGGATGGTCCGCGCGTAGGGGCCGAACGGTCCGCGCTTGGTGCAGATTGACTTTCTATTTCTGTGGCCGTTTGTTTTTTCTCAACGGCCTTCGGTCTCCATTTCTTTTGCGGTGGCGGGTATAATGGATGTGTGTCATTAAATGTCTTTTCCGCCTCTTTCTCCTGGCTCTCCTTTGCTCTTAGGCGCTGTAAATTTCTCTTTTGGGATCGTGTCAATCCCGCTGGGCACCATCGAGGCATGCAGTATTTTGGATCGGATGTTTTGATGGTAGCCGTATCCTTTTCGGTTGCGTTGGCCGATTCGCCGAAAATCATCGGCCCTTTATTGTCTCCCTGTATGACAACATCTGCGGTGCCTATTTTGAAGATGTCCCCTTTTGTTGTTTTTTGAGTTGCTGCAGGCATATGCCCCCCTGCCGGATTGGTCGGCCTTGAAGGCCGAGTAGTCCGGCAATCCTGTTGGGTTTGTGCCTGGTGATCGGATTGAGCAGTGCTCAATCGGTCTTGTACTGGTGGCGTCAACCTGTTGAAAACAGATGTTTGGGGTGCCCCCCAGGCGGGGTATTGTGGCATCCCAAATGGATATGGCGGCATGCCCCACATTTGATTTGGGACATATGGCGGAGGTAAATATGTGTATGGATATGGCATAGGTGGATATGGAGGTGGAGTTGTCCATGCAGGTATGTTAGGTCTCACTTGTATAGTATGACCTTTCATTTCTTCCGATTGGTGGGGTGGTCCAATCGGCCTGACCTGGCGCTGCTCATGCATGGGTGAGCGGGGTCGCTTTGCTGGCCGGTCACTGGGGCCGGCCTTCTTTTTAACGTATTTAGACAGTAATTGATCAAAAGTTGGGCCGGTTTTAACCAACCGACCAGCTGCCTTGAATGTATTTGTTTTCCACGTACCTATCTCTGGTCGTCATGGTTTGAAAGTACGTGGCCGTCGTAAGTCCTGAGTACGGCCGGATTGTCCGCCGGGGCTCTCCGAACCGTCCGGTGGGGTCCCGGACCGTCCGCGCCTACGTGTCGGACCGTCCGGGATACGCAGCACGGGTTCCTGCATCTGTCTCCCTGTCTGCGCTTGCTCCCTAGTACTGGAGGCTGTGATGGTCACCTTTAGGGTCTCCCCTCCATCGGGAGTCTTCTCGGCTACCACTTTTCTGCAAGAAACTTTATGATCTTCATCGGCCTTTTTAGAATTGCCGATGGTTGCCTCTTTGCCTTTGCTTTTATCGGCCGTGTTTGGCCGAACCAGGACTTTCTTGCCCTCAAAGTCGATCATGCTCATTGGAAAGGGCTCTGTATCCACCTGCATTTCCTGAAATTTCAATCGTCCCTCATTAATGGCCGATTGAATCTGTCGTCGGAATACATTACAATCATTAGTGGCATGAGAAAATGAGTTATGCCACTTGCAGTACGCACGACGTTTTAGCTCGTCGGCGGATGGAACAGTGTGATTTATTTTAATATTGCCATTTTTGAGTAATTCATCAAATATTTTATCACACTTACCAACATTAAACGTAAACTTAACCTCCTCTTGCCGTTTCTTTTGAACCGGCTGCAAGGAGGAACAAGCCGAAGATTTGGCCTGTTTTGGCCAAACCATTTCAGCAGCATATACTTCTGCTGATTCGTCATCTGAGCTACTTTGGTCGCATTCTACTATATGTACGTTGTGACGCATTGCTTTAGCAGTTTCTTTGCTCCGGCTTTCGCAAGCCAAAGCCCTCTGGTGTAACTGTGCTAGTGTAAAAAATTGGATGCCTTCTAATCTCTCTTTTAAATAATATCGTAGACCATTAAAGGCTAATCCTACTAGCTGTTTTTCTGCTAAATGAATTTGAAAGCATCGGTTTCTTGTATCGCGGAATCTCCGGATGTAATCATTAACCGATTCGTCTTTTGTCTGTCGCAATGACACTAAATCTACCAAATCCAATTCATAATCACCGGAGAAAAAATGATCATGAAATTTTTGTTCTAGATCCCCCCATGATGAAATGGAATTAGGAGGCAAAGTGGCATACCATGCAAATGCGGTTCCTGTTAGCGATAATGAAAATAAACGTACGCGAAATGCCTCTGTGTCGGCCAATTCTCCCAATTGTGCTAAGAACTGGCCTATATGTTCGCGTGTGTTTTTCCCTTGATCACCCAAAAATTTTGCGAATTCGGGTATCCTGGTTCCCTGTGGGTATGGGTGGTGATCAAATCGGCTGTCATAAGGTTTCCGATATGATTGCCCCCCAGGGACCATGCTTACTCCGAGCTTATCTCGGAACGCCCCGGCTATTTCTTCCCTTACTATATCAATGGCAGCCGGTGCAAGACCACTGGCTCTCTGGTCAAACATAGGTGGGGTTGGCTGGATATTAGCATGTTGTCTTTCCCCCCATTGGTTTGAGTTACGTGGTGCATTTTCATTTGCCCTATATGGGTCATAGGTTTGATCGTTTCTTTCCGGCCTTCTAGGTGGGGCCGGAAAGCTTTCCTGGGCTTTGGATCCTGAATTAATGGGATGGTGCATTGCATAGTGTGATGGGAAGTGTTGCTGGGACGGGCGAGGATTCATGTAATAATCCTCCTCAAAATACTCATGCGCGGACTGTCCGGATACGTACCCGGACCGTCCGTGGTTATATGCGGACCGTCCGTCGTTGTATGCGGACCGTCCGACTGGGTAGTTTGGGTTCTGTGCCGTGTGTGGTGGCTGGGGCGCATATCTAGGTAACTCATTAAAAATAGGCCCGAATGTTGCTGGCCCGGACGGTCCGCGCTCACGTGCGGACGGTCCGGGCATGTGCAGATCGGCTGATTTGCTGCCGATTTGCGGTTGCTTAGGGTATGTGTCCATCGGCATCCCATAAAGGGGTTGTGACTGGTCGTGACAACCTGTAGCCGATGTGTTACACGCGTTATCTCCTAACCCAACCTCGTGTGAAGGAAAATTTGCGATGTTAGACTTATCGAATGCACGTACTAGTCTCTTAACATCGCTTTGCATACCCCCTATGATGCTCTGCATTTGTTCACGCTGCTCTTCTACATAATTTCTAAGAGATTGTAGCTCGTTGGTATTACTTACATTGGGGGATATCTGGCGTGGGTTGGAGCGAAGCCGGATCCGTCGCCCGATGTCGGACGACCTTGTTGTTCCTGTCCACTTTGAAGTTGGCCAGGAACTTTGCTTTCGCCTCCTGGATCATCCGCTCCTTGTGCTCCTCGAACTGGAGCTGCTCGTCAGCCGACAAGGTTTCCCAAGTCGGCTCTATGATGTTGCTTGGAGAAATATCAGAGCTATCCCTTGAACCGGCCATTGAGGGCCGATTTGATGAGCTTAGATATGTCTTCCCCAGCGGAGTCGCCAAAAAGTATGTTGACGCCTTTTCGGAGCGCCAAATACTCAAGAAGAACCGGCGGCGGTGCTCTCTGGTCAGGCGCGGACGGTCCGCGGCACGGAGCCGGACGGTCCTCGACCTGGCGCGAGGCGGCGGTGCTCTCTGGTCAGGCGCGGACGGTCCGCGGCCTGGGGCCGGACGGTCCGCGACCTGGTGCAGGAGCTTGGGTCCTCTGCCTGACGGCCGGACGGTCCGTGCCCTGAGGCCGGACGGTCCGCGCGTGCGCAGGGGCGGCGGAAGTCGCCGGCGGCGGCCTAGATCTCGCTCCCGGGAGGGACCCCGTCGGGGAGGAGAGATCCTAGGGGTTGTCTAGGCTCGGGCCGGCCGACCTAGACTCCTCAAATCGGCGTAGAGTCGAAGAGAGGCGAAGAATTTGGGGATTGAGAGGCTAAACCTAAACTAGACTAGAACTACTCCTAGGATAAAATGTGAATAAAAGTTGTATTGATTCGATTGTTGATGCTTACAAATCGGCCGTAGACCTCTCTATTTATAGAGGAGGGGGGCTGGACCCTTTACACAACTGATTCCGAGCTAATCCCGCGAATATAGCTAACAACCGTAGCACAAAACTCGGAACCCTAATCTATTCTGCGCACGCGCGGACCGTCCGGCCCACAGGCGCGGACCGTCCGGACCGCGGACCGTCCGGCCTCAGGGCCGGACCGTCCGCTTGCTCATTTTTGGTTCGAACAGGAACCGTTCTGTCCCAGTTTTGTTGTTGTTTGGTTACAAAGTAACTACAACGGAATGGCTCCAATTAGGGAATATTCTCCTCAGATCCGGAACCATTCTGCTCCAAAAAAAACAATGGGACGGAGCCGCTCCGTTCCAATCCCGCTCTCACAGTCACGCTCCGTTTCGTTCACTCTGCAACCAAACAAAAAACAGAACCGCTCCGTTCCAGATTATCAAACACAGAACAGAGCGGCTTCGTTCCTAGAATCAGGGATGGAACAACTTCGTTCTATTTGGCTCCTCAACCAAACACTACCTTAGTGTATACATGTTATATACTTAAATTTATATTAAAAATACTTTAATATGATGCTTAATTTGTATTTGTTGATGTCATGTTTTAAAAGACTTTGCCAAAAATATATACATCTTATTTTATGGGACAAAGGGATGAAGTGATTATATTTTGAAATATATCTTACTATCTCAATCAATGTTGGTTTACATATTTTGTAAACTGTGGTTGGTTCGCATATGATATATTCCCATTAAACTAGCATGTAGGGGGGAAGTAACTGGCTACACGGTATGGTAGAGAATAAAAGTGTGTTCTTGACTCTTGACTACTGACGCCACGTACGGAGCTGTTGCTAGCTATGCATGCATCGCTTTGTTTTTTTTTTTTTCTTTCTCCCGAGTAATTAATTGGCCCTTGATATCTACTCGGCCAAATCAAAAATTGGCGTAGGCCTGTGTAAACATGAACGGAGGGAGTGATAGAACTCTCTCTATTTTTGCACTTAGATTCCAATCCATTACTGCCTCTGTCTCTCCAGCACCGTTGACCATCTTCTTTGTTCGCGTACGTGTCCCATCTTCTCTGCCGATGCGCAGAGAGATAGATACTCCTGTTTTGATCGGCAAAGCCAGACTAGCAGTTGGAAGCCGGCTAGCTAGCTAGCTGCCGGACCCACGCGCATCGGCCTTGTTGACCTCCACCTTGAGCGACTTGAGGTACCTGACGGCCTCGTCGAGGACGGCCGCGGGCGTGTCCATCCGGTCGCCACCGGGGATGATCCCCTTGAGCGTCCGCACCATCTTCTTCACCCGTTCCTTCTTCTTCTCGCCGCCGGCCGGCGCCTCGTGCTTCCGGCCGCCGCCGGACGAGCACGTGGAGTCCGGGGAGCCAGCGGCGCGGCACCCCGGCGTGCGGCCCGTGCTGAGCACGTCGTCCTCGTCGTCGTCGCCGCCGCCGTCCTCCGTGCTCATCAGCGCGTCGATCTCGTCGGTGTCCTCCTTCTGCCGGACCGAGCCACCGCTGCCGCCGCCGCCGTGGTAGGCGCTCTCACCGGAGTAGTAACCCTGGTGGTCGAAGTTGTCGGCGGGCAGAGAGGGGTGGTACATCACCCGGCTCCGGTCGTACGTCTGGTCGAAGATGACGTAGTTCCTGGGGCAGGTGTCCGACGGTTCGAACTCCAGCCCCGTGAGCAGCGGCTGCCTCCGACCCGCGAGCGGGTCCTCATAGGCAGCGGCAGGGTACCGGTCGTTCGCAGGGTAGTACCCGCCTCCGCCGCCGTTGCCGGCGACGTCATAGCCGTACCCGTAGCCGTAGCCACCGTACCCCGGGTCTCCCTGCATTGGAACCACTCGCGCTGCGCTAGCTGGCTGCTTGATCTCTGGCCGTGTGTTTGTTTGCGGATCGCCTTTGATTGCACGAAAAGACAGACACCACACCAATGGAGGGTGAGCAATGGAACGGGATCGGACAGCAGGCAGGGAGGGAGGGAAGGACTGGTGAGCACAGGGTTTTGTTTTATACTACTTGTGTGCGTAACGGATGAATGAACAGCGATGGTGGTGGTGGGTTGGAATGGACGCTCTCATGCTAGCTCCCTCCGACCCTCCGGCCGGTAGTCCGATTGGTCGCTCGCTCTCCCGGTCTCCTGTTGCGCGTTTCCTTTTGGAGGCACTCCTTTTGAGTGTGGTACAGCGAGGAGGAGGACGGAGGAGGAGGGAGACGAAGACTGGGACGATGTGGAGGGAGCGGCGGGGCGAGCGCGAGCAGCACTGATGGCCTGGGATTCAAACGAATGGATGGATGGATGGATGGGGGCGCGCGCGGAGCTGGCGAGACGGCGTGCGCACTCGATGGGTGCTCTGCCTGTGGGTGCGCGTGCCGCTTCCCACCGTGTCAATGGAGGTGGGCATCGTGGCAGAGCCATCCACGCCCAACCCAAACCTCGCCAGCACGGACGGAGCAGGAGCAGGCTGGCGATGGCGAACTACTAGCACGCACGCACGCATGCACGCTGCCGTGCATTATGCGGCGCGCGTGGAGGGAGGGAGCGCACGGGGCCGCCGGCGTCGGATCGGCATCGTGCGCCGCAGGGCATTGCCGTTTTGGGCGCCGGGCCCCGCCACGCGCGTGGGCCATCGATGCCTAAGGACGCTTGGGCGGTAGGCCCGCGCTGAAGCAGCAGCGGGACAGCCCGGTCCGGCCCGGGGCTGTCCATCATGCTGCGCTGCGGGAGTTGGGAGGATCTGTACTAGTTAGTACTCATCATGTGAATGCCCGAGATTTTTTTTAATAATTATGAGTTTTTTTAAAAAAATGATAAGCCAGTCAAACTTGAGCACAGTACTTTTAAAAAAAAACTTCAAAAACTGATATACAAAACCCAAATGGCTCGGTTAAAATGTATAGAGGTTGTACAGGGAGAATGGTTAGAAAGTAGGTGAAATAGGCAGAAGCGGAGGTATATAAATATGAGTACAATGCATGAATAGGGATATTTGAGAGGGGGAAATGGCTGGATTCACCCTTAAAACTCCTAGAAATTTAAGCTATATTGAATCTTTATAGGAATTAGTTCATTTCTTACAGGCAAATACAGGACCAGAAATAAAATCCTCCAGCGAGAGTAGGACACAAGAGTACAAGACGCTATAAAACAGCACGACAGAAAGGATGTCTTTGTAGTATATGTCAGTAGAGTGATCAGGCTATCATTGGATTGGCGGACAGATGTTAATGTTAATCCGAGCCCGTCCGAAGCACCGGATGCTGTCATGGCACCAGTGCGTGGCGCCCTCGTAACTCGCACAATCGCAATCCCAGCTGGGCAGGCTTCTGCTCTGGCAGACTGCCACTCGAGAGAGCCGCCCCCCGTGGCCGGGACGAGACCCCGCTCCGAGGGCGCACACTCCGCCTCGTCGGCGTGCCCCTGTCGGTCCGCCGTGTAAGCCATCAACGTCGTCAAGCGCCATCATCATACATCTGGCTGGCGACCGAGCGCCGGGCGGAGCGGACAACTGAGCCGAGTCCTCCAACAGCTCTCCGTTCCCCGCTCCGGCTCTGCGTCGAACCCGAGCGAGCACGCGGGAACGAATGGGTGGGAGTGCGAGCGAGCACGCATGGTAGGGGCCATGGCCATCCCCATCCGGGTGACGGCCGAGCAGCAGAGCATTGCGATTTGCGATCTCAACTTCTGTTTCAGCTCAACTCGGTCTCTTCTTCTATCTGTTGATCTAGCAAAAGACTGAAATGGTTCACGGGTTTTTTCCCCGGATTCGACCATCACGAACTCATCTGTGGTGGCTACGGCACAACTGGATCCATGACATTGGAGTTGGAGGAACCGCAAGCTTGAACTGGTCGCTGTGCGAGCTTGGTCTGGGAGCTCGATTCCACGCACGCTGCGCCGAATTAGAGATAGCAATGGGATCTAATCTCCGAATCCCCCAGAGGGAATTCCCCTTTTTCATAATGGAAACATATATAAGTTCCAGCTTTAGCATTTGAAATACGTACAGCCAATACAAGTTAATTATTATATCAACATTAGTAGTTAAGTTACTCATTTGTTACGAACAAAGAGACGCTAGAGATTCTATGAACTTCAGATCGATGCCATTCACTAATATCAATTGTCTTTCTATGGATTTCTGGGCCGATGGGCGATAAACCTTCAAAGTCGCTGCTACGGGCTCTGTGGTGCGTCTCAGAGCCCTTCCCCGTGGGGGGTTCCCGTTCTGCTAATCTTGCTATCTTCCCCAGGTTTGCTCGTTTCGATTGGAACAAGAAGTGAGAAACGTTGCTTGAATAAAGAAACTAACTAAAGAAGCAAAATGACAAGAATGTTGATAACACTAGCCATCCTCAATTCTAGCATTTGAGCGTCATCTATGATTTGCAAATACTTCCATCACCATCACTTCTAAAGCTTGACAAACGTGGAGGATTTGTTGTTGATTCCTCCTTCCGTAGAGGTCTCCAAAATCTGAACCAAAAAGTACCTCTGAAAATGACCTGCACAATTAATGGTATTGGTTTATGATTAAAAGACACATTATTTCGACTGAGCCAAATAGACCAAAATAAATCTGATACTTCAGAAAGTAATAATTTTTTTGTATCCTGGACCCCTATTGCTTCCCTAAGTCCCGATAATATGATTAATACTAACAAGCATGTCTATTTTGAAGGCAAAGTAAATTATTCTCCATATGCTTTTGGCCATATAACAGTCAAAAAAGAGATGTTGAATTCTCTCATTATGGTTGTAAAAGTTACAAGTCAAACAACCTTTACAACGTCTTTTGGCTAAATTATCTTTAGTGAGGATCGCTCCCCGCCATAAATTCCAAAAAAAAACCTTTATTTTCAAGGGGAGGTTAAGTTTCCAGAGCTTCTTATTCCGATCATTGTTGGGATTATTCATCAAACAATGGTATACAGATTGGGCAGAAAAAGTATCATTCTTATGACCATTCCAAACAAATATGTCTCTAGACAGATTCAAAGTAACCATAGATAGCAAGGTTAACATGTTATGTCATTCCATTAATTTGATACCCATAATTGTGCGGCGAAAAGATAAATTAAGATTCGTAACTAAAAAACCATTAGACCATGTTCATTTCATCTCTTTCAATAAGAGTAGGATTCTAGCTCTCTAATCCCCTCCGGTTTTGTGGATCACAAACTAGCCCTTGAGGAAAATTGGAGGGCTACAAGAGCTACCTAATTTAGTCTATTAACATGTTAAAATTTGATCTAGTTTAGTCTATTAATATATTAGAATTATACTAAAAAATCATTATATAGCATGATACAAAATAGCAAACTAAAGTCTAAAGTAGATGTCTCTTATAATTTTAAATATTGTTTGCTCAATTTACATTGATTTTCATATAATTAAGTTAGATTTGTCTCTAAATATTGCATATTCTAATAGAAAATGGGAGAAAAATCTTCCCCAGGGGCGGGGACGAGGATAAGAAATTTTTTGTGCCCACGGAGACGAGACTGGGATGGGGAGGGGAGGCATTCCTATCCCTGCTCCGAATCCCATCTCACCCCTCACTGCTGTGGCCGGGAAGCCTCATCATCATCATCAATCATCATCGCTGGTTGTCGTGAAACTGTTCACTGCCCCCATCCATAGTGATAGTACTCCCTACCGTTGTCTCTTATGCAGCATCCTACAGTACCTTTGATGTGGGACCCGAACCATGATACCCACAACTTGAGGACCGAGGTGACCATGTAATCTAAAAATATAAAATATGAAGAAGACGGCGTACGTTCTGCGCTCAAGATCGCAGTCATACTGCCCCAGTACAGTACGTGATCTATTAGCGTAGCAGTATCGTTTTTTGCCAGATAAGTCGTGGATGTTCGAGGTGGATACGCAATCCGTACCAGCTATACTACTAACCACGACAGAGCACACACAACCTATACTACTCTCGTACAGTACGTGTCAATGCGTGATCCTTTCTATCTAGTATTTATTAACTAACCCAAACAATGGTCTCTCTCTGCAGCCTAGGCAATGATGCCCGCGCTTTTTGCCCCCCGATCGATCGAGGGCAGGAGGCCTATCTGCCTGGGGGTTGTCGCCCGTCGCCGCCAGCCCCGAGGGCCGAGACGTATCATGAGCCCCGGCGCACGGTAGCCCTAGCCACCATGATGACGGACGAGCTCCCACGCACCGCCGGCGGCGTGGGGGGATGGGATTCTATTTCTTGCTGCTGCTGCTGCTGCTGCGCCTTTTCCCTTCTTCTGTTTGGCTTGGCGGAATCATGCTAGTGCTGCCCGCGTGTCGGCCTCCTGTCGTCGTCTATTCCTCGTGTCTGTCTGCTCTGCGCCGTTTGAGGTGGATACAGGGGTAGTACTGTACTGTACTCGAGAAGGCGGCAACTCGGCGACAGTACGCCCGTGCCCTTGTCGCCTGCTAATAAACTCGGTCCGTGCGCTAAAACTTTTTATACTGGGAGAATGTTCCATTATCGTCCTTGGATGGTTCATCCATCCCATCGTTGTACGGGTCAAGCCAAAGATCGTTTGAATCTAATTTTTTTTTTGGACAGGGGGTGGGTGGGGGCTAAGAGCAGATCTGCGTAAAAAAAACTCGTAACCTGAACCCGAAACCCAAATTTATTTCACGTAATTCAGGTACCATAATTGAAAACACTAAATACCTAAACTTTCATGCGTCATGTACTAACGTAATTCTTAATTATTATCTTTTGCGTGTATAGTTATGTGTAAGTGTGCATGACCTTCGCCTTTTATATTCATGCATATATCATTATTCAAACTATATCTTTATACTAATTTTAATAGGGTGTACGTGTTTTTATGAAGCTAAACACAATAGTTTGGGTAGTTCAGGGCTATCTGAACCAGAAATTTCGGGTACCCAATTTTTCGGGTATTATAAAACCTGTTGTAAATTCGGGTAGGTGTCGATTCTTAAAACTCAAAATTTAAATTATCTGATGTGAGCCCGAACGTACACCCCTAGCTGAGAGAGTGATACTATCGTAGTATCCGAATACTATGAGATTTTGTAAACAGTAAAATTTTGAATAGGGGTTAAAGGATGTAATAATGCTTTACTACCATAGCTAGGCTATTCAAGAAGCTATTTTATATGAATTATTATGTGGCAATCCTAGGATCGTGCTATTCTCTATATAAAGAGCAGGGAGCAAAACAGCAAGGACAGAGTGTCCACGTTAGTTTAATTTCTATGAGCCGTTAGATTTCACCTCCACGGTCAGATAAGCCTAACGAAGATGTGGGTACCCGCCATCCGCCTGAGGCCACAAGAATAGTCTAGAACCCGACGTCGCTCTTCTTCCCACCACGCCGCTCTTCTTCCCACCGCGTTCAGGCTCCACCCGGCGCCTGACACCAACGAAGCCCTCCACAAAAAACGGCACGCAATTGTCTCCATCTCCACCGGTGCCACCGTCCGTCCTCCGCGTGTCTGACGGTCCGAGCTTGGTATGCTCCCTCATCGTGCTCCGTAGGTGTACCAACAGTCTTCAAATTGTGTCTCCTCCGTGTTTGCATAATTAATTGTTTCCTTCTCTCTCCCAACTCTCCTGTTGGTTTGTTTTCCCTGGTGGCTGCTCATCCACAAACAAGTACGGACACACAGCAGGTTTACCCATCATCCCCTCCCCCAGTGGAATTTCCACGTTGAGTCACCATAAATAGAGCTGCTGCCATATGCACCTGGATTGTTTGATTCATATTCATTGATTCATGCCAGGAAATGGCTCGCCAATTGTACCAGTTGAGTCGCTCCTCGCATAGTTTCCAGAAGGCAAGCCAAAGTTGTTATCTCCGGTTCCACGGCCAAGGTTTCCTGATCTTCCCCAACTAATATCATCACTAGGAATACCACAGCACTTCTAGGTTGAGCAAAAGAAGTGATGTTTGTATGGTTGCCTATGTAGTTCAGATTCCCATACCCCACACATTGAACTCAGTATTGATCCTGAATCATCGTTAGGGCCAACATACCCAATTGGACTTCTTAATCGGTTTGACCTACCATTGAAGTAAAAACCAGAACTTGCAATGGGCATATAGATTTAGTATATTCATGCTGCTCTGAACATATATTGTGTCCACGAATGGACATATAGATTTAGTATAATAATCAAGGATTATTTAGGTTGCCAAGTTAACAACTTATAAATGACATGGCATGACACACAAGCAAATCAGTTCCGAATGGTTTCGTATGGAGAACTCAATTAAAGTGCGTTGTTCTTACATGCATGCACATGTTATGAACATATATGTAGACGTATCAGTCAAAGACTTGCGCAGGGCGCGAGCAAGTAACTAGTTAGAAATACTAGAATGAGATATTAGCTAGGATCGGTATCGTTTTAATCTGGCAGGGATCATGATAGCCTAAGACATTTAAAAAAACAAATGGGAATACTGACAACCTTGGGTGTGTGTGAAACTAGACAAGCTTTCAATTGATCGGTGAAGGAGCTAGTCGATTTTCATCATGAGGGCCACAGACCACAGACCCACAGTCAAGATGTTGTAATATATCCTTGGGTTTCGTTTGGTTCTTTGGTGATTTTTTAGAAACTAGATACGAAAAATCGGCATGTTTAGAAATATAGGCATTTTCCGTATTATTTTAATTCCATAAATTAACATTATGATGATGACATATAAAATATGTTTAATCATAGAAATCATTATCTCAAATATATCCATAACAATATGGATCAAGAGAACACGAAACATATGAATCATATAAATATAATAAGCAAATAAACATGGAACATGTATTATTATGGAACAACTGAAAATAAACAGATAGCAACATAAACAGCATGACTGTACAATTAAGACAAACAGATTTATCATATTACTAGTATGATCAGGCATTAGACACGTCATGATATAATACGACAAAACAGATTGGATAAATCTATGGCTATAAATAAAACAGCAGGTATGAACATATATAATTTGCAGAATGAAAAACAGTAAGGAGATGAATTGATCATACCCTGCCATGCGCTCCGAGGATCTAGATCCTTGTCCAACTTCACTTGTCATGTCAGCAGGAAGAAGACTTTGGGCAGTCGCGTAGACGCTCCCCAAAAACCTAATTGCCGATCCCTCGTGCAAGGTCTCGAACGGCAAGGGCTCCGGAGGCACCTGCCCTCTCGCTTCTCTGTGCGCGCAGAGTCACGAGATGGAAATACCCTCACTCGGCTGCTGGACTGTGTTCTGAAAGTGTTTTCTCGCGTGTGTCGAGTGACAGGGGTGCTCCTCTATTTAACCTCTCGCAGAGGGAAGCTGAAGGAGAAAGGTCGCCGAGTCACGCCAAGAGTCGGCCAGCTCTAGCCGAGTTATGCCATGAGTCGGCCAGCTCTCGCCGAGTCACGCCATAAGTCGGCAGCTGAAGGAGAAGGGTCACTCGGCTGGCTGACGAAGAGACAGGGTCACTCGGCAGGCGAAGAGACAGGGTCACTCGGCTGACGTACGCGGTTAGTGAGTGCTAAAAATTAACACAACCACACCACGCCCGCTCGCCGGCCTGCCTGCCTGCCTGCCTGCCTGCCTCGCCACGCCACGCCACGCCCGGCCCGGCCGGCGGCGGCGGCGGCGGCGCGCGCGCGCGCGTGTGGCACGCCCTTGTCCATTTCTTGACTTCTCAAGTTAAGTGGAATAAATCTCACCATATAAGTCAAGGCAAAAGACCCTTGGACTTCCAATGTGGTACTATTGGTATTCTCCACCATTACACACCATAGAGTTTATTCAATAAATGGGCCAAGCCCATAAAAGATCCAACAATCCCCACCAAACTCTAGGGTTTGTAATGATGAAGTATCAGAATCACAATCCTTTGATATACCAGTGTTTCGATGGAGACTGTTAAGTTGAACATCCATCTAGAATAAGAGTTTCACTTATTCACAACTGAACAATGGACTATGCCTTGAATTGACAGTTTTGTGCGAAATAAGATTCACTCAAATTCTTTGCTGATACTAGGCTGCAGAAGGGTATTCCCGCTGTTTAGAAGCATATAAGTCACACTTCAGTGCCTTTCATGAGTATTTAGGGATTACCCAAATCCCATAGACTGTGACTAGCAGTCTGACTCATATAGGTGTATTCCTCAGAAGATGTTCTGTAGGACAACATCTCACCTTTATAAGACTCTTGGAATACATTAAGGTAAAAACCATCCTGCCTTACAGATAGGAAAGATGTGCATCAGAAATGAGTTAAAGAAGGGATCTTTCCTCACAATCTACTCCTAGCTTGTTTCTCCACTCTACTTCACGGGATCTCCGATCACATAGAGCAGGTTACCACTAGAGTAGATCTCACATGGGTCTCATACCCATTTCCCTCGATGCACTTTCTATCACATTGCGTGATAGACCCTTAGTGAATTGATCTGCCAGATTATTCGATGTGTGGACATAATCCACAGTAATAACTCCGGAGTTTTTCAACTTTCTGACAGATTTCAATCTCCTCTTAACATGCCTTGTAGACTTCATGTTATTCCTAGAACTGTTAACCTTTGTAATCACCGTTTGGTTGTCACAGTTCATGGAAATAGCCAGTATTGGTTTTTCAACCACCGGTAAGTCCAATAGGAAATCACGAAGCCACTCAGCCTCAGCCCCAGCAGTGTCTAATGCTGCGAGTTCTGCTTCCATTGTAGACTTCGTTAAGATAGTCTGCTTGCAAGACTTCCAGAAAACAGCGCCACCTCCAAACAGAAACACATATCCGCTTGTGGCATAAAGCTCATCAGCATCAGAAATCCAGTTGGCATCACAATAGCCTTCCAGCACTTTTGGGTTTCCGGTATAATGAATACCGTATGTCATAGTACCTTTCAAATACCGCAACACTCTCTCAAGAGCACGCCAGTGATCATCTCCTGGTTTCGACACAAACCGACTTAGCTTACTCACAGCATAAGAGATGTCTGGCCTTGTTGCACTTGCAAGGTACATGAGCGAGCCAATGATCTGGGAGTATGTCAATTGATCCCTTGCTATTCTCCGATTCTTTCTTAATAGCACACTGGGGTCATAAGGTGTTGGAGCAGGATCACAGTCACTAAAACCAAAGCGACTCAATACCTTTTCCACATAATGGGATTGTAACAGAGTTACCCCACCATCAGCTTCTCTAATAAGCTTGATGTTTAAAATGACATCAGCTTCTCCCAAATCTTTCATCTCGAAATTGCTCGATAGAAGATTTTTAACTTCCTCAATCACATTGAGATTTGATCCAAAGATCAAAATGTCATCAACATAAAGGCACAGCATAACAGACTCACCCCCACCATACCGATAGTATACACATGTGTCAGATTCATTTACAACAAAGCCAGCTGCTGTAAGAGTATTATCAAACTTTTCATGCCATTGCTTAGGTGCTTGTTTTAGGCCATACAATGATTTTATCAACCTGCACACCTTGTTCTCTTGACCATCCGCAATAAACCCCTCTGGCTGATCCATATAGATCTCCTCATCCAACTCTCCATTCAGGAAAGCTGTCTTAACATCCATCTGATGAATGATAAGACCATAAGAGGCTGCCACGGCTATTAATGTGCGAATTGTAGTCAATCGAGCCACTGGTGAGTAGGTATCAAAGAAATCTTCACCCTCCTTTTGGGTATATCCTTTGGCCACAAGCCTTGCCTTGTACCTCTCAATTGTACCATCAGGCCTAAGCTTTTTCTTGAAGATCCATTTGCAACCTATAGGTTGACAACCATAAGGACGATCAACGACCTCCCAAGTTCCATTAGACATAATAGATTCCATCTCACTCCTTACTGCTTCCTTCCATAAGTCAGCATCAGGAGAGGAATATGCCTCACTAATGGTAGTTGGTGTGTCTTCCACAAGGTACACTATAAAGTCATTACCAAAGGATTTTGCAACCCTCTGTCTCTTGCTCTTTCGAGTGACTATAGTGTCATCCTCCTCAGGGATGTGCACGTGAGAATCCTCAGCATGATCTATAGGAATCGACAGTTCGTGCTCATGGGGAATTATAGTCTCATGACTTATATCACTAGGTGTATTCTTCATAGGAAACTCATTCTCAAAAAATGTTGCGTCTCTTGATTCCATGATAGTATCAACATACATATCAGGCACATCAGATTTTATAATTAAGAACCTATACCCAGTGCTGTGAAAAGAGTACCCAAGGAATACACAATCAACAGTTTTAGGCCCAAGTTTACGCTTTTTGTTGATTGGCACATTCACTTTAGCCAAACAACCCCAAGTGCGCAAATATGAGAGATTTAATCTTCTCTTTTCCCATTCCTCAAATGGTGTGATCTCTTTGTTCTTTGTTGGAACTCTATTCAGGACATGACATGCCGTCAAAATCGCCTCACCCCACCATGCCTTGGATAATCCCGCTGTACTCAACATGGCATTCACCAAATCTGTTAGAGTGCGGTTTTTCCTTTCAGCAATCCCATTGGATTGTGGTGAGAATGGCGGTGTCCTCTCATGAATAATACCATGTTCCACGCAGAACTCATCGAACACATTAGAGAAATATTCTCCACCTCGATCAGACCTTAACCGTTTTATTTTCCTCTCAAGTTGGTTCTCAACTTCAGCTTTATAGGTCTTAAAATAATTGAACGCTTCATCTTTTGTTTTTAAGAGATACACATAACAAAATCTAGTGGAGTCATCTATAAAAGTGAGAAAGTATCTTTTACCACCTTTGGTCAAAATTCCATTCATCTCGCACAGATCAGAATGAACAAGTTCTAGAGGTGCCAAACTCCTCGCCTCAGCAGCCTTGTGAGGCTTGCGGGGTTGTTTTGATTCAACACACACATGGCACTTAGACTTTTTGACCAAGTTAAATTTAGGAATTAAATTTATATTTGCTAACCGCATAAGACAGCCAAAGCTTGCATGACAAAACCGTGAATGCCATAAATCTGACTCATCAGAAAAATTAACAGAATTCACCAGTTTATTACACACATCATGCAGTGATAAGCGGAACAAGCCTCCGCAATCATATCCTTTACCAACAAAGGTACCATGTTTCGACACAACACATTTATTAGACTCAAGAACAACTTTATATCCATCTCGACATAGCATCGAAGCGCTAACGAGATTCTTCTTGATAGAGGGCACATGCTGCACGCTCTTCAATGGCACCGTCTTTCCCGAAGTAAACTTCAGAACGACCGTACCAACACCAAGAACATGAGCACGCGACCCATTTCCCATCAACAAGGCGCCAGACCTCCCGACCTGATAGGAAGTGAACATAGAGGCATCAGCACACACATGAATGTTTGCACCACTGTCCATCCACCACTCAGGTGAATTACAGACTGAAAGAACAAATGGTAAAGAATTACCATACCCAGATGTTCCTTCTTCAGTTTCAGTGGTTACAACATTAGCTGATTTCTTGTCTTGAGTGAACTTGCGATCAGGGCACTCTCTTGCCCAGTGTTGATCACTGCCACAGACAAAGCAACCTCCCTTTCCCTTGTTATTGTTGTTCTTCTTTTTAAATTGTGCTGTATGAACAGGTTTATTCGCGTTCTCTGGTTTGTTCTGGTTTTTCTTCTTGTTAAACTTGCGAAAGTTTCTCTTCTGCACCACATTAGCAGTAGAGGTCTCAACACCTTTTCCACTGTCCTTTGTTCTAGCCCTTTCCTCAACATCAAGAGTACCGATGAGCTCTTCCACATTGAACTCTTGTCTCTTATGTTTGAGAGAGGTAGCAAAGTCCTTCCAAGAAGGTGGCAACTTGGCGATTATACCGCCAGCCACAAACTTGTCAGGCAAAGGACAAGGAAAAAGTTCGAGTTCCTTAGCTAGTGCCTGAAACTCATGAGCCTGTTCCACTACAGATCGGTTCTCAACCATCTTGTAGTCATACAGCTGCTCCATGAGATACAGCTCGCTACCAGCGTCAGTAACTCCAAACTTTCCAACAAGAGCATCCCACAGCTCTTTCCCCGTGGGAAGGATGATATAGCTTTTCTGGAATTTAGTATCCAGTGCGCTAATTACTGCTCCTCGAAAGAGGTTGTCTTCAGCCTTAAACTTAGCCTCATCCTCAGGAGGTAAGTTTGCAGGCTTGCCCTCAGCGGCATGAAAACAAGACATTGCAGTTAGCCACAATTCCATTTTAGCTTTCCATATCAAGAAGTTTTTACCATCAAAAGGATCAGGCTTTAGCACAGCAGCAAAACCTCTGACAGAAAAATGCCTAACATTAGGTTTTTGGATTGTTAGAAATATAGGCATTTTCCGTATTATTTTAATTCCATAAATTAACATTATGATGATGACATATAAAATATGTTTAATCATAGAAATCATTATCTCAAATATATCCATAACAATATGGATCAAGAGAACACGAAACATATGAATCATATAAATATAATAAGCAAATAAACATGGAACATGTATTATTATGGAACAACTGAAAATAAACAGATAGCAACATAAACAGCATGACTGTACAATTAAGACAAACAGATTTATCATATTACTAGTATGATCAGGCATCAGACACGTCATGATATAATACGACAAAACAGATTGGATAAATCTATGGCTATAAATAAAACAGCAGGTATGAACATATATAATTTGCAGAATGAAAAACAGTAAGGAGATGAATTGATCATACCCTGCCATGCGCTCCGAGGATCTAGATCCTTGTCCAACTTCACTTGTCATGTCAGCAGGAAGAAGACTTTGGGCAGTCGCGTAGACGCTCCCCAAAAACCTAATTGCCGATCCCTCGTGCAAGGTCTCGAACGGCAAGGGCTCCGGAGGCACCTGCCCTCTCGCTTCTCTGTGCGCGCAGAGTCACGAGATGGAAATACCCTCACTCGGCTGCTGGACTGTGTTCTGAAAGTGTTTTCTCGCGTGTGTCGAGTGACAGGGGTGCTCCTCTATTTAACCTCTCGCAGAGGGAAGCTGAAGGAGAAAGGTCGCCGAGTCACGCCAAGAGTCGGCTAGCTCTAGCCGAGTTATGCCATGAGTCGGCCAGCTCTCGCCGAGTCACGCCATAAGTCGGCAGCTGAAGGAGAAGGGTCACTCGGCTGGCTGACGAAGAGACAGGGTCACTCGGCAGACGAAGAGACAGGGTCACTCGGCTGACGTACGCGGTTAGTGAGTGCTAAAAATTAACACAACCACACCACGCCCGCTCGCCGGCCTGCCTGCCTGCCTGCCTGCCTGCCTGCCTCGCCACGCCATGCCACGCCACGCCCGGCCCGGCCCGGCCGGCGGCGGCGGCGGCGCGCGCGCGCGTGTGGCACGCCCTTGTCCATTTCTTGACTTCTCAAGTTAAGTGGAATAAATCCCACCATATAAGTCAAGGCAAAAGACCCTTGGACTTCCAATGTGGTACTATTGGTATTCTCCACCATTACACACCATAGAGTTTATTCAATAAATGGGCCAAGCCCATAAAAGATCCAACAATCCCCACCAAACTCTAGGGTTTGTAATGATGAAGTATCAGAATCACAATCCTTTGATATACCAGTGTTTCGATGGAGACTGTTAAGTTGAACATCCATCTAGAATAAGAGTTTCACTTATTCACAACTGAACAATGGACTATGCCTTGAATTGACAGTTTTGTGCGAAATAAGATTCACTCAAATTCTTTGCTGATACTAGGCTGCAGAAGGGTATTCCCGCTGTTTAGAAGCATATAAGTCACACTTCAGTGCCTTTCATGAGTATTTAGGGATTACCCAAATCCCATAGACTGTGACTAGCAGTCTGACTCATATAGGTGTATTCCTCAGAAGATGTTCTGTAGGACAACATCTCACCTTTATAAGACTCTTGGAATACATTAAGGTAAAAACCATCCTGCCTTACAGATAGGAAAGATGTGCATCAGAAATGAGTTAAAGAAGGGATCTTTCCTCACAATCTACTCCTAGCTTGTTTCTCCACTCTACTTCACGGGATCTCCGATCACATAGAGCAGGTTACCACTAGAGTAGATCTCACATGGGTCTCATACCCATTTCCCTCGATGCACTTTCTATCACATTGCGTGATAGACCCTTAGTGAATTGATCTGCCAGATTATTCGATGTGTGGACATAATCCACAGTAATAACTCTGGAGTTTTTCAACTTTCTGACAGATTTCAATCTCCTCTTAACATGCCTTGTAGACTTCATGTTATTCCTAGAACTGTTAACCTTTGTAATCACCGTTTGGTTGTCACAGTTCATGGAAATAGCCGGTATTGGTTTTTCAACCACCGGTAAGTCCAATAGGAAATCACGAAGCCACTCAGCCTCAGCCCCAGCAGTGTCTAATGCTGCGAGTTCTGCTTCCATTGTAGACTTCGTTAAGATAGTCTGCTTGCAAGACTTCCAGGAAACAGTGCCACCTCCAAACAGAAACACATATCCGCTTGTGGCATAAAGCTCATCAGCATCAGAAATCCAGTTGGCATCACAATAGCCTTCCAGCACTTTTGGGTTTCCGGTATAATGAATACCGTATGTCATAGTACCTTTCAAATACCGCAACACTCTCTCAAGAGCACGCCAGTGATCATCTCCTGGTTTCGACACAAACCGACTTAGCTTACTCACAGCATAAGAGATGTCTGGCCTTGTTGCACTTGCAAGGTACATGAGCGAGCCAATGATCTGGGAGTATGTCAATTGATCCCTTGCTATTCTCCGATTCTTTCTTAATAGCACACTGGGGTCATAAGGTGTTGGAGCAGGATCACAGTCACTAAAACCAAAGCGACTCAATACCTTTTCCACATAATGGGATTGTAACAGAGTTACCCCACCATCAGCTTCTCTAACAAGCTTGATGTTTAAAATGACATCAGCTTCTCCCAAATCTTTCATCTCGAAATTGCTCGATAGAAGATTTTTAACTTCCTCAATCACATTGAGATTTGATCCAAAGATCAAAATGTCATCAACATAAAGGCACAGCATAACAGACTCACCCCCACCATACCGATAGTATACACATGTGTCAGATTCATTTACAACAAAGCCAGCTGCTGTAAGAGTATTATCAAACTTTTCATGCCATTGCTTAGGTGCTTGTTTTAGGCCATACAATGATTTTATCAACCTGCACACCTTGTTCTCTTGACCATCCGCAATAAACCCCTCTGGCTGATCCATATAGATCTCCTCATCCAACTCTCCATTCAGGAAAGCTGTCTTAACATCCATCTGATGAATGATAAGACCATAAGAGGCTGCCACGGCTATTAATGTGCGAATTGTAGTCAATCGAGCCACTGGTGAGTAGGTATCAAAGAAATCTTCACCCTCCTTTTGGGTATATCCTTTGGCCACAAGCCTTGCCTTGTACCTCTCAATTGTACCATCAGGCCTAAGCTTTTTCTTGAAGATCCATTTGCAACCTATAGGTTGACAACCATAAGGACGATCAACGACCTCCCAAGTTCCATTAGACATAATAGATTCCATCTCACTCCTTACTGCTTCCTTCCATAAGTCAGCATCAGGAGAGGAATATGCCTCACTAATGGTAGTTGGTGTGTCTTCCACAAGGTACACTATAAAGTCATTACCAAAGGATTTTGCAACCCTCTGTCTCTTGCTCTTTCGAGTGACTATAGTGTCATCCTCCTCAGGGATGTGCACGTGAGAATCCTCAGCATGATCTATAGGAATCGACAGTTCGTGCTCATGGGGAATTATAGTCTCATGACTTATATCACTAGGTGTATTCTTCATAGGAAACTCATTCTCAAAAAATGTTGCGTCTCTTGATTCCATGATAGTATCAACATACATATCAGGCACATCAGATTTTATAATTAAGAACCTATACCCAGTGCTGTGAAAAGAGTACCCAAGGAATACACAATCAACAGTTTTAGGCCCAAGTTTACGCTTTTTGTTGATTGGCACATTCACTTTAGCCAAACAACCCCAAGTGCGCAAATATGAGAGATTTAATCTTCTCTTTTCCCATTCCTCAAATGGTGTGATCTCTTTGTTCTTTGTTGGAACTCTATTCAGGACATGACATGCCGTCAAAATCGCCTCACCCCACCATGCCTTGGATAATCCCGCTGTACTCAACATGGCATTCACCAAATCTGTTAGAGTGCGGTTTTTCCTTTCAGCAATCCCATTGGATTGTGGTGAGAATGGCGGTGTCCTCTCATGAATAATACCATGTTCCACGCAGAACTCATCGAACACATTAGAGAAATATTCTCCACCTCGATCAGACCTTAACCGTTTTATTTTCCTCTCAAGTTGGTTCTCAACTTCAGCTTTATAGGTCTTAAAATAATTGAACGCTTCATCTTTTGTTTTTAAGAGATACACATAACAAAATCTAGTGGAGTCATCTATAAAAGTGAGAAAGTATCTTTTACCACCTTTGGTCAAAATTCCATTCATCTCGCACAGATCAGAATGAACAAGTTCTAGAGGTGCCAAACTCCTCGCCTCAGCAGCCTTGTGAGGCTTGCGGGGTTGTTTTGATTCAACACACACATGGCACTTAGACTTTTTGACCAAGTTAAATTTAGGAATTAAATTTATATTTGCTAACCGCATAAGACAGCCAAAGCTTGCATGACAAAACCGTGAATGCCATAAATCTGACTCATCAGAAAAATTAACAGAATTCACCAGTTTATTACACACATCATGCAGTGATAAGCGGAACAAGCCTCCGCAATCATATCCTTTACCAACAAAGGTACCATGTTTCGACACAACACATTTATTAGACTCAAGAACAACTTTATATCCATCTCGACATAGCATCGAAGCGCTAACGAGATTCTTCTTGATAGAGGGCACATGCTGCACGCTCTTCAATGGCACCGTCTTTCCCGAAGTAAACTTCAGAACGACCGTACCAACACCAAGAACATGAGCACGCGACCCATTTCCCATCAACAAGGCGCCAGACCTCCCGACCTGATAGGAAGTGAACATAGAGGCATCAGCACACACATGAATGTTTGCACCACTGTCCATCCACCACTCAGGTGAATTACAGACTGAAAGAACAAATGGTAAAGAATTACCATACCCAGATGTTCCTTCTTCAGTTTCAGTGGTTACAACATTAGCTGATTTCTTGTCTTGAGTGAACTTGCGATCAGGGCACTCTCTTGCCCAGTGTTGATCACTGCCACAGACAAAGCAACCTCCCTTTCCCTTGTTATTGTTGTTCTTATTTTTAAATTGTGCTGTATGAACAGGTTTATTCGCGTTCTCTGGTTTGTTCTGGTTTTTCTTCTTGTTAAACTTGCAAAAGTTTCTCTTCTGCACCACATTAGCAGTAGAGGTCTCAACACCTTTTCCACTGTCCTTTGTTCTAGCCCTTTCCTCAACATCAAGAGTACCGATGAGCTCTTCCACATTGAACTCTTGTCTCTTATGTTTGAGAGAGGTAGCAAAGTCCTTCCAAGAAGGTGGCAACTTGGCGATTATACCGCCAGCCACAAACTTGTCAGGCAAAGGACAAGGAAAAAGTTCGAGTTCCTTAGCTAGTGCCTAAAACTCATGAGCCTGTTCCACTACAGATCGGTTCTCAACCATCTTGTAGTCATACAGCTGCTCCATGAGATACAGCTCGCTACCAGCGTCAGTAACTCCAAACTTTCCAACAAGAGCATCCCACAGCTCTTTCCCCGTGGGAAGGATGATATAGCTTTTCTGGAATTTAGTATCCAGTGCGCTAATTACTGCTCCTCGAAAGAGGTTGTCTTCAGCCTTAAACTTAGCCTCATCCTCAGGAGGTAAGTTTGCAGGCTTGCCCTCAGCGGCATGAAAACAAGACATTGCAGTTAGCCACAATTCCATTTTAGCTTTCCATATCAAGAAGTTTTTACCATCAAAAGGATCAGGCTTTAGCACAGCAGCAAAACCTCTGACAGAAAAATGCCTAACATTAGGTTTTTGGATTGTTAGAAATATAGGCATTTTCCGTATTATTTTAATTCCATAAATTAACATTATGATGATGACATATAAAATATGTTTAATCATAGAAATCATTATCTCAAATATATCCATAACAATATGGATCAAGAGAACACGAAACATATGAATCATATAAATATAAATTGTTAGAAATATAGGCATTTTCCGTATTATTTTAATTCCATAAATTAACATTATGATGATGACATATAAAATATGTTTAATCATAGAAATCATTATCTCAAATATATCCATAACAATATGGATCAAGAGAACACGAAACATATGAATCATATAAATATAATAAGCAAATAAACATGGAACATGTATTATTATGGAACAACTGAAAATAAACAGATAGCAACATAAACAGCATGACTGTACAATTAAGACAAACAGATTTATCATATTACTAGTATGATCAGGCATCAGACACGTCATGATATAATACGACAAAACAGATTGGATAAATCTATGGCTATAAATAAAACAGCAGGTATGAACATATATAATTTGCAGAATGAAAAACAGTAAGGAGATGAATTGATCATACCCTGCCATGCGCTCCGAGGATCTAGATCCTTGTCCAACTTCACTTGTCATGTCAGCAGGAAGAAGACTTTGGGCAGTCGCGTAGACGCTCCCCAAAAACCTAATTGCCGATCCCTCGTGCAAGGTCTCGAACGGCAAGGGCTCCGGAGGCACCTGCCCTCTCGCTTCTCTGTGCGCGCAGACAGGGTCACTCGGCTGACGTACGCGGTTAGTGAGTGCTAAAAATTAACACAACCACACCACGCCCGCTCGCCTGCCTGCC
This sequence comes from Zea mays, assembly GCF_902167145.1. NCBI lineage: Eukaryota > Viridiplantae > Streptophyta > Magnoliopsida > Poales > Poaceae > Zea > Zea mays. Next base: position 114,446,779 of record NC_050101.1, on the reverse strand, counting down.
TGCCTGCCTCGCCACGCCACGCCACGCCACGCCACGCCCGGCCGGCGGCGGCGGCGGCGCGCGCGCGCGTGTGGCACGCCCTTGTCCATTTCTTGACTTCTCAAGTTAAGTGGAATAAATCCCACCATATAAGTCAAGGCAAAAGACCCTTGGACTTCCAATGTGGTACTATTGGTATTCTCCACCATTACACACCATAGAGTTTATTCAATAAATGGGCCAAGCCCATAAAAGATCCAACAATCCCCACCAAACTCTAGGGTTTGTAATGATGAAGTATCAGAATCACAATCCTTTGATATACCAGTGTTTCGATGGAGACTGTTAAGTTGAACATCCATCTAGAATAAGAGTTTCACTTATTCACAACTGAACAATGGACTATGCCTTGAATTGACAGTTTTGTGCGAAATAAGATTCACTCAAATTCTTTGCTGATACTAGGCTGCAGAAGGGTATTCCCGCTGTTTAGAAGCATATAAGTCACACTTCAGTGCCTTTCATGAGTATTTAGGGATTACCCAAATCCCATAGACTGTGACTAGCAGTCTGACTCATATAGGTGTATTCCTCAGAAGATGTTCTGTAGGACAACATCTCACCTTTATAAGACTCTTGGAATACATTAAGGTAAAAACCATCCTGCCTTACAGATAGGAAAGATGTGCATCAGAAATGAGTTAAAGAAGGGATCTTTCCTCACAATCTACTCCTAGCTTGTTTCTCCACTCTACTTCACGGGATCTCCGATCACATAGAGCAGGTTACCACTAGAGTAGATCTCACATGGGTCTCATACCCATTTCCCTCGATGCACTTTCTATCACATTGCGTGATAGACCCTTAGTGAATTGATCTGCCAGATTATTCGATGTGTGGACATAATCCACAGTAATAACTCCGGAGTTTTTCAACTTTCTGACAGATTTCAATCTCCTCTTAACATGCCTTGTAGACTTCATGTTATTCCTAGAACTGTTAACCTTTGTAATCACCGTTTGGTTGTCACAGTTCATGGAAATAGCCGGTATTGGTTTTTCAACCACCGGTAAGTCCAATAGGAAATCACGAAGCCACTCAGCCTCAGCCCCAGCAGTGTCTAATGCTGCGAGTTCTGCTTCCATTGTAGACTTCGTTAAGATAGTCTGCTTGCAAGACTTCCAGGAAACAGCGCCACCTCCAAACAGAAACACATATCCGCTTGTGGCATAAAGCTCATCAGCATCAGAAATCCAGTTGGCATCACAATAGCCTTCCAGCACTTTTGGGTTTCCGGTATAATGAATACCGTATGTCATAGTACCTTTCAAATACCGCAACACTCTCTCAAGAGCACGCCAGTGATCATCTCCTGGTTTCGACACAAACCGACTTAGCTTACTCACAGCATAAGAGATGTCTGGCCTTGTTGCACTTGCAGGGTACATGAGCGAGCCAATGATCTGGGAGTATGTCAATTGATCCCTTGCTATTCTCCGATTCTTTCTTAATAGCACACTGGGGTCATAAGGTGTTGGAGCAGGATCACAGTCACTAAAACCAAAGCGACTCAATACCTTTTCCACATAATGGGATTGTAACAGAGTTACCCCACCATCAGCTTCTCTAACAAGCTTGATGTTTAAAATGACATCAGCTTCTCCCAAATCTTTCATCTCGAAATTGCTCGATAGAAGATTTTTAACTTCCTCAATCACATTGAGATTTGATCCAAAGATCAAAATGTCATCAACATAAAGGCACAGCATAACAGACTCACCCCCACCATACCGATAGTATACACATGTGTCAGATTCATTTACAACAAAGCCAGCTGCTGTAAGAGTATTATCAAACTTTTCATGCCATTGCTTAGGTGCTTGTTTTAGGCCATACAATGATTTTATCAACCTGCACACCTTGTTCTCTTGACCATCCGCAATAAACCCCTCTGGCTGATCCATATAGATCTCCTCATCCAACTCTCCATTCAGGAAAGCTGTCTTAACATCCATCTGATGAATGATAAGACCATAAGAGGCTGCCACGGCTATTAATGTGCGAATTGTAGTCAATCGAGCCACTGGTGAGTAGGTATCAAAGAAATCTTCACCCTCCTTTTGGGTATATCCTTTGGCCACAAGCCTTGCCTTGTACCTCTCAATTGTACCATCAGGCCTAAGCTTTTTCTTGAAGATCCATTTGCAACCTATAGGTTGACAACCATAAGGACGATCAACGACCTCCCAAGTTCCATTAGACATAATAGATTCCATCTCACTCCTTACTGCTTCCTTCCATAAGTCAGCATCAGGAGAGGAATATGCCTCACTAATGGTAGTTGGTGTGTCTTCCACAAGGTACACTATAAAGTCATTACCAAAGGATTTTGCAACCCTCTGTCTCTTGCTCTTTCGAGTGACTATAGTGTCATCCTCCTCAGGGATGTGCACGTGAGAATCCTCAGCATGATCTATAGGAATCGACAGTTCGTGCTCATGGGGAATTATAGTCTCATGACTTATATCACTAGGTGTATTCTTCATAGGAAACTCATTCTCAAAAAATGTTGCGTCTCTTGATTCCATGATAGTATCAACATACATATCAGGCACATCAGATTTTATAATTAAGAACCTATACCCAGTGCTGTGAAAAGAGTACCCAAGGAATACACAATCAACAGTTTTAGGCCCAAGTTTACGCTTTTTGTTGATTGGCACATTCACTTTAGCCAAACAACCCCAAGTGCGCAAATATGAGAGATTTAATCTTCTCTTTTCCCATTCCTCAAATGGTGTGATCTCTTTGTTCTTTGTTGGAACTCTATTCAGGACATGACATGCCGTCAAAATCGCCTCACCCCACCATGCCTTGGATAATCCCGCTGTACTCAACATGGCATTCACCAAATCTGTTAGAGTGCGGTTTTTCCTTTCAGCAATCCCATTGGATTGTGGTGAGAATGGCGGTGTCCTCTCATGAATAATACCATGTTCCACGCATGTTGGAGACTCGTTCTCAAGTGCTATGAATTAAGAACAAGGCAACATAAAGTGTTAAATGTCAACGTCCTTCGTCCATAAAACATTATTCCCTTGTGGATAATGGATCTTGGACGAAGGTTGATGAGAGTAAAATTACGAAGCTTGGATCTTCGTAATGAAATTTCAATAGATATTGCAAGATGACATAAAATAAAAGGTATAAAAGAGGTAAACAAGTCATAGACGAATTATATTATATTTTCTTAATATATCCAATCATTGAATACAATAATACCTCTGCCTTGACAAAAGGTTGAATTCCAGGATATGCGATTGCAGTTACTAGAATCCGTGAACAGTAAAGGAATACTGTTCACTATTTATAGGCACAGGGCGCAGCCTGTGAGGGATTACAAGTATGCCCCTTATAAAAGTTTACAACATTGACTCAGACCTTTATGGACTAAAAGGTCATTCTATCTTTAAGTCGGTTTGTAATACCGAAGCTTCATGAAGAGGGACCTTCGGCCATCTTATACAAACAGCTTCAGCCGAAAGCCGCTTCTTCCTAGAAGACCTTCGGCGACGAAGCATAGGCCCAACAGTAGCCCCTTTCGCGGTGCTAGATCGTTTTTCGTAACGAGCTTGATCCGTGAAAAAAGTCTCTTAAGCTTCGGAGCGCCGAAGGTCTAAAAAACACCTTCCCTGAGCTCGTTGTCGAGAAACAATTCAATTTCTCAGCGTGTAGCGGCCCCACCTTTCAGAGTTACTGTTCGGTCTCTGCGGTCCACCACGCAGCGAGTACAAGCGGGTGTCCGCCTGGTGTAAAAATCCTGGCGCTTCGCCTTCTTACCTGCAGCACTATATAAACAGACGAGTAGGTGTGAAGTTACCACAGCATTCATTGCTATTTGCACTGTTTTGCTGCCAAAATTTTTAACCGTCGCCGAAGCTTGTCTGTCGGAATCGAACGAAGCTCCAGTTTAAAACCTGCTTCGGAGGAAGAAAGTATTAAAGTTCCACAAGTTCATAATTAAATGGCCAGAGTGCGTTCTACCGCCAGGGTTGAACGTGAGGGGGACGAAACTGAAGCTTCGGAGACTGTCCCCATCTCCGAAGCCATGCAACGATCCGGGCTAGTGACTTCGGAAGAGGTTCCTAATGATGATACAGAACAAGCAATCGCTGAAGCAGAGGAAGAAGATATTGAGGAAACTGATCCCGAAGATGATTATCGCATTGCCATGCCGAGCAAACCCAGTCACTTGGACTTCGGGAAATCTACTGTTTCGAAGGCTGATCTGTCCAAGATGGTAAAATCGGGCTTTTTTACTGAAAACCAGAAGAAGCTATTGCGCTTCGGAGGAGAAGAGACTACCCCAAAGCCGGAGAAGGATGAAATTGTTATTTTCAAAAGCTTTCTAAAGGCTGGATTAAGATTCCCACTTCATGGGATTATTGCAGAGGTGCTGAAGAGGTTCGGTATCTATTTTCACCAGCTGACCCCTAACGCTATCGTTAGGCTTATTGTTTATATCTGGGCACTCCGAAGCCAAGCAGTGGAACCATTTGCGGACAGCTTTTGCCGGGTTCACGAGTTGCATTATCAAACAAAGGCTAGAAAAGATGGATTGCACGATAATTTTGGTTGCTATAACTTCGCCTATCGGAAAACTACAAAGTTTCCTGTAATTAGCTACCGAAGCAAGTGGGCAGCAGGCTGGAAATCAGAGTGGTTCTATGTCAAGGTTGATGATGACAAGGAAAAGCTTGTGCAAAGCCCACTCGAACTGATCTTCGGAGAAACCCGACCTCGCTGCAACATGACACCCGAAGGTCCAACACAACAAGCAATGAATGAATTCAGAATTATTGCAGAGCATATCAGCACAAGGGACCTGGTTCAGGAGTTTTTGGCTTTCAAAGTTTTTCCCAGTTTGAAAGAATGGGAAATGCCGAAGCTACAGGGGGAAAAGAAAGAAGGTGAACTTGTACGTTTACCTTACTATTTCAAGTTTAAAAAGTACTTTAAAACACCTTGCCGAGAGTGGCTAGATTCAATTGAAGTGATGTGCAATGAAATACTTGGTAATTATTCCATAAAAGAAGATCAATTGATGACCGCAGCCTTCGGCACCCGTCCGAAGCGAAGGTTAAATCGAGTGCTGGACGCCTTGAATTTTGAATACCCTGACTATGAAAATCTGAACAAAGGTGCCGGAGGCCAGAAAAGGAAAAGAATAACCGAAGCCTCAAACGAAGATGAAAAAGAGACACCAAAAAAGAAAATTCCAAAGAAAAGGAAAGCGTCTTCTCCGAAACGAAAAATATCCGACGAAGAAAAATCCCCCGCACCACCCTCTGCCACTGATGTGGAGGCAATTCTGAAGGTAATGACTGAATCCTTACCTGCGAAGCTAAGTCCACTGGAGCCTCGACTGACAAAGTTTTTTCAGAAGGACAAGGAGCCCGAAAAATCGAAGAAAACAATCAAAGCAAAGAAACAAAGAATTATTACTGTGACAGAAGTAATTGACAAGACACCGCCACGAGCTGCAGCTCAAAAAACACCAGCGTCTGCGGAAGGGACAGATGTTGAAATTACACCTTCGGAGGTCGCGACTGCCGAAGCTGCCTCAGCTGAAGATTTGAACCTAGAGAGCACAATCGAAAATATTGATAGGATACTGCTAGATATGGCTGCAGAAGAAGCTACCACCGCCGCCGAAGAGGCCGTGACCGCAGCGTCGGGGAAAGGGAAGGAAATTGCTGATGAAGCTTCAGAAGACGAAGCTTTCATGTTCCAGAATTTAGTTGGAGAAAAACTGTCAAAAGCTGAAAGAGAAGAGCTTAGAGAATATGCAAAATCCTGCGGATACAAACCTGGAGCACTCCTCTTCGGAGGCATTGATGATGAAAAATTAGATTGCATTCGAGATCAGACTGGGGCCAAAATTATCGGTACTCTGTCAAAGAGTATCAGTTTTCCGAAGCTAGAAACAGACATCAGCCGCTACCGACGACAACATATCGTTGGTAGTTTATTTTATTCCAATTTCAAGGTGAACTACTTTTCCCTTAACTTTTATTGTTTCTAATAATGAAAACATATCTGACGAAGGTTGTTTTCGTGCAGAGTATGCTATTGAGCAAAGCCTTGAAAATGCAGCAAGATTTTGAAGACAAGAAGCACGAAGTTATAATTGAAAATTTGGAAAGCAGAATAAAGGAGCAATCGGATGTTATTGAGAAAAAGAACTTTGAGCTCCAGGCAACCGAAGGTTCATTGGCGGAAGCTGAAGCAAAAATAACAGAACTGAACACGAAGCTTCTCCGCCAGTCTGAACAGTTCGAGCGAGAAAAGCTAGAGCTTAATGCAAAACTTGAAGCCGAAGCTCAACAAAATTCAGATTTGAGAAAACTATTGACAAGCCTTCAAGAAAAATGTCTGGAATTTAGCAACAAATGCATTCAACGATTAAGAAAAATTTTCTACTCAGTTGGAGCCAGCAGTGAAAAATTCACCCCCTCAGCTGAAGATCTACCGAAGACCTTCGAACATATTGAGGGTGAGATTGACGAGCTCGACGAAGTCATAGCTGGGCATGGTGACTTCTGTGCCTGGGTGGCTTCTCGAGGCACTGCTGCAGCTTTCCTGAAAGCTGGCTGCGATCATGGAAAGATTGTCAATAGGCCAAATTTCACTTTATCACCATCAATCCTGGATGACATCTCTGATCTCGCCCGAAGTATCTCTAATAGATTTGTAAAAATGATATGGACAAAAGGTGGGCGAGAAAAGGCTGGAGACGAAGCTCGTAGCCACCTTGAACCAGTAAGAAACCATACCTTGTGCTTACCTTTTCTTGCAAGCTCGATTTCGACTTACAACGACGTTATTCATGTAGGATGACGAAGCCGAAGCCGATGATTAAAAATGACGCCGAAGCTGAAGCTCCTTGGAGATTAAACAGTAGTCTAGACAGTACTTGAGGAACTTTTGAGATAACTTTTGTGAATGTAACTAAAACTTGTCTTTAATGAATTCTGTTCATACCTTGTGATATATCCTTACCCTTCCATTGATGTATGAGAAATGCTTTGATGTGAACGAAATTTTCCTTTTTTGAGCCGAAGGTGAAAAAACACCTTCCCTTCTTTTCGTGCGCAACGAAGCATAGAAAACAACATTTCCTTTTTTCCGAAGCTTTTCCTTTTTGTAAACGAAGCTCTTCCTTCCTCTTTTTTTCTTCTTGCCAAAGCAAGCATTTATGCCATGATGATGATTATTCTACATATGCCTAGATGAATGTTTATGAATGCAAATGCTATGATGTGATGTGCAAATGAATGTCCAAACGCGTATCCGAAGCCATACCCATAGCCACAATCACACCTCAGCTCTGCATTCCCTTAGGAACGACTTTGGAGCTTCTTCGCCTTTACTTTTGGCGGAATCAGCGTTGACTTTTCGCTGTAAGCTCTGCATTCCCTTAGGAACGACTTTGGAGCTTCTTCGCCTTTACTTTTGGCGGAATCAGCGTTGACTTTTCGCTGTAAGCTCTGCATTCCCTTAGGAACGACTTTGGAGCTTCTTCTCTTTTTACTTTTCAGCACTCGATGGTGCGTTCTCAGCTTTTACATTTACATTCCTTGGGGGATTTTACTCTTATAGAACTAAAAAAAGAAATTACATGTGATGGCCCCATTAAAAACCTTTCTCCCCCTTCAGAAAGGAAAAGGGTGCCATGAAAGAAAAATAAAATAAAAAATATGGAAAATTACATCGAGTTATACATAATATCGCCGAAGCTCATCCGCATTCCAAGATCTAGGAATGTCGTTGCCGTCCATATCCTTCAATCTGTATGAACCGGGTCTTGACGAAGATGCTACTAAGAAAGGTCCATCCCATTTCAACTGCAACTTGCCCACTGTTTCTGGGTTGGCCACTCTCCGAAGCACCAAGTGTCCTGGCTCAATATTCTTTAGCCGAACCTTTCTATCTCGCCATTTAATTGTTTCGGCTTGATATTTATTGATGTTTTCCACGGCTTGCAACCTGATCCCTTCTAAAGCATCTTTTTCCACAGAATAAGCAGCTTCGGAATCTGATGCTGCCGAAGCTACTACCCTTATTGATCCGGTTTTAGCTTCTTCTGGAGTTATTGCTTCGTCACCGAATAATAACTTGAATGGAGTAAAGCCTGTAGACCTTGATGTTGTTGTATTATGGCTCCACACCACTTTGGTTAACTGATCTGGCCACTTTCCCCTAGGTTGATTGAAGATTAACTTCATTATTCCTGTCATTATGATGCCATTGGCTCTTTCAACGAGTCCATTTGACTCCGGATGTCTGACTGATGCAAAATGGATCTTCGTACCAATTTGATCACAGAAATCCCTAAAAGCTTCGGAGTCAAACTGTGTTCCATTATCCACAGTAATAGCCTTTGGTACCCCGAACCGACAAACAATATTTTGCCAGAAAAACTTTTGGACGGTGGCCAAAGTTATTGTGGCTAAAGGCTTTGCCTCAATCCATTTAGAAAAATACTCCACCGCCACTACAACATATCTTAGGTTCCCTTGGGCCGGTGGTAACGGACCTAACAAGTCAAGGCCCCACCTTTGCAATGGCCAAACGGGTTGTATGAGCTGTGTTAAGGACGAAGGTTGTTTTTGATCTCGTGCACATTTCTGACAACCTTCGCACTTTTGGACTAATTCCGCTGCATCCGAAGCTGCCTTCGGCCAATAAAATCCTTGGCGGAAAATTTTTTCAAGTAACGGCCTAGATCCAATGTGAGATCCACACAGGCCTGCATGTATTTCTTTCATCAACTCTATACCTTCGGTTCTGGATAAACACTTGAGTAGCGGAGCACAAACTCCATGCTTGTATAACTCCCCTTCTATCATGACATATGGACGAGCTCTTGCCTCTATCCTCCTGTTATAAGCTTCGTCATCTGAAAGGAATTTTCCCTGAAGATAAGAGATGATCTCAGTTCTCCAATCTTCGCTATAAACAGGAGATATATTAAGGACTGCCCTTTCAAGAAGTTCCACCGAAGGTGCTTTTATTGTTTCGAAGAACACATCCGAAGGTAAAGGCAGCCCCTGTGCTGCTGACTTAGCTAACAAATCAGCATGCTCATTTTGTCCTCGAGGGATATTTTTGACAGAAAATCCTTCGAAGGAAGCTTCAACTCTTCGAACCATATCCAGATATTTTTCAAGCTTCGGATCCTTAGCCTTGCAACTCTTGTCAATATGACCCGAAACAACCTGGGAATCAGTTTTGAGTATAGCCCTTCTGATTCCCATTGCTTTTAGCTTCCGAAGACCTAGAAGCAAGGCTTCGTACTCGGCAATGTTATTTGTGCAACTAAAATCAAGTTTTGTCGCATAACAAGTTTTGACCTTGGAAGGTGAAACCAACACAGCAGCCGCTCCTGCTCCGAAGGTTCCCCAAGATCCATCACAAAACACTGTCCATGCTTCGGCGTCTTTATTTGTTTCTTCCTCCTGAGCCCCTGGCGTCCAGTCAACAATGAAGTCTGCCAAAGTCTGGGATTGAATCGAAGATCTATGAACATATTCAATACAAAATTCATTGAGCTCTGCAGCCCATTTTCCAATCCTTCCAGTAGCTTCTCGGTTCCTCATAATATCCTTCAGAGGTTGTGAAGAAGGAACAATTATGTTGTAAGCTTGAAAATAGTGCCGAAGCTTCCTGGAGGCCATCAAGACAGCATACAGTACCTTCTCCAACTCTGTATAATTTTTCTTTGATAAACTAAGAACCTCGGATACAAAATATATTGGGGTCTGCCTCTTGGCTTGACCATCAAGCTTCTCCTGGACAAGCGCTGCACTTACCGCTGAGTGCGAAGCTGCCACATATAATAACAAAGGAGCCCCTGGCGTCGGTGGAGTTAATGTTGTGAGATCTATCAAATACTGTTTCAGCTCTTCAAAAGCCTTCTGCTGGATTGGTCCCCATTGAAAGACTTCGGCTGACTTCAGTACTTCGAAGAATGGTAAGTTTCTCTCTGCTGATCTGGATATGAATCTATTGAGAGATGCCAACCTTCCTGTCAATCTTTGAGCCCCCTTCTTTGTAGTTGGTGGCTCCATCCGAAGTATAGCTTCAATTTTACTTGGATTAGCTTCAATTCCCTTTGTTGAAACCAAGCATCCAAGAAATTTTCCCTTCTTTACTCCAAAGACGCATTTTTCTGGATTCAGCCTTAAACCAGCTTGTCTGAAATTGGCGAAGGTCTCCTGCAGATCAGCAATATGATTCTCCTGTTTCGTGCTTTTTACAATGATGTCATCAACATAAGTTAGCACATTTCTGCCTATCTGAGACTGGAGAACCTTCGCAGTCATTCTGCTGAAACTTCCTCCAGCGTTTTTGAGCCCCTCAGGCATCCGAAGATAGCAATATGTGCCACTTGGAGTTATGAAGCTAGTCTTCGGCTCATCTTCCTTTTTCATCCAGATTTGGTGATAGCCTGAGTAACAGTCTAGCAGACTCATGAGCTCGGAAGAAGCTGCTGCATCTACTAAAGAGTCTATCCTTGGCAATGGGAATTCGTCCTTCAGACAAGCCTTGTTGAGGTCTGTAAAATCGATACACATTCGCCACTTGCCATTGGCCTTTTTTACCATAACAGTGTTAGCTAGCTGAAAGGGAAATAGGCTTTAAACCTTTTCCTAAATGATTTTGGTGGTTGAATGTCCAACACAAACAATTGGACTAATTAGTTTGCTCTAGATTATATGTTTTACAGGTGCCAAGATTCAACATAAAACCAATAAAAAGAACAAGACAAGAGTCAAAAGAAAGGAGCAAAAAGAAACCGAAGTGCTCCCTGGTCGGGCGCACCGGACTGTCCGGTGTGCCACCGGACAGTGTCCGGTGCACCACCGGACAGTGTCCGGTGCACCAGGGAAGATTGCCTTGAAACTCTTCACCTTCGGGTTTCTCAGGCGCAGCCCACTATAATTCACCGGACTGTCCGATGCACCACCGGACAGTGTCCGGTGCTCCAGAGTGAAGCGGCTCTGAACTGGCCAGCTTCGGGAAAGTGGGAGGTCGCTCCGCTAAAATTCACCGGACCGTCCGGTGTACACCGGACTGTCCGGTGTGCCAGCGGAGCAACGGTCATCTGCGCGCAACGGTCGACTCTGCAAAGTGTACAGTTGAATTCAGAGTGTCAGAGCAGAAGTCAGAGGGGCACCGGACTGTCCGGTGCTGCACCGGACTGTCCGGTGCCACATGAGGACAAAGCCTCCAACGGTCGACCAGCTCCAATCTCAACGGATAGGATGACGTGGCTGGCGCACCGGACATGTCCGGTGTGCACCGGACTGTCCGGTGCGCCCATCGCCAGCAGCTTCTCCAACGGCTACAAATTTGGATGGTGGCTATAAATACCACCCCAACCGGCCACTTCAAGGAGTGGGAGCCCAAGCAACATTCCAAGTCATCTAGTTGACATACTCAAGCCCTCCCAACCACATATATTCATTGATCCATCCTATACACAAGATTTAGTCCACTACAACCAACACAAGTGCCACAAAAGAGAGAGCAAGCAATTGAGAGCTACTCAATTGAGTTTAGCCCTAGTGCCTTGTGAGTTTCATCAAGAGATAGTGTGTGCTTCATCTTTGTGTTCATTTGCGCGTGGAGTGTTGACTCCCATTCAAACTTCCTCCAAAGTGTTGGAGGCTTGTAAAAGCTAGCAAGAGACACCAAAGATTGTGGTGGTCCTTGTGGGATCAAGAGTGATCCTTGAGAAGAAGAAGAGCTCGCCGATCCTTGTGTGATCGGGAGAGAGGGAAAGGGTTGAAAAAGACCCGTCCTTAAAGTGGACTCCTCAACGGGGACTAGGCCTTCGAGGGCCGAACCTCGGTAAAACAAATCACCCGTGTTCATTGTGCTTTTGCTTGTGATTTGTTTGTTTTCCCTTACTCTAAGTTCTCTTGCACCATTCTTTGCTAATATCATTTGGTGTTGCTTCAAGTTAAATTCCCATTTAGTGAAGCAACGCGTTGCAAGAAAGAACTTGTCCTAGTGCTCTTCTCATCTAAGGCTTCTTGCTTTGTTATTCTATAACTTACTAGTTGTATTGATTTATCACTTCCGCATTATTTAGCAATACTCTTTTCAAGCAAGAACTTAGTTTCTATTCTACGATATTTGTATATCTTGTTCTAACCACTAATCAAGGGATCTAGTTGGGGGATAAAGTTTTAATTTTCAGGTTCCGCCTATTCACCCCCCCTCTAGGCGACTTTCAATTGGTATCAAAGCTAGGCACTTCATCTTGAGTCTAACAACTCGAAGTGATGGCTCGTAGAAGATCCCAAAAGAACAAGAAGACCCAGGAGACCAAAGAGGTAACTCTTGAGATATTACTTTCCGATTGTTCTAATTATGATTCATGGTCTACTAGAGTGATAAATGCTTTTAGAGCAGTAGATCCTCAATTAGAACAAATTTTAGACAAGAGTATTATTCCTCCTAACTATGCTAGGGAAAATGCCTCCGAAGAAGATTTAAGATGTATACGCTTAAACTATCTAGCTTATGACATCTTAAGTAAATCCCTTAGCAAAGAAGATTATCAAGCCTTCATAATAAAATATGACAAACCCATTTGTGATGTGTATGATATTTGGACTAGAATTAAAAGCAAATTTGATGAGTCCAAACATGATAGTTCATTTTATGCTTCTACTTCCTTTGGTATTTGTGATACTAACCCTTGCAAGGAAGAAGAAGAGAATGAACGATGGAGACCAAACGATGAATCCGCCTCTCCAAAAGGTTTGTCTTCCCATTTCGATTCCCACATGTGTTGTGTGGCTAATGAAAATGATAGCGGAAGCACAAATGAGGATAAGGAGGGAGAAAGAAGCTTTGCGCATCTCTACGCTCGCCTAAGCCAAGAAGATAAGGCGGTCATGCTCAAACTTCTAGAAAGAGCGAAAGAGCAAAGCGAAGCTCGTCAAAGGCTAGAAGATATTCTCTCCATGAAGATGCAACACTTTGACGAGTTGACTAAAGAACATGAGGAGCTAAAGTGCTCTCATGTTGATTTGGTCCAAAGGTATGAAACTATTTCAATTGAGCAAGATAACGCTTTACATTGTATCGCTCAATTAGTAAATAGGAATACCTTGCTTAAGGACCAAGTAGAAAAGCTAAAAGTTGAAAATCTAGCTTTTCAAGATAAATATGATATGCTTCTATGTTCTCATGAAAATCTTATGGATGATCATATCATATTAAATATTGCTCATGAGGTTGTGATAGAAAACTTAAAATCCCAACAACCTCACTCATGCACATGTATTCAAATTGATACTATATTATCATGTGCTAACGCTTGTTGTCCGTCGACAAGCAAATCTTTCCTTGAGCTTGAATTTACAGGAACAAATGATGATTCACATCAAAAGCTCAAAGAAGAAAATGAGAGGCTAAAGATGGGCTTGACACAACTAAAAGGGAAATGCATTGCCCAACCTTCTCAAGATAACCGTGATCACATGGTGAAGAAGCTTGAGACGGGAACAACCGTGGCATGCACTACATCCCTTGAAGAAAATGTCAAGGATTTGAGGATTGCCATGAGAAGGGAACAAAATATGAAATTCAACACCTCCTCCAAAAGCCTCAACCACGCCTCCACAAAAGGTAACATCCAAGGTAATGATCAAGCCACACTTCACATTAAGAGGTGTAGTGAATGCTTTGAAGAGGGGCACTTGATTAGGTCATGTCCCTATATTAATGGCTTGATTATTAACAAGGATGATAGACTTTGTTTTGAATGCTCCAAGAAGGGACACTTGCTTAGATCTTGTCCCCATTTAAAACAAAAAGGCATAGGGTTAGAAAGGAAAGTTTTTACTAACCATGTAGCAGGCAACAAGCAAGGAAAGAAGAAAACTTCAAAACTTGAAAAACGCCTATGCTACACATGCCGAAGAAAGGGACATCAATGCAAGGATTGTCCCATTGGTAACAATTCCACTCCTAGCTTGTCAATTAATTTTCATGTAACTAGGCAACCCAAAATTGCAACTTGTGCTAGAAAGGTAATGAGTTTACCTAGTGCTAACACAAAGAACTTTTGGGTTCCTAGATCTTTGTTTACTAACCTTAACAGACCCATCAAGCGATGGGTACCAAAATATGCTTGACAAGCTTTGTAGGAAAAGGAGATGGTATGAACCTTTGGGGTGCTTGAGGGAGTTAATTCAATTCTTATCAACTCAAGCTATCAATCTTCAAATGATCTACATATTCAAGATTGACCCAAGGTTATTTCAATATGTTATTCAAAACCCATATCATCTCGGGGAAGATATTGATGTTGTAGGAATTAAAGAACTATCATGTGCGGAATATCAAAGCCTACAACATGGAGGAAAGTCAAAGGATGGTAACATTTATATTCTTAAGTACAATTATCTTAAATTGTCGTGTGTCTTGTGTAGTCACATAGAAATAGAAAGCACTTAAGCATGTTTTAAAACTATGTCATCATTCTTTGAAGAAATTCCTCTCATATGGTAGATTGTGTATTTATCAATTCTATATTATGACAATCTACATGCTCTAAATTGTTGCAAATTCTCATGGCATGTTTTTACATTAATTATTATTGCCATGTTCTAGATATAGAGAGATATTTCATGTTCTTAAAAGAATAAGGTGTCATGTAAGGAATTCAAATACTTAGGACACTTATAAAAGGAAAAATTCTCTCTATAGCTAGAAAAGTGAGACTAATGTTTTTATCTAAATAATTTAAGTAGTCTCACTTGTAGAGATAATTTTCTCTATGGAAATGCGTAATCCATCATAACAAGGAAAATCAATCCAATAATTTATGTTGTATGTTTTATTGCTTAAATTGGATATGATTCTTCTACATTTATCGCTCTCCATGTTATGAATTAGATTTATTCTCTTAAGTCTCAAGGATTTAACCATGCTTGTTTTATGAGTTAAAACTAGGCATACTTCATAGAATAATCTAGTTCATGTTATAAAGTTTCCATGCTTTAGTAATTCACCTTTTCATTCTTTATCAAAAATGATTACAAAAAGGGAAACTAGTGCTTGTGTTGTTCTTAACATCTCTCTTGAGCTTACTTATGAAAATCTACAAGAGAGTAAGTGCAAGTTTAATGCCACAAGCCTCATGGGTTGCTCTTCACCCAAAGGAAGAGAGGTAAAAGCAAAGGTATGGGAACTCATCTTCTTGGTTAAATTTAGTTCCCATCTCAATGACTATTTAATCTAAATTATCATATTCTACCCATGTGAGAAATAGATTCTTTTTTGGACTCATTTCAACTAAATGTGCATTCAATCTCATTCTTCTAAAAGCTCATGTCCATTAGAATCTATTTAATGCCTTTGCGATATTTATATATATGTTATCATATTGAATTGCCTCCAAGTAATGATTAACTAACTTCAATATGATAAAGTAAAATCTCCAATGATTATTAAAATGCTTAAAAGGTGCTCACTCATTTTTCTCAAATGAAATGCACTAATGATAAGGATTTTACTTCATGTCTGTGTGACTTGTGGATGTTGAATTATGTATGCTAATTATCTAATGTAATCATCCTTCACCATATACTCCCTTGCGCTATTAACATGTCTCTTAAGTATTTTCAATAAGTTTGAAAGGAAAAAGAAATAACTACAAAGGGAGGACTCTCAAATGAAAAAGGAGGACATCAAGAACAACACCACCTACTTGGATAGTAAGATCTACAAAATAATCTATGGTGTGATTGTAAGTATTCTAAATCCTTTCATTATGAGAGTACCAGACTTAAGTTGTTTATTGCAAAATTCATAAGCCCCGATCAAGATGTATAATGAGTCTTCCTTTATGTCCTTAAAAATGAATGCATCAAAATCGATTCTTTCAATTACTTGATGCATATCTTTAGGGGGAGTCCATTGTTATATTTTGATTTTGTTGAGACTATTGCTTTATCCTAGTAATTTCATATATAGTCTCTTGCATGAGAATAATGTTTCTCATACAGTATGCTACTTCACATCAATCCAACTTGTTAAAATAAAGTCGCTTTTATCAAGGATTGTTGCTTTCATTTCTAAAGCAGCATGCTTATTGGATTCTCCTATTTTTAAGCTTGATTGAAAATCTATTGCCTATGTTGTTCTCTTGATCGCATATTGGTTGATCATTGAACAACTTCAATTATCACTTATGCTTCTTAGTGCCTCATGTTATTTCAATTTAATTTCAATTGGTAATTTTAATTAACATCTATCTTGATATGCACTAAGGAAAAAGGAGAATTCATGATTCATTTATGCAACTTGTGATCCATTTGATATATGCTAACAATAACTTGAAAAAGATCACTAGTTGTAGAACTCTCTCTTGTGCAAAGTATTTCCATATATTGTCATCAAGTATAGGTCTTAAGCAACTAAGACTAAGGACAAAGCACAATGAAGAGAGCGTCTCTATGTGAAGGTACAAAAGGGCAAAACCACTTCCTTTCATTCAAACTTGTACCTAAATCTTCCTTTTTTTATACTTTCTTTACATATCTTGTATAAAAGGAAGAGAAAGCATGTCCATGCATATCCCTGCTTCATATCTAGTTTAACTTCTCAAAAATTCATTCATGCTTTAATGCATCTTTGTTGAAACTAGATGAAGCGATTTAATTGTCAAAGAGCTTAAAGCTTGACCTTGTAACGAGGATAAGCTGCCTTTGTCTCAAAGGTGGATGGTCCTTAAGCCTCTTTGAAATCCTTAAGGGAAAATGCTTAAAATATTTGTAACATGCTTTCAGTAGTGCATAAACTGTCATGAGCATCACACTTATACTATGACACAATGCACTTCACATTCCGTATAATATAGATATATTCTCATTAACCTAATTATGTGCAAATGGCATTTAAGGCCAAAATATATGTTCCTCTCCATGCACATATTTAGGGGGAGCAATCTATGTTATATAGAATTATGATCATGCTTAATTTGACATATCCTTCTGATCATATCTCTTTTATATATGACTAATGTGTTTTCAAGTGTCTTCTCATGCTTAGTCATAGAATTGAAAGGGAAATGGAGTATTCGGCAAAGACGACGCTTCCACTCAACTCCTTCGGTATTATCCACTCTTTGTCGGTATTCCGCATAGTTCTCCACTTTGGTATAATCTTCACTCATATCTCCATTTCAATTGAATATTTCAATTGTTTTGCCAAAGGGGAGAGAAAGAAAAGGGCTTATATTTCACTCTAAGTATCCGTTTTTGGCGATTCATGCCAAAGGGGGAGAAAGTATTAGCCCAAAGCAAAAGGACCGCACCACCACCCTAATTTTAAAATTAATGATTTTCAATTGGTAAATTTCAAATTGGTATCTCTTTGTGTTCTCAAGGGGGAGAAAGTAGCACCTTTCAAATTTGATATCTTAAAACCCTCTTGAACACTAAGAGGAGAACTTATTTGAGGGGGAGTTTTGTTTTGTCAAAGGAAAAGCATTTGAAACAAAGGGAGAAAATTTCAAAACTTGAAAATGCTTCGCAAAATCTTATTCATTTACCTTTGACTATTTTGCAAAAGGATTTTGAAAAGGATTTACAAAAAAAAAGAATTTGCAAAAACAAATCTTGTGGTGCAAGCATGGTCCAAAATATTGAAAATGAAAAGGAAACCATTCATGCATATCTTATGAAGTCAATATTGGTTTAATTCCAAGCAATCTTTGCACTTACCTTAGGCAAACTAGTTCAATTATGCTCTTATATATTTGCTTTGGTTTGTGTTAGCATCAATCACCAAAAAGGGGGAGATTGAAAGGGAAATAGGCTTTAAACCTTTTCCTAAATGATTTTGGTGGTTGAATGTCCAACACAAACAATTGGACTAATTAGTTTGCTCTAGATTATATGTTTTACAGGTGCCAAGATTCAACATAAAACCAATAAAAAGAACAAGACAAGAGTCAAAAGAAAGGAGCAAAAAGAAACCGAAGTGCTCCCTGGTCGGGCGCACCGGACTGTCCGGTGTGCCACCGGACAGTGTCCGGTGCACCACCGGACAGTGTCCGGTGCACCAGGGAAGATTGCCTTGAAACTCTTCACCTTCGGGTTTCTCAGGCGCAGCCCACTATAATTCACCGGACTGTCCGGTGCACCACCGGACAGTGTCCGGTGCTCCAGAGTGAAGCGGCTCTGAACTGGCCAGCTTCGGGAAAGTGGGAGGTCGCTCCGCTAAAATTCACCGGACCGTCCGGTGTACACCGGACTGTCCGGTGTGCCAGCGGAGCAACGGTCATCTGCGCGCAATGGTCGACTCTGCAAAGTGTACAGTTGAATTCAGAGTGTCAGAGCAGAAGTCAGAGGGGCACCGGACTGTCCGGTGCTGCACCGGACTGTCCGGTGCCACATGAGGACAAAGCCTCCAACGGTCGACCAGCTCCAATCTCAACGGATAGGATGACGTGGCTGGCGCACCGGACATGTCCGGTGTGCACCGGACTGTCCGGTGCGCCCATCGCCAGCAGCTTCTCCAACGGCTACAAATTTGGATGGTGGCTATAAATACCACCCCAACCGGCCACTTCAAGGAGTGGGAGCCCAAGCAACATTCCAAGTCATCTAGTTGACATACTCAAGCCCTCCCAACCACATATATTCATTGATCCATCCTATACACAAGATTTAGTCCACTACAACCAACACAAGTGCCACAAAAGAGAGAGCAAGCAATTGAGAGCTACTCAATTGAGTTTAGCCCTAGTGCCTTGTGAGTTTCATCAAGAGATAGTGTGTGCTTCATCTTTGTGTTCATTTGCGCGTGGAGTGTTGACTCCCACTCAAACTTCCTCCAAAGTGTTGGAGGCTTGTAAAAGCTAGCAAGAGACACCAAAGATTGTGGTGGTCCTTGTGGGATCAAGAGTGATCCTTGAGAAGAAGAAGAGCTCGCCGATCCTTGTGTGATCGGGAGAGAGGGAAAGGGTTGAAAAAGACCCGTCCTTAAAGTGGACTCCTCAACGGGGACTAGGCCTTCGAGGGCCGAACCTCGGTAAAACAAATCACCCGTGTTCATTGTGCTTTTGCTTGTGATTTGTTTGTTTTCCCTTACTCTAAGTTCTCTTGCACCATTCTTTGCTAATATCATTTGGTGTTGCTTCAAGTTAAATTCCCATTTAGTGAAGCAACGCGTTGCAAGAAAGAACTTGTCCTAGTGCTCTTCTCATCTAAGGCTTCTTGCTTTGTTATTCTATAACTTACTAGTTGTATTGATTTATCACTTCCGCATTATTTAGCAATACTCTTTTCAAGCAAGAACTTAGTTTCTATTCTACGATATTTGTATATCTTGTTCTAACCACTAATCAAGGGATCTAGTTGGGGGATAAAGTTTTAATTTTCAGGTTCCGCCTATTCACCCCCCTCTAGGCGACTTTCACTAGCCATTCTGGGTACTTTACTTCTCTGATGACTCCTGCACTGAGGAGTCTTTTGACTTCGTTACGAGCACCTTCGGTCTTATCATCTGACATTTTCCGAAGCCTCTGCTTTCTGGCTCTGAAGGATGGATCAACATTGAGTGAGTGTTCAATAACATCCCTATTTACTCCGCAGAGATCATTAGCTGACCATGCAAAAACATCTTTGTTGTTGAACAAAAACCTTATCAAGGTTTTCTCCTGCTCTTCGGATAATTGAGAGCCTAACAACACCTTCTGCTCTGCTATGTCCTCACATAAGAGCATAGGCTTCGGCTGATCTGCTGAAGCTGCTTTCTCCCTTCTGAATTTGTACCGTTCACAAGCTTCAGCTCCATCTATGTTATGGATTGCTTTTGAGTCAGTCCAATTGCCTTCGGCCCTTCTGGCAGCTTCCTGACTTCCATGTATAGCGATGGGTCCTTGATCCGAAGGTATCTTCATGCAAAGATAGGCAGGATGAAGAATTGCTTCGAAAGCATTGAGGGTGCCACGACCAATAATTGCATTGTAAGGGTATTCCATGTCAACAATGTCAAACACAACTTGCTCAGTTCTAGTGTTGTTGATGAACCCGAAGGTTACTGACATGGTGATCTTGCCCAATGCTACAATCTGTCTCCCTCCGAAGCCACAGAGAGGATGTGTAGCATCATGAATCTTATCTTCTGGCTCTTGCATTTGTCTGAAGGCCTTAGCAAATATGATATCAGCTGCACTGCCTGTGTCAACCAAGACATTGTGGACCAGAAATCCTTTGATAACACAAGAAATAACCATGGCATCGTTGTGTGGGTAATCCTTGAGCTGAAGGTCCTCTTGGGAGAAGGTAATAGGAATGTGAGACCATCTTGACTTGATGAAGGGTCCTTGCACCCCAACATGTTGTACCCTTCTCTGTGCTTCCTTCTTTTGTTTCTTGTTAGCTGGCTCTGAGGATGAACCACCTGTGATCGGGAGTACCAGCTTCGGGTCTGAAGCAGCTCCAGCTTGGTCATTGAACGAAGCCATCAGCTTAAAAAGTGGAAGTGAGTTCACCGGAGGTGGGCGCCAATGTTGGAGACTCGTTCTCAAATGCTATGAATTAAGAACAAGGCAACATAAAGTGTTAAATGTCAACGTCCTTCGTCCATAAAACATTATTCCCTTGAGGATAATGGATCTTGGACGAAGGTTGATGAGAGTAAAATTACGAAGCTTGGATCTTCGTAATGAAATTTCAATAGATATTGCAAGATGACATAAAATAAAAGGTATAAAAGAGGTAAACAAGTCATAGACGAATTATATTATATTTTCTTAATATATCCAATCATTGAATACAATAATACCTCTGCCTTGACAAAAGGTTGAATTCCAGGATATGCGATTGCAGTTACTAGAATCCGTGAACAGTAAAGGAATACTGTTCACTATTTATAGGCACAGGGCGCAGCCTGTGAGGGATTACAAGTATGCCCCTTATAAAAGTTTACAACATTGACTCAGACCTTTATGGACTAAAAGGTCATTCTATCTTTAAGTCGGTTTGTAATACCGAAGCTTCATGAAGAGGGACCTTCGGCCATCTTATACAAACAGCTTCAGCCGAAAGCCGCTTCTTCCTAGAAGACCTTCGGCGACAAAGCATAGGCCCAACAACGCAGAACTCATCGAACACATTAGAGAAATATTCTCCACCTCGATCAGACCTTAACCGTTTTATTTTCCTCTCAAGTTGGTTCTCAACTTCAGCTTTATAGGTCTTAAAATAATTGAACGCTTCATCTTTTGTTTTTAAGAGATACACATAACAAAATCTAGTGGAGTCATCTATAAAAGTGAGAAAGTATCTTTTACCACCTTTGGTCAAAATTCCATTCATCTCGCACAGATCAGAATGAACAAGTTCTAGAGGTGCCAAACTCCTCGCCTCAGCAGCCTTGTGAGGCTTGCGGGGTTGTTTTGATTCAACACACACATGGCACTTAGACTTTTTGACCAAGTTAAATTTAGGAATTAAATTTATATTTGCTAACCGCATAAGACAGCCAAAGCTTGCATGACAAAACCGTGAATGCCATAAATCTGACTCATCAGAAAAATTAACAGAATTCACCAGTTTATTACACACATCATGCAGTGATAAGCGGAACAAGCCTCCGCAATCATATCCTTTACCAACAAAGGTACCATATTTCGACACAACACATTTATTAGACTCAAGAACAACTTTATATCCATCTCGACATAGCATCGAAGCGCTAACAAGATTCTTCTTGATAGAGGGCACATGCTGCACGCTCTTCAATGGCACCGTCTTTCCCGAAGTAAACTTCAGAATGACCGTACCAACACCAAGAACATGAGCACGCGACCCATTTCCCATCAACAAGGCGCCAGACCTCCCGACCTGATAGGAAGTGAACATAGAGGCATCAGCACACACATGAATGTTTGCACCACTGTCCATCCACCACTCAGGTGAATTACAGACTGAAAGAACAAATGGTAAAGAATTACCATACCCAGATGTTCCTTCTTCAGTTTCAGTGGTTACAACATTAGCTGATTTCTTGTCTTGAGTGAACTTGCGATCAGGGCACTCTCTTGCCCAGTGTTGATCACTGCCACAGACAAAGCAACCTCCCTTTCCCTTGTTATTGTTGTTCTTCTTTTTAAATTGTGTTGTATGAACAGGTTTATTCACGTTCTCTGGTTTGTTCTGGTTTTTCTTCTTGTTAAACTTGCGAAAGTTTCTCTTCTACACCACATTAGCAGTAGAGGTCTCAACACCTTCTCCACTGTCCTTTGTTCTAGCCCTTTCCTCAACATCAAGAGTACCGATGAGCTCTTCCACATTGAACTCTTGTCTCTTATGTTTGAGAGAGGTAGCAAAGTCCTTCCAAGAAGGTGGCAACTTGGCGATTATACCGCCAGCCACAAACTTGTCAGGCAAAGGACAAGGAAAAAGTTCGAGTTCCTTAGCTAGTGCCTGAAACTCATGAGCCTGTTCCACTACAGATCGGTTCTCAACCATCTTGTAGTCATACAGCTGCTCCATGAGATACAGCTCGCTACCAGCGTCAGTAACTCCAAACTTTCCAACAAGAGCATCCCACAGCTCTTTCCCCGTGGGAAGGATGATATAGCTTTTCTGGAATTTAGTATCCAGTGCGCTAATTACTGCTCCTCGAAAGAGGTTGTCTTCAGCCTTAAACTTAGCCTCATCCTCAGGAGGTAAGTTTGCAGGCTTGCCCTCAGCGGCATGAAAACAAGACATTGCAGTTAGCCACAATTCCATTTTAGCTTTCCATATCAAGAAGTTTTTACCATCAAAAGGATCAGGCTTTAGCACAGCAGCAAAACCTCTGACAGAAAAATGCCTAACATTAGGTTTTTGGATTGTTAGAAATATAGGCATTTTTCGTATTATTTTAATTCCATAAATTAACATTATGATGATGACATATAAAATATGTTTAATCATAGAAATCATTATCTCAAATATATCCATAACAATATGGATCAAGAGAACACGAAACATATGAATCATATAAATATAATAAGCAAATAAACATGGAACATGTATTATTATGGAACAACTGAAAATAAACAGATAGCAACATAAACAACATGACTGTACAATTAAGACAAACAGATTTATCATATTACTAGTATGATCAGGCATCAGACACGTCATGATATAATACGACAAAACAGATTGGATAAATCTATGGCTATAAATAAAACAGCAGGTATGAACATATATAATTTGCAGAATGAAAAACAGTAAGGAGATGAATTGATCATACCCTGCCATGCGCTCCGAGGATCTAGATCCTTGTCCAACTTCACTTGTCATGTCAGCAGGAAGAAGACTTTGGGCAGTCGCGTAGACGCTCCCCAAAAACCTAATTGTCGATCCCTCGTGCAAGGTCTCGAACGGCAAGGGCTCCGGAGGCACCTGTCCTCTCGCTTCTCTGTGCGCTGGACTGTGTTCTGAAAGTGTTTTCTCGTGTGTGTCGAGTGACAGGGGTGCTCCTCTATTTAACCTCTCGCAGAGGGAAGCTGAAGGAGAAAGGTCGCCGAGTCACGCCAAGAGTCGGCCAGCTCTAGCCGAGTCACGCCATAAGTCGGCAGCTGAAGGAGAAGGGTCACTCGGCTGGCTGACGAAGAGACAGGGTCACTCGGCAGACGTACGCGGTTAGTGAGTGCTAAAAATTAACACAACCACACCACGCTCGCTCGCTCGCTCGCCACGCCCGGCGGCGACGGCGGCGCGCGCGCGCGTGTGGCACGCCCTTGTCCATTTCTTGACTTCTCAAGTTAAGTGGAATAAATCTCACCATATAAGTCAAGGCAAAAGACCTTGGACTTCCAATGTGGTACTATTGGTATTCTCCACCATTACACACCATAGAGTTTATTCAATAAATGGGCCAAGCCCATAAAAGATCCAACATCTCTGTCTATATGTCTAAAATCACCACAATCTAGTCCGTTTAGATGAGATTTTACATTGCTAAGTTTTTTCCAGAGATTTCTAAAACCCCTCTAGGAACGAAATGAGACCTTATCTGTCAAAACAACGTATGTGTTGAAGTAAAATAGCACGTGCACCATGTCTAATATCGGTAAATGAGGCTGTCCATGCCACCGCAACAGTTCATATAAAATAGAGAATTTATACCGTATATGATACTGTTTACATAGTGAAGTTTAATATAAGACTTGAGACAGAATAACTGCCGAAGACAGCCTAATAAAACTAGATCATATATAAATATATATAATTGATATCTCAATTCATGTTTAAATCCACAACATAATGGTTGAACACTTAGACGTGGCAATAGCATGGAACCTCTATTTCATCTACAATTTCTGGTTATGCTTGTACAGAAGAATATTAATTTGTTATGTTATATAACTGTCATATAATCAAAATAAAAAGGGAATTTTAATGTATGTCCTCTTTACGCCTCCTTTAGTTTTAAGGATTGAACATTCTAAAGGCTAGTTTGGGAACTATATTTTACCAGGGGAAATTCCTTAAAAATGGGGTTCCTAAAATAGCCCTAAGGAATTTTTCTCTATAATTCCCTCTGGTTGTCCCTCTGGTTCATATGGTAAGTAAGGAAGTACTCCATTCATTTAAAATTCAGAATATATCTGGTGTACATAGGAGTTTGGTACATACGGTACACATATTTAATCATCATCATTCATCTTAGATCTAACATCTCTTGTTGCTCGTTATATTTTATAAATAACACCTTCCACCACTACACTTACCACTTCATACGGTGTTCTTTGCAAAATCTTATGTGCACCGGATATGTTCTCTTTAAAATTATAAGTTATATTTTTTTCTTGGAGTAAAGTTCACTTCTAGTCCTTAAATTTGTCTGGCCGACCATAAGCTTTTAAAGTATGTCTCTTATACGTCCAATCTCTGTCCGGGTCTCTATTACGTCCTAACGGGTTGTTGTGTGGCGGTGGCCCCATTGTCAGTCGTTGAGGAAGTAGAGAGACAGGGTCCAATAGATCACGATAACTAACATGTGGGCCACAACATGTCTAAAACATTACATGTTGGTATAGTATTTTTTTGAATGAAGTAGGTATAGTATCTAATATAACTAAACCACTCTAATTTATTGGCCCAATTTGATACTGTTTATAAGTTGCTTATAGTCAAAATAAAGTGAAACTAGATGCCACATAAAACCTAGATCGAACCAACTCGATAGTGTTCTCTTACGTGTGCGTCGGAGAAAAGAAGTGGTATCAGGTATCAAACCAAAACTCCAATAATAACTCAGTATGATCGGAAGTTGGTGAGGTGACCCGACCAATCTGATAAGGCTACATGAATCTGCTTTCTACATAACAGGCAACAACCAACAACCATCATTGGTTTCACATGGTTGCATAACCAAAACATCAGACATTCTAATAACATCGTATATCAAACCCACACAGGACACAACAATGAGAAAGCATACCACCTGTTGTCCAATTGAAAACCTAAGGACATCAAGCGCACAGGGCATGATGTGGAACAAGCAGGGTAAATCAAGGCATATTACAAGCAACACTAAATATCTTTAGGTGTACAAAATCCATGCTGCACTACAACACCACGTATCAACCTCATTTCAACTTCCAGCAATTCTTGCTCCTAACAGGCTACACATATTCCTACCAAAACCATGGAATCGCAGCACCATGCACAACATTGCAGCAAAACCTTGGCAGAAGGTACTCTATGAGCAGAAAATAAGTTTCTCTAGACAGTAGTTGTTTAATCAGTATATTTTCACAGAAGCATATATCTTCCTCACGAACCAGAAGCAGGCACAGAAGCCAATGGTACCAATCAGCACAAAGAAGGTGTAAGAGATGATCAGCATGTAACCAAAGTACAAGATGCCTGAGACAAGCTTTGTGATCTCCAACTTATTGAATAAGTAGAAGATAGCATAAGCAAACAAATAGAGTGCTGACGAGCCTGCGGTCAGGTATGCCCTCCACCACCAGTGTTAATCCTCACTACAAAGCTAGAAGTAGCATATCACAATTGTGATCTCAACACATGTCACAACGAGGACGACAAATACTTTGAAGAGGAAGCCGAAGATGTAGTAGAATTGGTTCAGCCAGATAGATGTCAGGATGAAGAAGAGCTCAATAAAGACAGTCCCAAATGGCAATATGCCACTAGCTAGTATTGCAAAAACTGGCTGCAGGTACCATGCTTGCTCAGTAATTTGTCTGTGAATCTTGTTTGTCTTCACTGGGTCCTCAATGGCTAGCTGCTTGAATCCTAAGAAACTTCCAACAAAGACCAGCGACACAGAGATGCCAAACCAGAGGAGGAACAATGCAAACATTGTTCCAAAAGGAACTGCACCAGATGATCTCTCACCCTAGATTAGTGCATTCAGGAAGATGAAGAAGACCGAAAAAGATAATACCAGGAAATATGAAGGCAGTTTTTAGGGTGATCTTGTACAGGCGAGATGAGGTGTGTAACCTGCCAATACACCCATGAACACCCAGAAAAGGACCATAGCAGTCATGAGTCCTCCACGGTTTGCAGGTGATAAGAATCCAAGAAGAGCAAACATCATGGTTAAAAGTGTCATCCCGAAGAACTGAACGCTAGTGCCAGCATAAACACAAAGGAGGCTTGAATGAACAGGAGCTCGGAATACATCGCCATGCACTAACTTCCATCCGGTTTCTTCCTGAGCCTCATCCTGGTCGTCAAGCTGATTGTAGTTTGTTATGTCCTTGTAAAGGGTTATCATCATGATCATGGCTACCATACCAGAAAGGAATAGGACGATCATCAATGAGTTAACAATTGAAAACTAGTGTATTTGGCTATCACTAGAAAGAAGGTATACATCCCATCGAGATGCCCATATGATATCACTGGACTGAAATAGGTCAATTCAAAACTAATCAAACTTGGGGGAAATAATCTTAGTGATAGAGAAGCTTATGAAACAAATTGTACCTTAAAAGTAGAAACATAAGAGAATACAACATCTGCATCAGGGGCCACCTCTTGAGGAGTGTGACTACCGGGTGTAACCTTAATGTTAGCATTGCAAGTTTGCACTGTGGGATTGTTGTCATCCCAAGCACCATATTCATGTTTGATGTTGTAACAAATCAGCACAAAGGAGTTATAGATATAGATGACTCCATATTTCATAGGCAGATGGAAGTAGGAAACCAAATGTAAGTAGTAAGAGAACAAAATCTTAGAAACAGATGAGAGAAGTTGATCATGAAATATGGCATACCTGCTAGGAATCACATGGAAGCCAACAATGCGAGCATCGGGAGAAGTTTGGTCTTCGTGGTACAAGACTTTAAAACTCAAGTGATTGTTGATATAATACTTGTCATCCTTGAGCTGACAATATTGCATTCAAATCAAACAAGGTAACCAATATTAACCAATTCATGTCTAACTTATGAGATAAGAATTTGTTATGCTCACCTTGTAACCAACTCGGTAACCATGCTTGGTGTTTGGCTTCCTTCCCGGGTCTGCATTAGTACCACAACTGGGAGATTATCTAGAATCCTAACATGCACATTTTTTGAAACAAAATAAATATAGTTAGACACAACATTGAACAAACAAACACATAATGACATAACCCATGGATACTTAAGAAATTTATATTCAATGTCTCATAGGCATGGCAGTCGAACAAGTAAATGACATTGACAATGGAGCAATAAATATTATGTGCATAATTGGAGGAGCAATCCTCAATCTTCCCCTTACTTGATGGTCACATTATTATAGTGACATAGAAAATAAATATCGTATGAGTTGCAACTTAAGAACATACATGTTTACTCGGTATTCATCATTGATCTTTTCTTTGAAATTCTTTGCAGCTTCTTGAGAAAGTTGTGTTCGACAAACAACTTTGCAACTCTCATCCCTCCTCATCTTGAACTGTATGAATAAAAAACAAAATAACAATTAATCAAACAGCTTCTCGTAGTTCTTTTTTCTTTTCAAGTAATCCCACTTCTTTTTGCATAGACTAGTATAAATCAAAGGGTTTCATGTACTTACATTATAGACAGAATTTTCAATGTGGTCCCCACGAAGGACTTCACCTAAGTTCTCAACATTGTTCTTAATCGCCTCATGTTTGCAGTAATCCAGAAAATAGTAGTCATATGGAAGTTGTGTTTTATAGATGATAATTTATTGATTTTCACTTGAAGTTCATCATCGTGGAGAGTGAAACCCCATAAAAATTAATACTAGAATACTAATATCCGATATTATATTTATAATCTAATAGTTATGGGGTCTCCAATTCTATAATGAAATGACAAACATCACGGTAGAATAATTGATGGATATCAGGAATCAACCACCATGCAATGAATCAAATAAATACTCAATTTTAAAACATACAAGGCAATAACATGTGTTGATTGAGCTATACAACAGTGTATTAGCTATTCCCCTTGCCTCATATCATAGTTATTACACTTGACTAATTGAGGCATCAACAGCAAGAAAAGTGCACCATTTTCAACATAACTGTTGTCACGAAGGGATATGCATTTGAAACTCATATGAATAGCATTTCTCTATCTTTTCTCTACTATATTAAAGCACCAGTTTTTCTGGTTCCACAGTTTTCACCGGCGTCGTGCCCCCACATTTAAATTGTAAAAATGCAAAAAAATGCATAAATGGAGATTCGAACCATGGTTGCTAGCTCTAAACCCACATCCACCCACTTAAACAACAGAACACACATGTCTTTATGTTTTATATTCTACACTTAAGCATAAACGAAAACCGTAGTAATGCATGGGCACTTTGCTAGTATGCATTGAACCAACCACCAAGAGATCCAAACATCATTAACATATAGACTCAACACATATGCTTGTGATGGAACCATGGAACAATGTATACCATATTATATAGGATTTATATATCCCAACCTTTCATATCTTAGGTAACAACACATCTACTTGCTTGCTCAAGATGAACTCTCTTTGCTACTAGCTATAATGATTCTTGTGAAAAAAAAACTTAGCTATAATCATACAGTTTGAACTAAATACTTCCAAATTATATCAAAGTAACATTCAGATCTAATCAAGTCCACCATTATGAGCCACTGGAATGCCAGGTCTTAATGAAACCAACTGAAGGAAACTGCAGCATGTGCAGACTTGTGAGTCATGAGTGACAAGTGATCTATTCTACCCCATACACCAACTAGCTAATGAAACTTGTTGTCAATGTCAAAGACAAAATGACACGATAAATTGAGCATCAACATGTACAAGAAAAACATTGTATGCATAATCAAGCATACAGATAGATAACAAACATGAAAGCACCAGAAACATATTTCCCCAAAAAAATATGTAATTATCGAGACCACCACTGCAAGGTATCCAAAATGCAAATCCTACGCTAATGCCCTCACTGCATCGAAAAACACATGTTACCCGTACCGCCAACGAAAAGGCGGGCGATCAAAGATAGGATGGGGGCATGGCGCGCCGCATCACTTCTTCCCACGCCGAAACACGTAGACACACCAATGTTGACATCCATCCTTCCATACTTCGTATCCCTGAACCCTAAACCACGCGCCTACCCGCTACTCCCCCGCGCATCCCGAAAGCAAGATCTGAGACTGATCATCCAAACACTGCCAGATCCGCGGGCGCCAACAGCCGCGAGGGAAGACCTAGCCTTGGATTCGACCGGGAGTGGAAGCGGAGAAACATGCGGGCGAGAAGCCGGGGAATGAGGTCGATTGATCACCTTCTGGAAGTTATGGGGAGCGACGCCGGGGAGGACGCGAAATAGAGCGCGGCGGCAGCGATTAAGATGAGGAGGTGGCAGGGGCGCGGGCCTCTGTCGTGGGTCGCCATGGTTGGCGTCCCGGAAGCGGATGGGTGGAGAAAGGAGTGTGATGAGCAAGGGAGGCGCTGGCTGGTGAGGAAGTGCGAGTAGTTCAGTAGACGGGACAAGCGGGCCGAGGGAGCTGTGATTATACGAGCACCATTAATCTATGGAATTGGATGATAGTGAGTCACTATATCAAGTTAAAATTTATCGTAATACACTTTAATACACATAAAATTAAAATAACCGAATAATACCTAAAACATATAGAATTAAAATAACCGAATAAGGACTAAAAAATTTGAAATCTCTTCCGTTCCAAAAGTATTTAATTAAGGACAGACTATGTACTCCAGCTGTGGTTGTGGCTTCTACAATATTTTATCTCTACTGATTGCCGAGTATGAACAGCTGCAGCGGCAGTGCCAGCCGAACAGGTTAGTCCGTTTTTGCTAAGAAAAAGCATTTTCTTCTCTTCACGTCAAAGAATTCTCATCAAAACTGAGCCCTCAGATAACAACTTCGCACACATTAGACAGAACTTCTGGTGAGGCAGTAGCACATATTTCGCAGCAGTTTATTGCCCCTTCTTTATTCACCATTCACAAATGTACATACAGCCAGTTGTGTTCGAGCATCCTGGTCCAGAATGCTCTTGCTAACAGTTCTGGAAGGTGAAAGAAAACAAATAACTGAAATTTAACCATAGTCCACAGATGACACAATATCACAAATATTGCCGTGACCGCGAGTCATCTACGAAAAACTTGCGCTCATCAACAGAAAAGAATTGGACCTGACTACACATAAATACAGGGAAAAGGCCATGAAGCCAATCTGTTCAATTTATTCAACACTTGCCAAACTATTGGAACACTGATCAACGATCAGTGATTCAGTGGGAGGCATCTCTGCTATAGTACTGGTCCAAGGTCTTCGCCGGGATACGGTGGAGAAGTTCGCGAGGGAAGATCCGAAGCAATGTCCATGCAAGATCTAGTGACTGGAAGATGTTCCGTGTGTCGTATGCTCCTTGTGTCACAAACTTCCTCTCAAACTTGTCAAGGAACTCTAAGTAAAGCTGAGCAAGAAGTAACAGAACATTAGGTTTTGGACATCTGAAAAAGAACTAACTTAGGGCTTGTTCGGTTACGTCTGCACGCA
Organism: Zea mays; assembly: GCF_902167145.1. Classification (NCBI taxonomy): domain Eukaryota; kingdom Viridiplantae; phylum Streptophyta; class Magnoliopsida; order Poales; family Poaceae; genus Zea; species Zea mays. Next base: position 114,415,673 of record NC_050101.1, on the reverse strand, counting down.
ACCCGAACAAGCCCTTAGGAATTTATTTCACTCGAAACAGACCAGATCCTCAGACGAGAGTGCCTCCTCTCCAACGACTGCCTTCATGGCCTGAACATCCTTTCCAATTGCGTAGTTGGCATAAAGCTGAAAGAGAAAACAGCAGATGTCAATTCATCTTGCACATCATGTCTGAAGGGTAGCAAAGACTATGGACTCCCTTATCAAAAATAACATGGACTCATAGTATGTACCTGATTAGACACATCCGAATGGTCTCTACGTGTCATGCCCTCACCAATAGCACTCTGCAGGAGTTGTTAAGTGGTTCTTACAACTAACCTTCAACATAAATGCTGAAAACATACAGAAAACTTATCTTACCTTCATCAATCGAGATAGAGATGGCAGGACATTGATAGGTGGATAAATCTGAAATAAAATAAAATGTGATCACATCAACACAGATAAGCTATCAAGGTAGTAAAAAATAAACAAATACTTCATATTCTATATCAAATATGAGAAAATAAGAAATGCTAAATTTAGTTATAAATAATTCCAGACCTGCCGCATGTGAAGGTATAACATTAGATAACTCAAGAATAAAAGACAAAGAAAAGCACCTGTCTGTTATGGAGCTGCCTATCAATGTATATCTGTCCCTCAGTAATGTATCCAGTAAGGTCCGGAGTTGGGTGTGTGATATCTGTTTTAGGAGTAGATTACAATATTAGCCATGGTATACTTGCGTTAAATGGCCAACAATTTTTTTCTCCTCGAAAACACAGGAGAGCTGTGTTTTATTATATTAAGAAGCAAACAAGGTCCTGAAATGGGCCGCTACAAATGGGTGGCAATTTACGGCAAAATCGCCAACAAAATGATATAGATGGTAAATAAATCATGAGGCCAACATGCTATAAATGGTCCATTTTGGACGTTTTCTTTTCTGGGATATATCAATGTAACTGTCCAGACGTGTGGTTAGATATAGTTGTGTTATTTATGAGCTTGTTTTTATTTAATATCAACTATATATTGCACCGTTCTATGTACTTGTAGCCAGTTCAATTCAATCCAAAACTATTGAACCGGCAGTTGAATTGGTCCTTGACTTTATTTTTGAAAGGGGTTCTCGACAGTTGAGCCAGTGAAACAGTGGACTACGTCCTTGCTGGTTCAACGACCAATCTGGTCCTAATAACTATGTTTAAATGGAGTGTCTCCAAAATGCTCAGAAGATAAATGTACAAAACCAATAACAATACGTCACATAGTATAATTATATAATAAAAAAAGGCAGACCTAGTGCCGGAGGCTCTAAGTGGGGTCTGGGGAAGGGATAAACATCAACTTTAGTCGCCATCTCCTATATCTGGTTTACTTATAAGCTTTATAGGGTATGCCTTATATACCGCGTTTGGGCAACCCCCTCATTGCATGGATTAGGCTCCCGTGAATCAACTGGCAGCAGTACCCTGCCTAAAACCTGGTGGGAGGTTTGGGAGCAGTTTTAACAGATAAAATGTCCAAAGGCTCCACCATTGGTTGATTCTGCATATGTCCGAATCCAATGCAACAAAGCCTATTGAACGCATAAAAGCCAGATTAAATAACAAAGTCAGTGTTTCTTAAGCAGGTATCAGCCACGACAATCATTGAATTGGGCAACCCCGTAGGTAGTCTGGACCAACTTTTTATGGGGGGGCTAATCCCGAGAACAGGTTGCTCTAACCTCGAGCTCACTCGGTGATAGTCGAAGATAGAGTAGAGTGTCCCTTCATAGTTCATAGCGGAAATCTTAGATAGGTGTTCTTGATCACCATAATAAGTAGTTAAAAAAGGACCATCTGAACTGGTGGGCAAGCCTTCCCCTGCTTCGAATCCATGGCCTGGTGACTCAGTGAGACAGCTCTAACCACTACACTAGGTCTGCCCTTCATATAGTTATATAATAACAAAGATAAAAAAGCCATGGTTACTTACCATCATTAGGCATTGTCAGAATAGGAATTTGGGTAATGGACCCTGTTCTTCCTTCAATACGCCCAGCACGCTCATATATTGTTGCCAGATCAGTATACATATATCCAGGATAACCACGCCTACCTGGCACCTCTTCTCGGGCTGCAGAAACCTACAAAAAGCACAATGCCCATGTAGCATTATTAGAAACATCAAACATGAAATCAATTTACCATTTGATTACCTAAATACAAAGGTTGATCTTAAATACTTAAAATGGGACATGGAATACTACATAATTAAGCATTTCTGAGTTGTTTCTTAATGAAGAACTACAAAATAGCACCCAGAAGCTTATAGAAATCTCAACACATAATTCCAGTACCCATTCAGCCATTCAGGGCAGTGTTAACAAGATGTCAAGACAATAAAAAATTGTAATTCTACAACCATATCATTACCAAAATCATGAGATTCTTTTGATAACAAGTCACTGTCACTATATACAAGCATTGTGGCACCAATACAACATGTAGTAAACTCAGTTACATGTAGAATAAATGTCCATGTGCAGTAACACTAAATAATTCATGAATCAATGTATTTAAAAATGATTGAATCAGGTCAACAGAATTGCAGCACAAAGCATTGGCAACCTTGCCCGAGCAAGCAATCTGCCAGCCAGGCTGCAATCCTATCTGCCAGGCACTCGAAATAAATGGTCTGGATTTCTGCCTGGCCAAGCAAGGCAACCTTGCCTGGGCAAGGAACCAAACAGGCCCTAAATACAAGATATGGACTGAAAATACAAGATATGACACAAAATATCAAAACTCCATACCTCACGAAGTGCGTCTGCATAAGAGCTCATATCTGTCAAGATGACAAGTACATGCTTCCCACATTCATATGCCAAATATTCTGCTGTTGTTAGAGCAATCCGAGGGGTGATAATACGTTCAATGGTGGGATCATTAGCCTGTAAGAGGATCAAGGTGTTAAAAATATGCTGTGCTATACACTGATTATGTCACATGTAGAATATATTTGGCTCATCGTTATGCAGGGCCAGAGGATAGTGCAGGCCAACCTGGGCCATGACCACCCCTAGGATTTTTTTTCTCAATAAAAATAAACAACAGTTATCCATGATTCCATGGTCAATTTGATTCATGCATCATTAGTGGGGTCCCTAATTCATTGATAGCCCCGTTATGTTATTGTTCAAGCTCCGCCACTGATTGTGGGATTTTTTTGGTCAATATGCATCTAAAACAATGCAGAACCGATTATGGCACTCTTGGGAGAAATAAAATGGTAAATGAATGTTGATCACAAATTCATAAGTCCTTGTAGGTACCAGATTCAGAAAAAGGGTGACCCGTTCCATGGAACCGTTCTCTTCAAAATCACGTTTGAAGAATTGAGCTGTTTCCATGTTCACTCCCATAGCAGCAAACACAATAGCAAAGTTGTCATCTTCACCACCCTGCAGGTAATAAAATCAGAACCAGTGACTAAGCCTTATTAAGACATGTAAAGCATACATGAATACACAATCCTCCATATAAATGTTGACCTCACAGGAAATAAAAAATAATTACAGGTACATGTGTACCAAAAGAAACTGTAGCTTACTTGAAAGAATAGGATGTTGAAACATATGAAAAGTATCAGGCACAACATATCCAACTTAAGACAATGTGTGTAAGAATTTCAGGTGAGTCATGCAATGTTAAGCCTAGTAACATTCATGTAAGAGATATCTCTGATTTTTTTTAAGAGTGCAGATGTGTGTTCAACTGTTTGTACTCTGAAAAATATGTTTGTAGGTAGGGGAGGGGGTAGGGTTGCAGTTAGGACACATTAGCTACCTCTGCATGCTTTCCTTTCTCCAATGTCTTCACAAGGCCAGCCTGACGACAGATCTGAGCAGCAATTTCATTGTGAGGGAGTCCAGCAGCAGAAAATAGGGGGATTTTTTGCCCACGAGCAATGGAGTTCATCACATCAATGGTGGATATCCCAGTTTGGATCATCTCCTCTGGATAGGTTCTCTCACTGGGATTAATAGAACTTCCTGCAACAAAATCAGAGTACATGATTACAAACTTTAAAGATGGACTCATTGATTTAATGCCGCTAATCAATCAATACTTCTAAAACCTACTACTCTCCACAACATGCACTTCACCATGAGCATTGTAGAGCAGCGTGCTTGAACCAGAAATTACTTACCAGAGATATCCAAGTAGGCTTCAGGTAATATCGGGGGGCCATTGTCAATAGGTTTTCCAGAACCATTAAAAATGCGCCCAAGCATATCGAGTGAGACAGGAGTTTTCAAAACCTGTAAGAAACACAATGTACTGCATAATCAAACAAGACAGGATTTTCACAATAAACAGGGTAATGAAGAAAACACTAAAAAGGGCAGACCCACTGCCAGAGGCTCCCACATGAGTGGGGTCTAAGGAAGGAATAAACCAAGCCAAGCCTTCCTCCGCAAATGCGGAGAGACTGTTTCGATCCCGTGACCTCGTGACTCAGTGAGACAGCTCTCACCGTAGCACCAGGCCTGCCCCTCGTAATAAAGAAAACAATATCACTGTTAAATTTAGCCTGGCAGATCTATGGAGGTTATTCTTCCACTGCTATACACTATACAATTGTTTATTAACATGACTACTATGGATAACTTCATGGTGAATCTATGTGTGCTTATCATAGATCTTGTAAATTTTCCTTATGAGCTACATTCCCAAATTGAAATGATCTAGTTCAAAGTGTATTTGCCTACTAAACACTTTATTGATAAGTAAAAAAGGGCAAACCCAGTGCCGGAGGCTCCCACATGAGTGGCATCTAGGGAAGGGATATACCGAGGCAAGCCTTCCCCCATAAATGTGGAGAGGCTGCTTTGAACCGACGACCTAGTAAGGCAGTGACACAGCTCTCACCATTGCACCAGGCCTGCCCTATACTTTATTAGTAAGTAAACAGCAAATAAAGTCACAAGATGAAGCACCTCGCCTGTAAACTGCACGGTTGTGTATTTGTTGTCTATTCCAGAAGTTCCTTCAAAAACCTGATGAATAATGCAGTTAATTAACAAACTAAGTTTTCAGGAAATAGACCTAGCCTAACCATACTGTAAAATCAACATCAATTTGGAACTACTACTAAAAGACAATAAGGCAATGGAGAAGTAACCTGCACAACAGCTTTTTCTCCATCAACTTCAAGGACTTGACCACGGCGAGTGGTGCCATCTCCAAGTCGGATGTTTACAATTTCTTGGTACTTTGGGCCCTATAGATGGATATGCAAGCAAAGGAACAAAGCATAAGAGGCTAGCAGACTGAGCTGTTCAAAATCTACATGGTAGTTATCATCATATTGGAGAAAACTGTACACACCTTTACTTTATCCAAGATAACCAGAGGCCCGGCCACACCAGATACAGTCCTGTACTCTGCACAGGTAACAAGTAAATTACTAAGTAGTACGTGTCGCCTTTGTAAGGTAGCCTAAAAAGCATGATTTCAAACAGGCATACATCTTGCACAAAAGAGGCTCAAGATATGCAGTATTTTGGTCCACAAATTTCTGTTACCCATACAAAACAAATCTTGTATTTACAATGGCAGTGGCATATGTCAATCCAATATTTTCAATAATTGGTAACTCATGAAGCTTCCACATTGGACGTGACACGATTCTAAAGAGCAACACGTGCAAACAGATGAACTGATTTTGAACTATAAGTGTGACCTAGCAAGTGCGCCAGACCTGACAACTAGTTACATAGTTGAAACAACAAAGCTACAAGCTAATTGTTACAGTGAAGAATGAACTAGATGCATCATGTTTTGTAGTATGGTTCAACAAAAGCCCTATGACAGTGGGTTGCGATATTTTTTAGGAGAATCTACAGTGTTATACACTAATATCGCATGTTCATGAAATTCAATGCATTGGTAATGCAACCAAGCTACAATCTAGCCAATGGCCGAATATCTTGCTCATAGCTTAAGATCATTTTCAAGCAAAGTGTTTATCTGCTGAGAGTGTAAATCATCTCTACATATTATCCATGCTATGATGCTAGTACCAGTGATGCATCGGTACAGTACACACTGACACATCCATCATGACGAAACAAAGCCTAAGGCGCACACTATAGGCGAGCTTGGATCTCGTCGCTCGTGACTCACCCATGCCGATCTCTAGGGTTCCCTCCTCCATGTCGACGCCTTCCTTCACCAGACCCATGCTGAACAACCTGCACAGGGCAACAGCCAACCACGACATCAGAACCGAGGAAAGGAGCGGAGCTGATCCGAGTCTCCCCAATCCCCACGCGTATCACTCGGACTCTCCGATCCACGGGAAATGTATAGAGATCAGCAATCCACCATTCAGCAAAAAAATAGCCGGACGGAAGATAGAGAAAATGCAGCGGCAGGCTGGGGACAGGTCGAAGAGTGTGGAGGTGGGCGTGGTCGCCCTCTTGTCACCCAGTAGGGACGACGCGAGCGATGGATTGCCGCAGGAGAAGCGGGGGTGGAGGTGAAATCGCGGGGCTGGAGGAAGACGTACCTGGATCTGGATCGCGGCGCGGAGAGGCGCTGGGGAGTTGGGGAAAGGAACGTGCGAGACGGCGAGGTGGCAGATCGGATAGGCGAGGCGAGGACACCGGTGGGAGAGGGAAGAAGACGAAATTATAACAGGAGAGGGACAGAAGCACGTTTTGCGTGTTTGCCCTGGACGATTACGGAATTTCGGTATTGAATACCAAACCGCATCTGTGACTATCCTCTCATTTCCTTCTTTACAGCCTAAAAATTCCTCTTCATTTATCCCAACGTTGTTCTTCGTCTCTCGTTAAAATACATATTCGCACGAGGGCTAATTTAGAAACTTAAATTTTAAGTTTCCAAACTAGACATATTTACTTTAGGTTTCTTTATAACTTTAAATATATTATACTATATTCGTTCTCAAATATTTATCGTTCACTAATTTATTTTTAAATAAACAGTGATAATAAATAATAAATAGAGAGAGTCTATATTTTAGTTTACTTAATGTATTATTTAAACTATATAAAAATAGATATAAAAGAGAAGAGTCTCTCTCCACATATGAATATTTTACAGAATATCGTTGAAGTATGTAGAAGGAATATTTCCTAAATATAGAATGGATGACATTTTAGATGACACTATTAGAAAATAATTAACTGATTGTCATCGTTACCGATGGCAACTCTTCAACTACTAGTTTTACATCTCTACTAACTATTAAGAGCACAGTGTAGACTGCCCCCGCCGATTCCCTTACCCCGCGGATCACGCGCACGGCCGCCCACACCCCCCGCGCCGTCCCTGCGAATCCTGCCGCACATCTGCACGCCATGCCCCTACGAACACCCGCCGCCATGCCGCTCCCTACGCCCGCACAGCCCGCCGCAAACCCGCCACGGCCGCCACGATCGTCGCGAAGGTGGATCCGGTGCCATCTGCCCCCGGCCCCGTCCCCATCTTTGCTGCATTTCCGTAATGGCGTCGGGCTCCTCTCGCTCCCAAATCGACCAGGTAAAACCCTAACCCTAGCACCAGGCTACATTCCCCTCCCTACATCCGATCCCTAACTCCTCCCTGCGGTTCGTCGGCAATGGTGGTGGCGGGGGCGAGGAGGAGGCCGGCGAGAGCCGCAAGCTCTTCACCGCGAGTGGCACCGCGAAGCCATCCGCGCTGTACGGAGGCTCAACGACGAGAAAGGGTTCGCGGTCGCCGTGATGATGGACACCGAGGGCAGCGAGATCCACATGGGCGACCTTGGCGGCGCGCCCTCCGCGAAGGCCGAGGTCAGCGCGCGACCCTGCTGCCTCAGCTTCATCTCGTTCGTTCGCCATCCTAGATTCATTCCATGCTTAAACACTGGCAGTTTGTTCCTCGCGCTCCTCGCCTTTTGTTCCTTGTTTTTGCAGTTTGCTCATCGGGCTCCTCGCTCTCTCGCAGCTGTTTTCTCTCATCTATCGATGGGGAGGAAGCCACGCCGATGGAGGTTCGTCGGGGGGGGGGGGGGTGGCGGTTGAAACTTGTGTATTCAGGGATTGCGATCTGGTTGGCCATCTCCAGCGCCCTATCCAAGCGAGGAGGTGGGAGCATTCAGTGAGTGCTTCAGTTTTGTCTCAGTATTTGAACCCTAGCAAGTTTCTTTTATTCAATGGAATCATTCTGGTGCTTCGGTTCCACTTGAAATGTGTGCAGATTGGGACAACTAAATGGAATAGCAGTACTACATATTTTTTTGCAGGTTTTTTGTATGTGTTTTTATGCCTTTTTTGTACTCAGACATTTGTTTTTTAGTGTGTCAGTCATTGTTGTGTGTAGGGTTTTTACCATGAACTTTTTTAATGATCATTTTGTTTTTTGACTTCATAAATGTTATTTGTGAATGTTTTTTGGTGTGCTAAGTCATTGTAATTGTGCAGTTAGTCATTGTAAACTATGCTTAGTCGTTGTCAGTCATTGTAAGCGTGTTGAGTATTTTTCATTGTAATTTGTGTAGTCAGCCATTCTAATAACATATTATACATTACAATTTTTGTAGTCAGTTATTCTGTTTTTTTACATTTTTAGGCTACGACTATCAGCAGAGTAATTTCAAAAATCAAATCAAAAGGCAAAGCAGTTGTTCCAATTTCTGATGATGACAGTGATTTTCCAACTTCACTAGAGGAGAAGAAGGGAAAAATAGTGAGATTTACAACTGATGTATGCTCTATCATTTTTTATTTAGTAATTCATTGTATTCAGTTATTGCAGTTTATTTTTGTGCCGGTCATTCCTTGTTATGAGTTCAGTTATCAATGCCGAGTCACTACATCTTTTTTTAATAGTTAGTCATTTTTTAGTTTTGTTATGTGCAGTACTGTTCTAGCACATTTCACATTGAATGAGAAGTTGCAAGTTGCATCGGATGGGCGTGGTGGGCTATGATCTCTGTGTTGTTGGGTCAACGATGATCATTCTACATGATCCCCAATAGAGGACCCCTAGCTCCGTGGAATGGATTTGGTAGAGCTTGGTAGAGCAAGTATATTCTCCAAATTATTCTCATTATCTTTTCTGTTGATTACTGCAGACCTGTTTGCACCACTCGCGCCAAAAGTATACTTGCATATCAAGGGAACGACGAGGTTGGGAAGCAAAGAGAGGATGACTCCCTTGCATGCGAATTCATCACTATTGTGCGGCAAGCATGCTTGGTGTCACATGTGTTCTTTCTGAGACCCTCTGCTGCAGTTGTAGACAAAATCCGGTGCGCACCCATCAACACCAGGTCGAGGCAATTCCAAGCTTTTGTAGAAATTGTGACCAGCACACTGTTTCCAAGTCAGTGCCCACAATATTTCTTTACCTGCACTGTCCCCCCTAGGATGATTTAAAAATAGTTGCCATGATAAAAAAAATTGTTGGAGACTCATATTCGACCAACTATTCAAGATGACAGTGGTGACATTGAATATTCGATCTGTGTGTCTTTCCCTTCCTCCCCTTATGTGTGGTCTGGTCTGCTGATATGAAGATTTTGGTTTCCTTGCCTTACTAGAACACTATCCTTTCAGAGAAATAGGAATAATTAAGCTTAAAATGCAAGGTGCCTGTAGCGGCTATTCAAGTTCATCAGTCACATTGAATTCTTGGATAGAAAACATGCTTATGCACTATGGGCCTGTCAGGCCCAAGCAGCATCCCATGCCATTGATTTTGGACGCCTGATGGCTACGATGGAATGCCTGGCAGGCATCTGCCTGGGAGGTTGCAATCCAAACTGCCCATTGTGCCTCATGTGATGTGAAGCAATTTAATATGTTCTTTGTTGATGATATTTCCTAATGCCTGTGGTTCAAAAATCAATGTTCTCTATTTGATAACTAGAATGTGAAGTGATTTACTTTGTTCTTGTTGTTGTTTCTCAAAAGATATTCTCTGTTAGGTAACCAGAATGGTTGTCATTTGGGAAATCAGCTCCTATTGCAATTGTTATCTATGATGGGTTTTCCTTAATTATCCATCTATTCTACTGGGTGCTTGTGGTTCAAAAAACAATGTTCTCTATTTTATAACTAGAATGTGAATTGAGTTATTCTGTTCTTGTTGTTGTTGTTCCTTAATGCCCGTGGCTCAAAAGATGTTCTCTGCTAGATAACTAGAATGGCTGTCATTTGGGAAACAAACTTCTATTGCAATGTTTATCTATGATGGGGTTTCCTTAATTATCCATATATTCTACTGGGTTTTCCTTAATTGTCAATTGATCCAACTATTCTATTCTCATTGGTAGTTCGCAAGTTAGGTCTGGTGTGCACTGCGCAAGATCATGGGTGTCGAGCGGTTCGCGCGTGCATCGGCTGGACGTGCTCTAGCACCGCCAGAGTGAGAAGCTGCAGCAGCTTGTGGATCGAACGAGGCCTAGAAGGTACGATTTCCCTGCCTGCTTCTCGGTCTCTCTCGCTTTTGTCAATTCTCCTCTCGCTTTTGTCAAGATCATGGGTGACTGATGCTTGTTAGTGTGGTGCCTTGGCGAGAGTTTGGCTACCAGGTTAGGATTGATTGCTGCGTTGAGGTGCATACACTATTCAGAAATTAGCAGTATGCTCAATCGCTTGTAAAACAGTTTCATTGTTCGTAAGTAGCATTATGCTCGATCTCTTGTAGTATGATTGTGCAATTTCCCTTTTGCAAAATGGTTGATAGTGACCTACGTGAGTAATTAATTATTTTAAGGGCTCATTTGGAGCGGAGGAAATTTTCCCGTTTCTTGCGTTTTTCCTGTGAAAACGAACTGATTCTTGTATGATTCCTCTAAAATTATGTTTAATACTAATTTTTAACTCTCGTGGCAACGCACGGGTATATATCTAGTTGTCCATAAGACCATAACACATTTGTCATCGGATTTTTGAAAGATGCCACAACTTTGCCACATTCGCCTTGGTGACTCACCACGCTCGCATATCACATTTGTGTTAGCGTGGATCTTTCTTTCACCCTCGCTTGACACCTAGAACCTATTTGTGAATGAGTGGACGACGTACAGGGCCGTGGTGCACCCTGTCACGTTCATGGGCAACGACGACGGCATCCGGCTGTGGACAGCCAGCCGTGAGCGAGCGCGATGCCAACATTGTCCGCTTCTCGTGGAGGTGGCGGAGAGGACGCCCGAGAAGATGGAGGCCTGCGGAGAATGCTACGTTTAGAGCTAGTTTCGGAACCCCAATTTTCCATGGAATTTTTATTTTCCAAGAAAAATTAGTTCGTTTTTCCTTGAAAAAATAGGAATTCTTTGGAAAATGTAGTTTCCAAATTAGCCCTAAAAGCTAGTTTGGTAACCTCATTTTCCCATAGGATTTTCATTTTCCTAAGAGAATTTAGTTCATTTTTCCAAGGGAATTTAGTTTATTTTTCCTTGGAAAAATAGAAATTCCTTTGAAAAATAGAGTTCCCATATTAGTCCTTAGAGCTATTTTGAAACTCTTTTTTAAGGAATTTTTATTTTATTAAGGAAAAATAAACTAATTTTTCTTTGAAAAATGAAAACTCATAGAAAAATAGAGTTCTCAAAATAACCCTTAAGAATAGTAATGTGGAATTTTCTATCAGGTTTTATCTCTCTATTTCTCCACAATGATCCCCACGAACGGTCGCGTCATTGTTGGCCATATCTACGGGGATTATCATCCTCGTCACCTAGTCCTTCGGAATCATCTCGTACTAAAATCCATTGAATATGTGTCGGCGTTTCGACCCCGGGGGTCCCTGGACCGACAAGTAAATTGTCGCCGCGTGTCCCAGTCCAGATGGGTCGGCGCGAGACGGAGCACGAAGGGGGGAAGAGACAGGCAAAGAGGGGAATCCCACGGCCTCCGTGTTGTCCTGCGCCCAGGTCGGGTGCGCTTGCAGTAGGGGGTTACAAGCGTCCGCGAGGGGGAGAGAGAGAGACCGTCCGGTAGCTCGTTCTCCCGCGCGGCCAACTTCTCGTACCATAGCCCTGGACCTTCCTTTTATAGGCGTAAGGAGAGGGTCCAGGTGTACAATGGGGGGTGTAGCAGTGTGCTAACGTGTCTAGCAGAGAGGAGCTAGAGCCCTAAGTACATGTCGTCGTGGAAGTCGGAGAGGTTTTGGCACCCTGTTCATGTGATGTCGTGGCCGTCGGAGGAGCGCTGGAGCCTTGCGGAAGGACAGCTGTCGGGGCTGTCGAGTCCTTGCTGACGTCTCCTTGCTTCCGTAAGGGGCTGAGAGCCGCCGTCGTCATGGAGCACGCGGGGTGCCATCATTATTTGTTTACCGGGATGAGCCAGATGGGACGCCGGTCTTGTTCCCCGTAGCCTGAGCTAGCTAGGGGTAGGGTAATGATGGCCCCCCCTGTGACGTGGTCGGTCCGAGCCCGAGGTCGGGCGAGGCGAAGGCTCCTCCGAGGTCGAGGTCGAGTCTGTCTTCCGAGGTCGAGGTCGAGTCCGAGCCCCGGGTCGGGCGAGGCGGAGACCGTCTTCTGAAGCCGAGGCTGAGTCCGAGCCCTGGGGTCGGGCGAGGTGGAGTTCGTCGTCTTCCGGAGCCGAGGCCGAGTCCGAGCCCTGGGGTCGGGCAAGGCGGAGTTTGTCGTCTTCTGGAGCCGAGGCCGAGTCCGAGCCAGATGGGACGCCGGTCTTGTTCCCCGTAGCCTGAGCTAGCTACTTGGCTCCGAGGTCGGTCCGAGCCCTAGGTCGGGCGAGGCGGAGGCTCCTTCGAGGTCGAGGCTGAGTCCGAGCCCTGGGGTCGGGCGAGGCGGAGTCCGTCTTCCGAGGTCGAGACTGAGTCCGAGCCCTGGGGTCGGGCGAGGCGGAGTCCGTCTTCCAGGGTCGAGGTTGAGTCCGAGCCCTCGGGTCGGGCGAGGCGGAGTCCGTCTTCCGAGGCCGAGGCTAAGTCCGAGCCCTGGGGTCGGGCGAGGCGGAGCTTCCCATGGCACCCGAGGCTGGACTTAGCTGTTGTCAGCCTCACTCTGTCGAGTGGCACAGCAGTCGGAGCGGGGCAGGCAGCGCTGTTTTCCTGTCAGGTCGGTCAGTGGAGCGGCGAAGTGACTGCGGTCACTTCGGCTCTGTCGACTGAGGAGCGCGCGTCAGGATAAGGTGTCAGTCGATCCTTGCATTAAATGCTCCTGCGATACAATCGGTTGGCGTGGCGATCTGGCCAAGGTTGCTTCTCCGTGAAGACTGGGCCTTGGGCGAGCCGAAGGTGTGTCCGTCGCTTGAGGGGGCCCTCGGGCGAGACGTGAATCCTCCGGGGTCGGCTGCCTTTGCCCGAGGCTGGGCTAGGGCGAGGCGAGATCATGTCCCTTGAGTGGACTGAGCCTTGACCTTAATCGCGCCCATCAGGCTTTTGCAGCTTTGTGCTGATGAGGGTTACCAGCTGAGATTAGGAGTCTTGGGGGTACCCCTAATTATGGTCCCCGACAGTAGCCCCCGAGCCTCGAAGGGAGTGTTGATACTCGCTTGGAGGCTTTTGTCGCACTTTTTTGCAAGGGGACCGGCCTTTCTCGGTTGTGTTTCAATTCGTTCCGGTGGGTGCGCACGAGCGCACCCGCCGGGTGTAGCCCCCGAGGCCTCGGAGGAGTGGTTTGACTCCTTCGAGGTCTTAGCGCGTTTCGTGATGCTTCGGTCGGTCTGGTTGTTCCCTCATGCGAACTGGTCGTAGCCCGGGTGCATAGTCGAGTTCCAAGTTCTCGGGCTGGTATGTTGACGCTGTCAACGGTTTGGCTGGAGCCAGGTTTGCGAGAGCAGCCCCCGAGCCTCCGCACAGAGTAAGAGGACGGTCAAGGACAGACTCGGCTTTTTTCATACGCCCCTGCGTCGCCTTTCCGCAAGGAGGAGGGGGGAAAGCGCCATGTTGCCCTCGAAGGGCGTCGAACATGGTGTCTCCAGTGAGTTGCTAGTGAAAGGAAATTAGGCTTACACCTAGTCCCTAATTAATTTTGGTGGTTGAATTGCCCAACACAAACATTTGGACTAACTAAGTTTGCCCAAGTGTATAGATTACACAGGTGTAAAAGGTTCACACTCAGCCAATAAAAAGACCAAGTTTTGGATTCAACAAAAGAGCAAAGTGGGAACCAAAGGCCCTCTGGTCTGGGAGCACCGGACTGTCCGGTGTACACCGGACAGTGTCCGGTGCACCACCGGACAGTGTCCGGTGCAACAGAGGACTCCAACTCGAACTCGCCACCTTCGGGAATTTCCAGAGGCACTCGCGCTATAATTCACCGGACTGTCCGGTGTACACCGGACAGTGTCCGGTGCGCCATGGAGGAGCGGCCTCAGGAACTCGCCAGCTTCGGGAAACTCCAACGGCTAGTCCGCTAAAATTCACCGGACTGTCTGGTGTGCACCGGACTGTCCGGTGCGACTCCGGAGCAACGGCTATCTCCGCGCCAACGGCTCTCTGCCGCGCATTTAATGCGCGCTCTGCGCGCGCAGAAGTCAGGCGCGCCCATACTGGCACACCGGACAGCAAACAGTACCTGTCCGGTGTGCACCGGACACCCAGGCGGGCCCACAAGACAGAAGCTCCAACGGCTAGAATCCAACGGCAGTGATGACGTGGCAGGGGGCACCGGACTGTCCGGTGCGCCATCGTGCAGACAGACTCCCAACGGCCACTTTTGGTGGTTGGGGCTATAAATACCCCAACCACCCCACCATTCATTGCATCCAAGTTTTCCACTTCCCAACTACTACAAGAGCTCTAGCATTCAATTCTAGACACACCAAAGAGATCAAATCCTCTCCAAACTCCACACAACGCCATAGTGATTAGAGAGAGTGATTTGCTTGTGTTCCTTTCGAGCTCTTGCGCTTGGATTGCTTTCTTCTTTCTTGATCCTTTCTTTGCAATCAAACTCACTTGTAATTTGAGGCAAGAGACACCAAACTTGTGGTGGTCCTTGTGGGAACTTTGTGTTCCAAGTGATTGAGAAGAGAAAGCTCACTCGATCCGTGGATCGTTTGAGAGAGGGAAGGGTTGAAAGAGACCCGGCCTTTGTGGCCTCCTCAACGGGGAGTAGGTTTGAGAAAACCGAACCTCGGTAAAACAAATCTCTGTGTCTCACTTGCTTATTCGCTTAAGATTTGTTTTGCGCCTCTCTCGCGGACTCGTTTCTTTATTACTAACGCTAACCCCGGCTTGTAGTTGTGTTTATATTTGTAAAATTCAGTTTCACTCTATTCACCCCCCCTCTAGGCGACTTTCAATTGGTATCAAAGCCCGGTGCTTCATTAGAGCCTAACCGCTCGAAGTGATGTCGGGAGATCACGCCAAGAAGGAGATGGAGACCGGCGAAAAGCCCACTACAAGCAACGGGAGCACTTCATCGGGAGAGTCCCGCACCAAACGGAGGGAGAAGAAGAAGAGCTCCTCCAACAAAGGGAAGGAGAAGAAATCTTCTTCTCACCACAAAGAGAAGAAGGAAAAATCTTCTTCCCACAAGCCGCATCGGAGCGGAGACAAACAAAAGAGGATGAGGAAGGTGGTCTACTACGAGACCGACACTTCATCAACATCGACCTCCGACTCCGACGCGCCCTCCGTAACTTCTAAACGCCAAGAGCGTAAGAAGTTTAATAAGATCCCCCTACACTACCCTCGCATTTCTAAACATGCACCTTTACTTTCCGTTCCATTAGGCAAACCACCAACTTTTGATGGTGAAGATTATGCTAGGTGGAGTGATTTAATGCGATTTCATCTAACCTCACTCCACAAAAGTATATGGGATGTTGTTGAGTTTGGTGCACAGGTACCATCGGTAGGGGATAAGGATTATGATGAGGATGAGGTGGCCCAAATCGAGCACTTCAACTCTCAAACGACAACGATACTTCTCGCCTCTTTAAGTAGAGAGGAGTATAACAAAGTGCAAGGGTTGAAAAGCGCCAAGGAGGTTTGGGATGTGCTCAAAACCGCGCACGAGGGAGATGAGCTCACCAAGATCACCAAGCGGGAAACGATCGAGGGGGAGCTCGGTCGGTTCCGGCTTCGCAAAGGGGAGGAGCCACAACACATGTACAATCGGCTCAAGACCTTGGTGAACCAAGTGCGCAACCTCGGGAGCATAAAGTGGGACAACCACGAAGTGGTTAAGGTTATTCTAAGATCTCTTATTTTCCTTAACCCCACTCAAGTTCAATTAATTCGTGGTAATCCTAGATATACTAAAATGACCCCCGAGGAAGTTATCGGGCATTTTGTAAGTTTTGAGTGCATGATCGAAGGCTCAAGAAAGATCAACGAGCTTGACGAACCCACCACATCCGAAGCTCAACCCGTCGCATTTAAGGCGACGGAAGAAAAGAAGGAGGAGGCTACACCAAGTCGACAACCAATAGACGCCTCCAAGCTCGACAATGAGGAAATGGCGCTCGTCATCAAGAGTTTCCGCCAAATCCTCAAGCAAAGGAGGGGGAAAGACTACAAGTCCCGCTCCAAGAAGGTTTGCTACAAATGTGGTAAGCCCGGTCATTTTATTGCTAAATGTCCCATATCTAGTGACAGTGACCGAGGCGACGACAAGAAGGGGAGAAGAAAGGAGAAGAAAAGGTACTACAAGAAGAAGGGCGGCGATGCCCATGTTTGTCGGGAATGGGATTCCGACGAAAGCTCAAGCGACTCCTCCGACGACGAGGACGCCGCCAACATCGCCGTCACCAAGGGACTTCTCTTCCCAAACGTCGGCCACAAGTGCCTCATGGCAAAGGACGGCAAACGGAAGAAGGTTAGATCTAACTCCTCCACTAAATATGAGTCTTCTAGTGATGACAATGCTAGTGATGAGGAGGATAGTTTGTGTTCCCTTTTTGCCAACCTTAACATAGCTCAAAAGGAGAAATTAAATGAATTGGTTAGTGCTATTCATGAAAAGGATGACCTTTTGGATTCCCAAGAGGACCTCCTCATTAAGGAAAATAAGAAGCATGTTAAGGTTAAAAAGGCTTATGCTCTTGAAATTGAGAAATGTGAAAAGTTATCTAGTGAGCTAAGCACTTGCCGTGAGATGATTGACAACCTTAGGAATGAAAATGCTAGTTTAAATGCTAAGGTTGATTCCCATGTTTGTAATGTTTCAATTCCTAATCCTAGAGATAATAATGATGATTTGCTTGCTAGGATTGAAGAATTAAACATTTCTCTTGCTAGCCTTAGAGTAGAAAATGAAAATTTAATTGCTAAGGCTAAAGAACTAGATGTTTGCAATGCTACCATTTCCAATCTTAGAGATAAAAATGATATTCTTCATGCTAAGATTGTTGAACTTAATTCTTGCAAACCCTCTACATCTATTGTTGAGCATGTATCTATTTGTACTAGATGTAGAGATGTTGATATTAATGCTATTCATGATCATATGACTTTAATTAAACAACAAAATGATCATATAGCAAAACTAGATGCTAAAATTGCCGAGCACAACCTAGAAAATGAGAAATTTAAATTTGCTCGTAGCATGCTTTATAATGGGAGACGCCCGGGCATCAAGGATGGCATTGGCTACCAAAGGGGAGACAATGTCAAACTTAGTGCCCCTCCTAAAAAATTGTCAAACTTTGTTAAGGGCAAGGCTCCCATGCCTCAGGACAACGAGGGTTACATTTTGTACCCTGCCGGCTATCCTGAGAGTAAAATTAGGAGAATTCATTCTAGGAAGTCTCACTCTGGCCCTAATCATGCATTTTTGTATAAGGGTGAGACATCTAGCTCTAGGCAACCAATCCGTGCTAAGTTGCCTAAAAGGAAAACTCCTAGTGCATCAAATGAGCATGACATTTCTTTTAAGACTTTTGATGCATCCTATGTTTTAACTAACAAATCCGGCAAAGTAGTTGCCAAATATGTTGGGGGCAAGCACAAGGGGTCAAAGACTTGTGTTTGGGTACCCAAAGTTCTTGTGTCTAATGCCAAAGGACCCAAAACCATTTGGGTACCTAAAGTCAAGAACTAAACTTGTTTTGTAGGTTTATGCATCCGGGGGCTCAAGTTGGATACTCGACAGCGGGTGCACAAACCACATGACAGGGGAGAAAAGGATGTTCTCCTCATATGAGAAAAACCAAGATCTCCAAAGAGCAATCACATTCGGGGATGGAAATCAAGGTTTGGTCAAAGGTTTGGGTAAAGTAGCTATATCTCCTGACCACTCCATTTCCAATGTTTTTCTTGTAGACTCTTTAGATTACAATTTGCTTTCTGTATCTCAATTATGCAAAATGGGCTACAACTGTCTTTTTACTGATATTGGTGTCACTGTCTTTAGAAGAAGTGATGATTCAATAGCATTTAAGGGTGTGTTAGAGGGTCAGCTATACTTAGTAGATTTTGATAGAGCTGAACTCGACACATGCTTAATTGCTAAGACTAACATGGGTTGGCTCTGGCACCGCCGACTAGCCCATGTTGGGATGAAGAATCTTCATAAGCTTCTAAAGGGAGAGCACATTTTAGGACTAACCAATGTTCATTTTGAGAAAGACAGGATTTGTAGCGCATGCCAGGCAGGAAAGCAAGTTGGCACCCATCATCCACACAAAAACATCATGACGACCGACAGGCCGCTTGAGCTACTCCATATGGATCTATTCGGCCCGATTGCTTACATAAGCATCGGCGGGAGTAAGTACTGTCTAGTTATTGTGGATGATTATTCTCGCTTCACTTGGGTATTCTTTTTACAGGAAAAATCTCAAACCCAAGAGACCTTAAAGGGATTCTTGAGACGGGCTCAAAATGAGTTCGGCTTAAGGATCAAGAAAATAAGAAGCGACAACGGGACGGAGTTCAAGAACTCTCAAATTGAAGGCTTCCTTGAGGAGGAGGGCATCAAGCATGAGTTCTCTTCTCCCTACACGCCTCAACAAAATGGTGTAGTGGAGAGGAAGAATAGAACTCTATTGGACATGGCAAGAACCATGCTTGATGAGTACAAGACTTCGGATCGGTTTTGGGCCGAGGCGGTCAACACCGCTTGCTACGCCATCAACCGGTTATATCTACACCGAATCCTCAAGAAGACATCATATGAACTCCTAACCGGTAAAAAGCCCAACATTTCATATTTTAGAGTCTTTGGTAGCAAATGCTTTATTCTTGTTAAAAGAGGTAGAAAATCTAAATTTGCTCCTAAGACTGTAGAAGGCTTTTTACTTGGTTATGACTCAAACACAAGGGCATATAGGGTCTTTAACAAGTCCACTGGACTAGTTGAAGTCTCATGTGACGTTGTGTTTGATGAGACTAATGGCTCTCAAGTAGAGCAAGTTGATCTTGATGAGATAGGTGAAGAAGAGGCTCCATGCATCGCGCTAAGGAACATGTCCATTGGGGATGTGTGTCCTAAGGAATCCGAAGAGCCTCCTAATGCACAAGATCAACCATCCTCCTCCACGCAAGCATCTCCACCGACTCAAAATGAGGAAGAAGCTCAAGTTGATGAAGAAGAAGATCAATCAAATGAGCTACCTCAAGGTGACGGCATAGATCAAGGGGGAGATGCAAATGATCAAGACAAGGAGGATGAAGAGCAAAGGCCGCCACACCCAAGAGTCCACCAAGCAATCCAACGAGATCACCCCGTCGACACCATCCTCGGCGACATTCATAAGGGGGTAACTACTCGATCTCGTGTTGCACATTTTTGTGAACATTACTCGTTTGTTTCCTCTATTGAGCCACACAGGGTAGAGGAAGCACTCCTAGATTCGGATTGGGTGGTGGCAATGCAAGAGGAGCTCAACAACTTTATTAGGAATGAGGTATGGCATTTAGTTCCACGTCCTAACCAAAATGTTGTAGGAACCAAATGGGTCTTCCGCAACAAGCAAGATGAGCATGGTGTGGTGACAAGGAACAAAGCTCGACTTGTGGCCAAGGGTTACTCCCAAGTCGAAGGTTTGGATTTCGGTGAAACCTATGCACCCGTAGCTAGGCTTGAGTCAATTCGCATATTATTGGCCTATGCTACTTACCATGGCTTTAAGCTTTATCAAATGGACGTGAAAAGTGCCTTCCTCAATGGACCAATCAAGGAAGAGGTCTATGTTGAGCAACCTCCCGGCTTTGAAGACAGTGAGTACCCTAACCATGTCTATAAGCTCTCTAAGGCGCTTTATGGGCTCAAGCAAGCCCCAAGAGCATGGTATGAATGCCTTAGAGATTTTCTTATTGCAAATGGATTCAAAGTCGGAAAGGCCGATCCTACACTCTTTACTAAAACTCTTGAAAATGACTTATTTGTATGCCAAATTTATGTTGATGATATTATATTTGGGTCTACTAACGAGTCTACTTGTGAAGAGTTTAGTAGGATTATGACACAGAAGTTCGAGATGTCTATGATGGGGGAGTTGAAGTATTTTCTAGGATTTCAAGTGAAGCAACTCCAAGAGGGCACCTTCATTAGCCAAACGAAGTACACTCAAGACATTCTAAACAAGTTTGGGATGAAGGATGCCAAGCCCATCAAGACACCCATGGGAACTAATGGGCATCTCGACCTCGACACGGGAGGTAAGTCCGTGGATCAAAAGGTATACCGGTCGATGATAGGTTCTTTACTCTATTTATGTGCATCTCGACCGGACATTATGCTTTCCGTATGCATGTGTGCAAGATTCCAATCCGACCCTAAGGAAGCTCACCTTACGGCCATTAAACGAATCTTGAGATATTTGGCTTATACTCCTAAGTTTGGGCTTTGGTACCCTCGGGGATCCACATTTGATTTGATTGGTTATTCGGATGCCGATTGGGCGGGGTGCAAAATCAATAGGAAGAGCACATCGGGGACTTGCCAGTTCTTGGGAAGGTCCTTGGTGTCTTGGGCTTCAAAGAAGCAAAATTCGGTCGCTCTTTCCACCGCCAAAGCCGAGTATATTGCTGCAGGCCATTGTTGCGCGCAATTGCTTTGGATGAGGCAAACCCTGCGGGACTACGGTTACAAATTAACCAAAGTCCCTTTGCTATGTGATAATGAGAGTGCAATCAAAATGGCCGACAATCCCGTCGAGCATAGCCGCACTAAGCACATAGTCATTCGGTATCATTTTCTTAGGGATCACCAACAAAAGGGAGATATCGAGATTTCATACATTAATACTAAAGATCAATTAGCCGATATCTTTACCAAGCCTCTTGATGAACAATCTTTTAACAAACTTAGGCATGAGCTAAATATTCTTGATTCTAGGAATTTCTTTTGCTAAAAATTGCACACATAGCTCATTTATACCTTTGATCATATCTCTTTCATGTGCTATGACTAATATGTTTTCAAGTCTATCTCAAACCAAGTCATAGGTGTATCGAAAGGGAATTGGAGTCTTCGGCGAAGACAAAAGGCTTCCACTCCGCAACTCATCCCTCGCCATCACTCCAAGCAACTCTCTATTCTTTGGGGAGAAATGAGCATCAAACAAAAGGACCGGACTTCATCCTTGGGGGAGAAGTGAGCCCAAGGCAAAAGGACCGGACTTCATCTTTGGTATAATCTTAACTCATTTATTTTATGACCAAAGGGGAAGATAGCACTTCGAGGGCTCTAATGATTCCGTTTTTGGCGATTCATGCCAAAAAGGGGGAGAAATGAGCCCAAAGCAAAAGGACCGCACCACCACCTATTTCTAATTTCAAAAACTCAGTATTGAATATTTTTCATTTGGTATCCTATTGTGTTCAAAAGGGGGAGAAAGTAGTATTTCAAAAATTTATCAAAACCCTCTTGAACACTAAGAGGAGGATCTCATTTAGGGGGAGTTTTGCTTAGTCAAAGGAAAAGCATTTGAAACAGGGGGAGAAAATTTCAAATCTTGAAAATGCTTTGCAAAATCTTATTTATTTACCTTTGACTATTTGCAAAAGAACTTTGAAAAAGTCTTACAAAAGAGTTTGCAAAAACAAAACTCGTGGTGCAAGCGTGGTCCAAACTGTTATAAGTAAGAAACAATCCTTGCATATCTTGTAAGTATTTATATTGGCCCAATTCTAAGCAACCTTTACACTTACATTATGCAAACTAGTTCAATTATGCACTTCTATATTTGCTTTGGTTTGTGTTGGCATCAATCACCAAAAAGGGGGAGATTGAAAGGAAATTAGGCTTACACCTAGTCCCTAATTAATTTTGGTGGTTGAATTGCCCAACACAAACATTTGGACTAACTAAGTTTGCCCAAGTGTATAGATTACACAGGTGTAAAAGGTTCACACTCAGCCAATAAAAAGACCAAGTTTTGGATTCAACAAAAGAGCAAAGTGGGAACCAAAGGCCCTCTGGTCTGGGAGCACCGGACTGTCCGGTGTACACCGGACAGTGTCCGGTGCACCACCGGACAGTGTCCGGTGCAACAGAGGACTCCAACTCGAACTCGCCACCTTCGGGAATTTCCAGAGGCACTCGCGCTATAATTCACCGGACTGTCCGGTGTACACCGGACAGTGTCCGGTGCGCCATGGAGGAGCGGCCTCAGGAACTCGCCAGCTTCGGGAAACTCCAACGGCTAGTCCGCAAAAATTCACCGGACTGTCCGGTGCGACTCCGGAGCAACGGCTATCTCCGCGCCAACGGCTCTCTGCCGCGCATTTAATGCGCGCTCTGCGCGCGCAGAAGTCAGGCGCGCCCATACTGGCACACCGGACAGCAAACAGTACCTGTCCGGTGTGCACCGGACACCCAGGCGGGCCCACAAGACAGAAGCTCCAACGGCTAGAATCCAACGGCAGTGATGACGTGGCAGGGGGCACCGGACTGTCCGGTGTGCACCGGACTGTCCGGTGCGCCATCGTGCAGACAGACTCCCAACGGCCACTTTTGGTGGTTGGGGCTATAAATACCCCAACCACCCCACCATTCATTGCATCCAAGTTTTCCACTTCCCAACTACTACAAGAGCTCTAGCATTCAATTCTAGACACACCAAAGAGATCAAATCCTCTCCAAACTCCACACAACGCCATAGTGATTAGAGAGAGTGATTTGCTTGTGTTCCTTTCGAGCTCTTGCGCTTGGATTGCTTTCTTCTTTCTTGATCCTTTCTTTGCAATCAAACTCACTTGTAATTTGAGGCAAGAGACACCAAACTTGTGGTGGTCCTTGTGGGAACTTTGTGTTCCAAGTGATTGAGAAGAGAAAGCTCACTCGATCCGTGGATCGTTTGAGAGAGGGAAGGGTTGAAAGAGACCCGGCCTTTGTGGCCTCCTCAACGGGGAGTAGGTTTGAGAAAACCGAACCTCGGTAAAACAAATCTCTGTGTCTCACTTGCTTATTCGCTTAAGATTTGTTTTGCGCCTCTCTCGCGGACTCGTTTCTTTATTACTAACGCTAACCCCGGCTTGTAGTTGTGTTTATATTTGTAAAATTCAGTTTCGCCCTATTCACCCCCCCTCTAGGCGACTTTCAGCTAGCGGGTGATCCGAGTGGACGCCTGTGCCCCGTTCGATAAGGGTCGGCTAGTGGCCCAGAGGCGCGCTCCAAAAGTACCTACAGGTGATTTGCCGGACCCGGTCCCGTTTGATAGGGTCCGAGGGCTCGATGCCTCCCTCTGATGGGATTCTGTTACAAAATCGCTCCCGCTGGTCTCGGAAATGTCCTAGGGTACCTCGGGAGCGTAGCCCGAGCCTTGGTTGTGTATCGAACGTACCCAGAGTCATCCCTCGCTCTGCGTGCTCTGAGGCGGCTGTCGAACCCTTCGGGGGCCAGCCTACGAACCCCTGATCAGTAGTGGGCGCGGAGCCCGAGTGGCTTGAGGCGGCTGTCGAACCCCTCCGAGGGGCCAGCCTTCGAACCTCTGACCAGTAGTGGGCGCGGAGTCCGAGTGCTCTGAGGCGGCTGTCGAACCCTTCCGAGGGGCCAGCCTTCGAACCTCTGATCAGTAGTAGGCGCGGAGCCTGAGTGCTCTGAGGCGGCTGGCGAACCCTTCCGAGGGGCCAGCCTTCGAACCTCTGATCAGTATGAGGGCTCGGGGCCCGCTTCCTTCGCGGAGAAGGATCCCTTTCGGAGTATCCCCTTTCTCGGTCCCTATGGCAAGAGAGAGAAAGAGGAGGAGGAAAAGGATACGAAATCGAACGACGTGGCACACCTTTTTTGACGCGGTCATTATGGCGGAGGTGAAGCATCGCCTGCTTCGCCTGCCAAGGGTGTCGCCTGT
Source organism: Zea mays (assembly GCF_902167145.1). NCBI lineage: Eukaryota > Viridiplantae > Streptophyta > Magnoliopsida > Poales > Poaceae > Zea > Zea mays. The sequence goes on along the minus strand of NC_050101.1, from coordinate 114,391,489 downwards.
CCTGCCGCAGAGTTAATGCGATGGGACGAGTGGTTCGCGGGGCAGTCGTTGTGCGTGCACGAGCCGTTCGAGGAACGGGCGTCTCGCTTTTGAGTTTTGAATCTCGCGGCGGGTTCGGGCGAAGTGTTGAACGGGTCTCGCCTGGGCCTTTATATATTCGGGAGAGGGACCGGTGACGGTCCTTTACTCTGCTGCTCGCCTCCCACTTAGGTTTTCGCAACCTGAGGGAATAGCCAGAGAAAGGAAACCGCGCACCTTGTCTTCTCCGCCGCCACCTCTTCTGCTTGGTGATGGCCGACCGGGTGACCGTTGTTTCGCCGCGCAACCCGTGGCCTTTCTCCACCGTCACGACGGATGATCTGGAGGCCCTTGTTGCTGATGGTTTGCTTTTCCCTCTCTCCGGTGACTCGCAGCCGGAGTGGATGGCCCCTCCGAGCGGAGCCGCCCCGTCCCCGCCGCCGGGGTATGTGCTGAGCTTCGTCTCTTTTCATGAGCGGGGGTTCGGAGTGCCGGCAAGTCATTTTATGCGGGCGATTCTGCACGTCTACGGGGTGGAGCTGCACAATCTCAGTTCCAACTCCATCGCGCAAGCAGCCATCTTCGCGGCGGTTTGCGAAGGATATTTGGGGATTGCCCCCCACTGGGACCTGTGGACCCATCTCTTCTCCGCGGAGCTTTTTGCCTCGACGATGGAGGAAAGAAGAGTTCGCATGGCGGTGCGGGCCAGTGGCTGCATCCTCCAGTTGAGGCAGGCGCGGGCGCCGCAGTACATCCCTGCCATCCTCGCGTCTTCGAACAAAGGGTGGCAGCGCCGAGCATGATTGGTGGAAAATAGCACATCAAGACAACTCTTACCATGAGTGAGTTTAGCATCATAGAAATTGCCCTTGCTCTGATTATCACAAGGAGCAATAGGTACATTATGAGATGATGGTTTGAATTTCCATATGAGGATGCGAACACTGTGAACACCTCATTCTCTATCATGTCATCCTCTCTCTTCAGTCTATTGTCCTGCAAAATGTTAGACATAATAGGAGGAACAACAAGAGAGTAATCTGGATGACACACCTCATTATATGAATTAACTATAAGAGTTGGATTAATAAAAAAATCTCCCATAAGAATTTTTGTATCATTCCATGTGTGAGGTTTATCTAAAGAACTTAAAAACTCCTGCCAATTTGATGCAAAATGTCTCAAAATACTAGTTGTATTATTAATCTTCCTCCTTTCATATAAAAATATTGTACAAAAATATTATCTATTATAGTTTCCCACCTAATATACTCATCAGCACCAATATTATCATAAGTAAGCGAGTAAGGAAGGATAGTGTCGGAGAGGAATTCTTTGGCCGGGTGGCGGAGTGCACCCGCCCTAAATCCTAAGACGAGGAGGGGCCTAAGCGTTTTGCCTGTTAGGTAGAAACGGGAAGAACACAAGAACACGCAGGAGTTTAGAGTGGTTCGGGCCGCCGGAGCATAATACCCTACTCCATTGTGTGTTGTATTGTTTGAGAGTTTGAGTTGTCTTGAATGACTTGGGTCTAAGCCTAAAGACTGAGCTTGTGTTGTAACGTCGCATGTCTCCCCTTTTATAGCTAAAGGGGGACATGTACAAGAGTACTGAGCCCCGACATGTGGGCCCAGGAACATAGCGGATGTAGCTACTAATACTTACTGCTGGAGCGATCTTCTTGCGCCCTGACACCCAAGATATGTATAGCCTCGGCGTGCAGGGGGAAGCTTCTCGTATAAGGCATGAGTATAGTACACCGCGCAGTACGGGCGCACTGTTTCGGCAACGGACTGGACAGGTGCGCCGTCTGCAGGGTGGCTCTGGCGCCGCCTGCCAGCGGAATGGACAGGACGCAATAAATGTCGTGGGGGCACATCGCCTATCAGAAGGGTGGACAGGCGGCGTGTCCTTTCCACAATAAATGCGGAGGCCGCGCGGCCCAGAGCTCTTACGTCATGCTCCACCCGCTGGCCTACGTCACGGACAATAAGCCATGTGGCAGCATTAGACCCTCGATCGAGTGGGGAACGGAGGCGCTTCAGATAGAGCCTGGACACGCGTCAACACCGGACCCATGCCTAGGTCACGACACTTCCTCTCCCGGGACCTTGTTATGGGTGGTCCAGAGCTCATTTGGTGGGGTTCGAACCCTTCCCAATGGCTCCGGGCTTCTTTACTTCGGGGGTCTGGGTTGTGCGTACAGGGGTCCTGCGCCTTCTGGGCCCGATGGCGCTGTCTCCGAGAATGCCATCTTAACTGCTCACGAGATGTCCCTGGGGCTGTTCTCCGTGCGGCTAAGGGTAGCCGCACATGCATCGTGCCTTCACACCACAGTAAGGGGTACCCCTAATACAGGGTACCGACAGATAGAATGACCTGTGGGAGGAGGCATAGCAACAATAGTGTGTGTTTATGCATCTTTGATGTCTCATATCAGTGAGTATTGTAATCTATCATTGTTAGCGTCAAACAAGAAAATACACATATGAAAGCATCTAGGCCCCTGGTTGGTTTTAGTGATTAATGATAACGTAATATTATATGTGACTAACGTGTGTTTTGCAGAGACAAATGGTAAGTTAGGTCGCATGACAGGTAAAAGTACTACAACGGTGAAAACAATCCCGGAGATAAGAACTCGAAGCGACGGCTAAAACGACGAAACAAAAGGCAAAGGTCTATGGAGTCCGAGTGTCAAGGAGATGTGGACACTCGCGATTTAGTTAGGTCTTTTATTCTCTTTTAGCCGTACTATAAAGAGGGGTTGTCGATGAGTAGTTTGACCAAGAGAGTTCTAGTGTAGTGTTGGTGCACAATCACACTCACATACAGTGCTAGGTGTCACTCTAGAACTCACTCACAAGTTAGAACGAAAACCGATTTGAAAATCAGCTGAAAAACAAGAGTTAGGGTTTCTGGCCCTGGGGCACCGGACTGTCCGGTGTGCACCGGACTGTCCGGTGCACCCTCTGCCAGGTGGGGCCTGGCTGGTCCAGGGAAGAGGCATTCCCTTCGCAGAAACCCGAGAGCGCAGGTTTCAGAGATGAATTTTAGTGGCGCACCGGACAGCGCACCGGACATCGCACCGGACTGTCCGGTGTGCCATGAGTCCAACGGCTAGCTGTCAGAACTAGCCGTTGGAAACGACCGTTGGCGCACCGGTGGCGCACCGGACTGTCTGATGCGCCAGTGCGCAGAAAGTTGTCTGTAACGGCTAGTTGGTGGGTGAGGGCTATTTATACCCCTTCCACCCACCATATTCAATGTCTTGCACTCCACATTTATTCCAGCATATTGCTAGAGCATTGCAAGCACCAAAAGCCTAGTGAGGAGATTAGAGAATCTTAATCCGCGTTTGTTCCTCATTAGCGCTAGTGAGAGCCACCTAGAGCACACACCACTTGCATTAGGCTTCTCTTGGTCAAGCGAAAGTCTACGACTTGTTACTCTTGGTGATCGGCATCACCTAGACGGCTTGGTGGTGTTGGGAGCTCGGTGATCACCGTGAAGATCTTGTTGGTGATCCGACTCAAGTTTGTAAGCGGTCTCGAGGGATCCACCGCGCCGGAGTGGCAAAGGATCATCTCGTAGTGAGCACTTGGTTCTTGCGAGGACCAAGGGGGAGCGATACCCTTGCGCGGGTGCTCCAACGAGGACTAGTGGAGAGTGCCGAGTCTTCGATACCTCGGGAAAAAATTGGAGGAGTCTTCTAAACCTTGCTTTACATTCTGCACTTAATTCAAGCACTTTACATTGTGTATTTGTTTAGCAAGTATTTGAAGTATTGTCTTAGCATTGTTGCATTTCTAGTATTATATTCTTAGTGCTAGTTGTTGGGGTGAAGTTGGGCTCTTGCTTAGCTCTTGCTTAGGTTTTAATTAGTGTTGATTTTTAGAAAAGCCCAATTCACCCCCCTCTTGGGCATCGTGATCCTTTCAATTGGTATCAGAGCCTTGTTGCTCATAGATTAGCTTAACCGCTAGAGTTACGATGTCCGGAGGGGATGGACCTCCTCCCGTTTTTGATGGTGACGATTTTCCTTATTGGAAAATTCGTATGGAAGCATACTTAGAGGCTATAGACATTGGTGTTTATAAAGCCGCCACACAAGTATTCCCCGAACCTAGAGATCGCACAAATCTTGTAGGTGATGAGTTCAATTATGAGAAATGGAATGCTAAGGCCAAAAACACCCTTTTTAGAGGCCTTTGCAAAGATGTGTTCAATAGAGTAAGAAATCATAAAAATGCTCATGATTTGTGGATGGACATTTGTGCTCTACACGAAGGAACTAGAAGTGAGCGTGAGGAGAGATATCACATAGCCATGCGGAAGTTAAATTCTTTTGAAATGCTTACTAATGAAAATGCAAATGTTATGTACTCACGTCTCAATATTCTTGTAGAGGAAGTTAATGGATTGGGGCTTACTCAAATCTCACAACCGGATGTTGTGAGGAAGATTCTCAGTGTCCTCCTAATAGACAAATATGGACACATTGTCACTGTGCTACACCAAATGGATCTTTTAGTTACCACACCTACACAGATTTTGGGAAAGATCAATGCCCATGAAATGTACATGCACATCAACGACAAAGAAGAATCATCTTCCAAAAGAAAGGATTTGGCTCTCAAAGCAAATCATGAAAGAAAAGGAAAAGCAAAAATACAAGTTGAGGAAGAATCCTCAAGTGATGATGACCTTGATGCAAACATTGCCTTGATGGTAAGGAAGACCACCAAGATGTTGAAGAAGCTAAATAGAGAAGGCATCAAATTTGATTCAAGAAAGAAGAAATTCTTTTCCAACAAAAGAAAGCCCATTTCTGAGATGGACTGCTACAACTGTGGTGAGCTCGGTCATCTTGCTCATCAATGCAACAAGCCCAAGAAGAATAAGTTCAAGGGCAAGAAAGAAGATGACAGCGATGATGAAAAGAAGGAAAAGAAATTCTTCAAGAGGAAGGATGGGAAGCAAAAGAGGTTCCACAAGAAGAAGAATGGAAAGGCATATATTGTTGGCGACTGGCTCACCGACATCGAATCATCAAGTGGGTCTTCTTTAAGTGAAGAAGAGAATGATGAAAAAGTTTCCGCCATCGCCGGGGACTTCTCTTCACCACCACCATCGCCATCATCAACTTCTCACCTATGCCTCATGGCTAGGGGTGAACGGAAGGTACAAAATGATATTAATATTGCTGATGATAGTGATAGTGATAGTGATGAGGAATTTGCTTCACCTTCATATGATGAGTTAGCTGACTTGCTTAAAGAATATACTCAAATCATTAGAAAGTCAAAAGCTAAATGTGATAGGTTGAAAAATGAAAATGAATCTTTAAATGCCAAATATGACATAGTTATAAAGGCTAGTGATGAAATAAAAGAAGAGAATAAAACTATGTCATCAACTATAAATGAGCTCACAAACTCCCTAAAAGATGCTAAGGAAAAATATGACAAATTAAATGAAGCTAATAGGGAGTTGCAAAATAGACTAGTAAAGATCAAGGAAGACTATACTCAAATTAAATTTGATCATGACAATCTTCTTGTTAAAAATGAACTTTTATCTTGCAAAACACATGAGGCTATTAACCCTATTGTTAAGTTTGATGTAGCAACCTCATGTGATGATTTGAGTCAAGAAGAGCAAACTAGTCTACATGCTGAATTGACTGAAAAAGTTGAAGTCCTGACTTTAGACAACCAAAAATTGAAGAATTACTTGACTGATGCAACTACTAGAGGAAAGGTTGCTATTGAGAACAATGATTTCAACAATGAGTTGGCAGTGGATAATCAAAGGCTTAAAAATGAGGTCAAGAAACTAAAAAGTGAAAATGAACATCTTGCAACAAGTGTGCAAAAGTTCAACAAGGGTCAATACCTCCAAAATGAGCTGCTTATGAACACTGTTATGAAAAACAACAAGAGTGGTATTGGATACAATGCTTTTGTGCAAAAGAAAGCTACCACTCAATACAAGCCAAAGCAGACTCACAAGCCTATCAAATGCTTTGAGTGTGGAAATGAAGGTCATTTTGCCCACAACTGCAAAGCCAAACCACCAACTCCCTTGCCTAAGCACTCAAGACCATTTGCTTTCAATGCTCATTATGTTCTAAAAAAGGTTGCAAATGGAAAGGTTAAAGTTACATTCCTAGGTCCACCAAACAAGAGTAGACCTAGACAAATCTGGGTGGCAAAGTCCTTAATTGAGAGAGTCACTGGTCCTATGCAATATAGGGCCCTCAAAACTCAAGCTTGAATTGTCTGTGGATGTAGGTGAACTACAAGACCGGTGGGAGCCATTGGGTTATTGACAGTGGATGCACACAACATATGACAGGCAACCCACGGATGTTCACCTCACTAGATGAGAATGTTGATGGTCAAGATAAAATCACATTTGGAGACAATTCAAAAGGAAAAGTGCAAGGACTTGGCAAGGTGGCAATCTCAAATGAGTTATCAATATCAAATGTTCTCTTAGTTGCACCTTTAAGCTTCAATTTATTATCAGTGGGTCAACTATGTGATCTTGGACTTCAATGCTTATTCACTCCAACAGAGGTTATTGTAACAAAGATGGATGATGAATCAATGGTGTTCAAAGGATTTAGGTACAACAACCTCTACTTAGTGGATTTCACTTCAGAAGATGCAGACTTAAGAACTTGCCTCTTCACCAAAGCTTCACTTGGATGGCTCTGGCATAGGAGGCTTGCACATGTTGGGATGAGCACACTCAAGAAGGTATTAAAGAAAGACATGGTTAGAGGATTAAAAGATGCGGTGTTTGAAAAAGATAAGCCATGCGGTGCTTGTCAAGCTGGAAAGCAAGTTGCTAATACACATCCTACTAAAGCTTTCATGTCAACATCAAGGCCACTGGAACTACTTCATATGGATTTATTTGGACCTACAAATTATGTAAGTGCCGGTGGCAACCTCTACTGTCTAGTGATTGTTGATGACTTCTCAAGATACACTTGGGTATTCTTTCTCCATGACAAATCTGAAGTTGCATCTATATTCAAGAAGTTTGCCAAGAAAGCACAAAATGAATTTGATTGCAAGATCAAGAAGATTAGAAGTGACAATGGCAAAGAATTTGACAACACCAACATTCATGAGTACTGTGATGAAATTGGGATCAAGCATGAAGTATCTGCAACATACACACCTCAACAAAATGGAGTTGTTGAAAGGAAGAACAGGACCTTGATCACACTTGCAAGAACAATGATTGATGAGTATAACACACCGGAGAGGTTTTGGGCCGAAGCTGTCAACACTGCTTGTTATGCATCAAACAGGCTATTTCCTCACCGGCTACTTGCGAAGACTCCCTATGAACTGCTAAATGGGAAAAAGCCAGACGTCTCCTTCTTCCGGGTGTTTGGGTGCAAATGCTACATCTACAAGAAACGCCATCACCTAGGGAAGTTTCAAAGACGTTGTGATATTGGTTTTCTTTTGGGTTATTCATTAAAGTCCAAAGCATGTCGAGTATTCAACCATGCCACTGGCGTGGTAGAAGAAACATATGATGTGGAATTTGATGAGACTAATGGCTCCCAAGGAGCACTTGAAAATCTTGATGATGTAGGTGATGAGCCACTTAGGGAAGCAATGAAGAACATGCTTATTGGAGCTATCAAACCAAAAGAAGATGAAGAAAAAGTGCAAATCATTGACAGGCCTTCTTCATCAAATGTACCACAAGATGATGAAAAAGATGAGAGGCATGCAAATGAAGATACATTTGTCTCTCATGAACAAGCAAGGGTACAAGCCGAAGATGTTGATGCTCCAGGATCTTCTTCCCAAGTGGTTGACAGGAGAAACTCATCACTACTTCAAGCTCATCCTCAAAACCAAATCATTGGGAGTCCTTCACAAGGGGTTATTACTCGATCACATAGACATGCTTCTTTTATTGAACATCACTCCTTTGTTTCTTGTGTTGAGCCTACTTGTATAGATGAGGCGCTACAGGATCCGGACTGGGTGAATGCCATGCATGAAGAACTTAACAACTTCACCCGTAACGAAGTTTGGACCCTGGAGAAGCCCCCACAAGATGCAAGAATCATTGGAACAAAGTGGCTGTTCAGAAACAAGCAAGATGATCAAGGTGTGATTGTAAGAAACAAGGCAAGACTTGTTGCAAAGGGATTCTCTCAAGTTGAAGGCTTAGATTTTGGAGAGACCTTTGCACCGGTTGCTCGACTGGAAGCCATCCGTATCCTACTTGCATATGCATCATGCTATGATATAAAACTCTATCAAATGGATGTAAAAAGTGCATTTTTAAATGGCTTCATAAATGAACTTGTATATGTTGAGCAACCGCCTGGATTTGAAGACCCTAGATATCCTAACCATGCTTACAGGTTGTCCAAGGCGCTATATGGGCTAAAGCAGGCTCCAAGGGCTTGGTATGAGCGCCTTCACGACTTCCTCATCGAAAAGGGCTTCAAGATCGGGATCGTCGACACAACTCTCTTCACAAAGAAACATAACGGTGATATTTTCATTTGTCAAGTATATGTTGATGATATAATCTTTGGCTCGACAAATGACTATCATTGCAAGGAATTTGGTGAGTTGATGTCGAAGGAGTTCGAGATGTCAATGATTGGTGAGCTCACGTACTTCCTCGGCTTTCAAGTCAAGCAAATGAAAGATGGTAAATTTCTCTCACAAGAGAAGTATACCAAAGACTTGTTGAAAAGGTTCAACATGGAGAAGTGCAAACCAATCAAGACCCCCATGCCTACAAATGGACATCTCGACTTAGATGAGGGAGGTAACCCTGTTAATCAAACTCTCTACCGTTCTATGATTGGTAGTTTATTATACCTTACCGCATCTAGGCCCGATATTATGTTTAGTGTCTGCATGTGTGCTAGATTTCAATCTAATCCTAAGAAAGCCCATCTTCGCGCTGTTAAGAGAATTCTTAGGTATCTCAGGCACACCACAAGCGTTGGTCTGTGGTATCCCAAAGGAGCTACTTTTGATTTAATTGGCTACTCCGATTCGGATTATGTCGGTTGCAAAATTGATAGGAAAAGTACTTCTGGGGGATGCCATCTGCTTGGTAGATCACTAGTTTCATGGACATCCAAAAAGCAAAACAGTGTTGCCTTGTCAACTGCCGAAGCGGAGTACATTGCCGCAGGTGCTTGTTGCACACAAATTTTGTATATGAAACAAACTCTTCTAGACTATGGCGTAGTTCTAGAAAAGGTGCCTTTGTTGTGTGATAATGAGAGTGCTGTTAAAATTGCTAATAACCCTGTACAACACTCTCGCACCAAGCACATTGATATCCGTCATCACTTCCTTAGAGATCATGTTGCTAAAGGAGATATCATTTTAGAAGGAGTGAGGTCGGAAGATCAATTAGCGGATATTTTCACTAAGCCTCTTGATAAGACCCGCTTTTGCATGTTGAGGAATGAACTAAATATCCTTGATCTCAGAAATTTTATGTAAAATGTCAAATGGTGTTGTCAAGCTTGCGTTGCATGTTTAAATTCCTTGTATTGCATCTAGGGCTTGTCTAACCTAGTTGAGATAACCGCCAACAAAGCGAGTGAAAAAGCTTAACTCGGGTCAAACTTGACAAGTCTTAGTTTTAAGCTTTTAGCACTTAAATTCTTACTTTTTATGAAATTGTTGGTTCTTGAAATATGCATGAGGTACTGCACTTAGGGGGAGTATTCAAAACTCAAATCACTCATGAAAACCCCTAGTGCAAGCCAAAATGCAAATTTCACCATTTGCCTATTTTCTCTAAAAATTATCTAGCCTATGGCAAAATATTTTGAAAAATATATGAGGGTGCCAATACCTGTCCCAACAAGTGTTATTTTGTGTGATTATAAGTTGAGATTTGGTTTGGTTGGAAATTAGATAGAAAAATTCAAAATTTTCCAATCTTCCCTCTGTCTGGGCTCATCGGACAGTCCGGTGTGCACCGGACACTGCACTGTGCAATGTCCGGTGCACCGGCAGCCGCGCGCTCAAACTCCATTTTTCTATGCGTTGTCCGGTGTGCACCGGATAGGCACTGTAGACTGTCCGGTGCGCCCATATCGCGTTTTAAAAAAGGGCCTCCAGCCCGAGACCGAGCCAGAGGCTCACTTCTTCTCCCCTGCCAGCGATCTCTCTCTATCCCTGGCGATTTCTCCTCTCACCGGCGATCTCCTTTCACCGGCGGCGATCCTCCGGCGACCTCGCCAGTGCTCCTCTCCTCTTGGTGAGCAGCCTCCTCCCCTCCTCTGCGTTCTCTCTCTCTGTGTTTCTCTAGGCAGTGCCCCCCCTTTTGTATCAAATTCAAATCTTGTGAATTCCTGTAAAATCCAGTGCAACCAAGTTGTGAAATGTGTTCCCTTGTGTCCATTGAGTGTCCTTGCAGGTTCCTAGCTCCTTCGGGAGGGTTTTCCCACCTCAAATAGTCGTTTCACCGAAACCCTAGAACTCCGCACGTCACGTGCTCGGTGAAATGCCCAAACCAGCCAAAAATGCTCTAATTGAACCCAAATTTTTTAGGCACCTTCACAACACTTCCAGTAACACTTTTGCCAATTTTCACGCCAATCCGAGATTCCAGGCCTTAATTTTACCAAATTTCCCGTTTCGAGCGATCGTTTCCGAGCCGAGTGCCCAAATCTTTTTTTCTTCGCCTAAATTCAAACCAAGCACACACTTCACTCATTTTCACCTATATAAACCTATTCGTGAAGTATCGGCTCAATTCCATGTCGTTTCGTGCCTCAATTCAAATTCCAAACCTCCTATGGCACTATTTATCGTTCAAACGTCGTTTTCACGCCGTTTGACCTATTGATCGTCTCGTCTCGTGTTTTTTATGCCATATTTCTCTGTGTATGTATTTATTCACATTTTATATACTTATGACTATGTGACTAATACGTGCTCACCTCTTCTGTCATTTCAGTGACCTTGATTGCCCGTGTGCCGTCTCCTGTCCTGCCTGGATCGTCACCTCTCGTGTGAGCTTTCCAGGTAGTCATCTCATCTTTTGCTAATCTATCGGACATTTTCGCTCTGTGCTTATTCACTCTCTCTCATTTGCAGACATCAGTTCAGGATGTCGCGCACGAAGAATGTGTCGGCGCCAGGGGGAGGCGATGATGAGGATCCTCGTCGCCCCTTCAGGCAGGTCAAGGGCAAGACCGTTTACTTGGAGCAGCAGGAAGGCCGCAAGAAGCGGCGTACGGACAGAGCAGCCCGTGCAGCGGCAGCGGCTGCAGCAGCCGCTGCGCAGGCCGAGCTTGGAGATCAGCCGCAGACTCCGTCAGATCAGATCGCATACCGTGTTCGTCGTCTCGCCTCCCGGCCTCGCTCCTCCACTCACACCTCCGCTTCCACTCCGCCACCCACTCTGCCTGCTCCCGTCACTCATATTGCTCCATCCACCACCACAGCCATACCCGCTACCTCCACTACGCCAGCTTCCACTGCTCCTCCTCCTCCTGCTCCCGCTTCAGCTCCTCCTGTCCCTCCACCTCGTTTCCGGGAGCGCGATGAGACCGAGGTGCAACCACTTGCTGCGGATCCTAGACTGTTTGACCTTCAGCGTGCTACAGCGGCACGGGTACGTAGGTTCAGATACGTACTCGTGGAGTCTTGGTTACCAGCTCAGAGGGACCCTGCAGCAGTTGACCTGTTCAGCACTCGTATTCATGAGTCATTTTTCAGAGCTCAGATGTCTGCTCAGATAGCTCTGCGAGTGCACCGGCTTTTGGATCTTCCAGTCTTTCTGCTTGCAGCCGGTGCTGACTCTGAGGCGCACCTCACCTATCTGCCTGGCCTTCAGACCCTTTTGACTACCAGCGGCAGGTATGTTGAGGAGTGGGTACGAGTCTTCTACGCCTCTGTATGGATAGACCCGGATCATCACTGGATGAGGTTTCGTTTTGAGCGCGAGGATGTCACCATTACTGCCAGTCAAATCCGCCAGCTTTTTGGATTTCCCGAGTCGACGACTCGTCTTCACAGCCTCTGCTACGACACTTCTGACCCTCCTCGTCGCCCTCACGACGGTGTGGCTCCGGGTACAGCTCACGTCGCGGCTCTGTTCCACCCGCCCTTCACAGATGGGTCGCGACGTTCACCGGCAGACTTTACTACAGCAGCCAAGTATTTATATGAGCTTATCAGACAGACTCTTCTGCCGAGGATGGGATACAAGGAGGCTACCACACATATTCAGCTTTGGCTCCTTGGTGCCCTGGTCTCTCACTCTGAGTTCGACGTCGTGGACTTCCTTATTTGTGAGATCGAGGACACCGTTTTGGATGGGATTCGTGCTCGTCGGCAGTTGCCCTATGCTCACTACTTATGCCACATCTTTGCGCAGCTGATTCAGCCTCCTCGGTTTCAGGGCACACTTGAGGCCTCACGCCTCGTTTTTGGATCCTACCGTCCTGTGCCTGAGACTCTTGTGCCAGCTTCTGCTCCTGTTTTTGACTCTTAGGCCGAGGATGCAACTTTTCATCAGTTCGACACTCAGGCTACAACAGTTGATGATGATGATGATGATTTTGGGGTTCCTCTTCCGCCTCATATGCCTCCACGCTCACATGATCATGAGGCTGGGAGTTCTAGTGCTGCCCCTGCTGCCCCTCCGGCTATGGACCCTGCTCTTGCTTCGATTCTCCAGTCTATCACTCAGCAGCAGGCTCACCTGGCAGCCGAGCAGGCCCGGTTATCCGAGAGGATGCTCTCGATGTTTCAGAACATGCAGGACAGGCAGGATGCACTTCAGCAGCAGCTACTTCAGGATCGGGCTGAGAGCAGGGCATTCATGGCTCTCATGCTACAGCATTCTGGTGTCTCAGTTCCCCCAGTTCAGTCTGCTCCACCTCCTCCGCTTCAGGCTCCAGTTGTGCCAGCGATTCAGACCGGACCCCCTGTTCCTTCTGTTGGTCCCTCTCCGCTCCGGCCGGTCACTTTGGCTTTCACCTCTCCGTTTGTCAGCTCTGTCTGCCCGCAGCCGCCAGTGCCACCAACATCTGTTGTTACCACTACTGCTGCGGCAGTATCTGTGACCTCTTCTGTTCCGGCAGCTCCTGCAGCGCGGCCTCAGTCCGAGTCAGTACCAGCTCCAGCTTCTACCGCAGATCCTGGATCCGAGACTGACTCTAACCCTCCGCCAGCGTTCGCTCTGCTGCCTCGACCGCGACCGGACGCGCCCCCGCCGCCTCCTCCCGCTTCAGATGTTTAGGTTCGGGTGCCCTTTTGGTGTTTGACGCCAAAGGGGGAGAGATATGAGTTGTGAGAGCTAGGGGGAGTTATAGAGTTAGTAGAGAGGGAGTTATAGAGTTAGTAGAGAGTCATTTTGATGTAATATATGTGCTTGCTACTCTTTGTACTAGCTTGATGTTTTTGGCTCACAAACTCGATATATACTCTCGTTGCTTATGATTGACTGTGTGTATTATGTTTTCACCTTATATTTTATCACCAGTCTTCTAGTTCTTGTTTCATTGATTTAACTTCACTTTTATATGAACAAGAATCTTATGATGTGTATGCGCTCACTCTTATTATTATGGTACACGTTCTTTCTGTCAAAGATTACTGAGTATAACTAACCATCCTTTCTATTGACAGAAACTTAAAAACAAACTACTCTCACAAAACTTGTAGTGTTGTCATCAATCACCAAAAAGGGGGAGATTGAAAGCATCTAGGCCCCTGGTTGGTTTTAGTGATTAATGACAACGTAATATTATATGTGACTAACGTGTGTTTTGCAGAGACAAATGGTAAGTTAGGTCGCACGACAGGTAAAAGTACTACAACGGTGAAAACAATCTCGGAGATAAGAACTCGAAGCGACAGCTAAAACGACGAAACAAAAGGCAAAGGTCTACGGAGTCCGAGTGTCAAGGAGATGTGGACACTCGCGATTTAGTTAGGTCTTTTATTCTCTTTTAGCCGTACTATAAAGAGGGGTTGTCGATGAGTAGTTTGACCAAGAGAGTTCTAGTGTAGTGTTGGTGCACAATCACACTCACATACAGTGCTAGGTGTCATTCTAGAACTCACTCATAAGTTAGAACGAAAACCGATTTGAAAATCAGCTGAAAAACAAGAGTTAGGGTTTCTGGCCCTGGGGCACCGGACTGTCCGGTGTGCACCGGACTGTCCGGTGCACCCTCTGCCAGGTGGGGCCTGGCTGGTCCAGGGAAGAGGCATTCCCTTCGCAGAAACCCGAGAGCGCAGGTTTCAGAGATGAATTTTAGTGGCGCACCGGACATCGCACCGGACTGTCCGGTGTGCCATGAGTCGAGAACTAGCCGTTGGAAACGACCGTTGGTGCACCGGTGGCGCACCGTTGGCGCACCGGACTGTCCGGTGCGCCAGTGCACAGAAAGTTGCCTGTAACGACTAGTTGGTGGGTGAGGGCTATTTATACCCCTTCCACCCACCATATTCAATGTCTTGCACTCCACATTTATTCCAGCATATTGCTAGAGCATTGCAAGCACCAAAAGCCTAGTGAGGAGATTAGAGAATCTTAATCTGCGTTTGTTCCTCATTAGCGCTAGTGAGAGCCACCTAGAGCACACACCACTTGCATTAGGCTTCTCTTGGTCAAGCGAAAGTCTACGGCTTGTTACTCTTGGTGATCGGCATCACCTAGACGGCTTGGTGGCGTTGGGAGCTCGGTGATCACCGTGAAGATCTTGTTGGTGACCCGACTCAAGTTTGTAAGCGGTCTCGAGGGATCCACCGCGCCGGAGTGGCAAAGGATCATCTCATAGTGAGCACTTGGTTCTTGCGAGGACCAAGGGGGAGCGATACCCTTGCGCGGGTGCTCCAACGAGGACTAGTGGAGAGTGTCGACTCTTCGATACCTCGGGAAAAATTGGAGGAGTCTTCTAAACCTTGCTTTACATTCTGCACTTAATTCAAGCACTTTACATTGTGTATTTGTTTAGCAAGTATTTGAAGTATTGTCTTAGCATTGTTGCATTTCTAGTATTATATTCTTAGTGCTAGTTGTTGGGGTGAAGTTGGGCTCTTGCTTAGCTCTTGCTTAGGTTTTAATTAGTGTTGATTTTTAGAAAAGCCCAATTCACCCCCCTCTTGGGCATCGTGATCCTTTCAACATATATTATCCAAATCAAATTGGACACCTAGCACCTTATAAGAGGAGTACATATCATTTACTATAACTTCATCATCGTCAAGGTTGTCCACTACAAGGAAAATACAAGGTATTCAACTTCTTGCCAACTTTTTTGGATTTTAGCCCTTTTGGGGTTTATTTTACATAATTATGCCCTTTGTAGTTTCATTTCAAAAAATGGACTCTAACCTCAGCGCCGTCATCATTGGCGCCGAGGTAACACATAGTGGCGCCAACATAATTGGCGCCAACTTTTCCTACGTGGCAGCCGATGTGGCAAGTCTCAGGGGGTCGGCGCTATAGATCTTGGCGCCGACCCCCCTGGATAGCACCGGACCCCGCCGTCAAGGGGGGTCGGCGCCAAGATCTATGGCGCAGACCCCCTGGGACTTGCCACATCGGCTGCCACGTAGGAAAAGTTGGCGCCAATGGTACTGGTGTCGCCGTGCGTTACCTCTAGGGCTAGAAAATAAGCTCGAGGCTCGCGAGCCTCGAGCGAGCTGAGCCGAGCCAGTATTTTGAGCTCGTTGCGCTAGCGAGCCGAGCCGAGCCGGCTCGTTCCGGCTCGGGAGCCGGCTCGCGAGCTTTGCCAAATTACTTAATATGCAGAATAATGATGGATATTGGGTAATTTTATAGATAGTCAGTTTGTTTCTTAACGTTTTATAATAAATATATGACAATTAATAATTTAGATTACTCATAATGATGAATGATATCTATATATTTATATTTATATACTAATAATTCACTAGATAATGCAATTATATATATCAGGGTGTGGCTCGCGAGCCGAGCCGAGCCGGCTCGCGAGCCACCTTCGAGCCGAGCCGAGCCTGTCTCCCCAGCTCGTGAAATGGGCGAGCCGAGCCGAGCTCGGTCAGCCACCGAGCTGCACCGAGCCGAGTCGAGCCGAGCTCGGCTCGGCTCGTTTCCGGCCCTAGTTACCTCGGCGCCAATGATGACAACGCTGAGGTTGGGGTCCATTTTTTGAAATGAAACTGGAAAGGGCATAGTTGTGCAGAAAAAACCTAAAAAGGGCTAAAATCCAAAAAAGTTGGCAACTTCTTGCACTTATCACTCCAAAAATTCATTAAATGAGCATTTGGGGTCCTCAAGCAAAAGTGGCCCACATTGAAAGATGTATTGCTTTTTATAATTTCATTCATAATGGCAACTTAAAAGACAAGGAGTTTAAGAGGTTTGATGTAGAAGAGAAGTACATGTCTAGAGTGTGAAAGGGCAAGTATACCAACACTAGGAAACGATGAGATGGAATGAGAGAACAGGGTTATCATGAACATCATTCCTGTTAGGACAAGAGGTAGATATGATAGCTATGTGATTGTCAAATTTTATGATGAACTAGAGTTCTTTATTTATCTACT
Organism: Zea mays; assembly: GCF_902167145.1. Classification (NCBI taxonomy): domain Eukaryota; kingdom Viridiplantae; phylum Streptophyta; class Magnoliopsida; order Poales; family Poaceae; genus Zea; species Zea mays. Next base: position 114,374,891 of record NC_050101.1, on the reverse strand, counting down.
ATATTTTTCAATTATTTTCTTGCATCAATATTGAGCATTTTCTACTTATCTATATTTATGAGATATTAATAGAATATTGTAATAGTGAAAATTATGTCAATTCTAATCTAAAAAACACTTGAATACGGTCGATATGAGTATAAACAATTTATATAGACCTCCCAGAGCCATTATGGACAAATTATGTGAAATCAACCCCTGGCGCTGTTTCAATGTGTCACCGGCAAAATTTATGCTGTTTGCAGATATGCTTTATTCCGTCCCAACTTCAAAATATTAAAGTGATAAATTTGCTAAAACCGAATAGTTTGCACAAATAGCACAAACTACAACTCGGATCAAAATTCTGCTGAAGCCATGATATAGTTTAAGGCGTTCCTAAATGGCTCTGCCGGCTTGGCGTTCCTAAATGGCTCTGCCGGCTTGAAATTTATGGCGTGTATAAAACAAAAACATAATCACAACATCTCAGTCATGAGAAGAAAAAATAACCAGATTATTACGGCTAAACATTTAAATGATGAAGACTTGAGGTATCACAAGATGCACAAAAAATCCCAAACCAGCACAAACTTTAACCAGTTCATAGCAAGGTATACCAGATCAACATCGACACTAGTAAAAGGGCAAACTCTTCCATAGGCAAATTCAAGGGCTAAACAGTTCTGTCTCCAGGCAAGCACACTCACTTGAAGCATTTCGCGTCAAGCAAGGCCTCGCCCTCAAAGGGCTCCTGGTCCTCAATCATCGCATTGACACGCTCCTTCTGGGCCTCATCAGAGATGTCCACCTTGGTCCACTCGTAGAGCTCCATGTCATAGACCTCGTCCATTACAAACTTGGGAACATCCTGGCCACGGAAGAGCCAAAGGCCCTTCAGCTTGAAGGGTGGCTCAGAGCCTATCACGAGCATCTTCCCAAAGGCGTACTTGCGGCACAGGTCCATCCGCTGCAGGAATCCACCAACCTTGTTCAGGGTCACAAAGGAGACGGTGTTCTCATCATTGTACTTGTAGTCACAGAACCACAAAGAGTAGCCCTCTGGGTCGTACATGTCCCAGAAACCTGAAACACACACGGATTACTAGGTCAAGAGTCCACAAACATGAACAGGGAAAGGAAATCCAAGCAATTCATCTAACAATTAATTTGCTTGCAGTACGCCAGTACTCCCTCCAGTTTCCTATCCAAGGCGTATTTGGTTTCAGTAGTACGAGGCTTTGACAGGTAACCACCACAGTAATACTTCATTTTTGTTATACAACTATGTATTTATAAACTGTCAGTCAAATGCTTATCCTAGCAAAATGGAGGTAATAGTAAATTGCTGTAGCAAATGAATGAAGTAACTCTTATTAAAACAGACATGATACATAACTACTATTAGCACTTTGTTAGTTCACTTCGACATAAACTCTTTGCGGATATCTGTGAGCAACTCCGCTATAGGGCGCATAATCCTTCAGGTGTCTAAAAAATTTCTTATAAGGACGACCAAATTCTAGTCAGGAAGATGACTCCCAAATTTTTCATGTAAGATTGATAGATTGCAAAGTACAGATTTCAAAAACCAGCCACTTGCAGTTCAAAATTGTTAGGGAAGAAGCAAATGTATTGATCATATCATTGAAACATGGAGATGATACCTTTGATGGCAACCTCCCGGAAGTTAGTCTTTGTGTTTGAGTATAGCCTCTTCCAGTCATCAAGGACCATCTTGCTTGGTGGCAGCAAGTCAAGAGGATTCTTTGGCTTTGGCTTTGGTGCTTCCTCTTCTGCTGGTGCCTCAACCACCTTTGGCTTGGGGGCCTCCTTTGGAGCCTCCTTCTTGACATCCTTTGCCTTTGGCTCCTTAGAAGGAGCAGCCTTTTTCGGAATAGGAGGTGCAGACTCTGCCTGCTTGACCTCACCAATGACCTTCTTGAAGTTAGGCTGGTTAACCATGGTCCAGAAATACCTCTCGACATGAGGGAAATCAGACGTGAAGGTCTTGGTCAAGATCCGTGCAATTCCATGGTAGAGGTTGCATGTCATTACAATGTCAGCTAGAGTAACAGCATGCCCAACAAGGTATGTGTTTGAAGCAAGGTGTGTGTTCAGAGCACCAAGCGACCTCTTCAATGAAGAAATAGCTGTTTCCTCAGTCTGTACACACACAAAAAGGGTTAATATTGTAACTTAGTAAATGTTCAACAATACAGGAACCAAGTTTCCCAGCCTACAACTTACTGTGCTAACATAAGGGAGGTACCCAAGCCTTGGATACAAGTACCATGCAACACCAGGATCAACTTCTGTTGCGGCAAAATCCATCCATTGCTCAACGTGGGCCTGCAAGGATCACTGATGAGGTCCACAAGCAGTAACACTCAGTTAACTGTGTTAACACTTGATAAATCACTCACTTGTTCAATACGGGAAGACCCAAAAAGAGGGTTGTCATCCTTCAAGCGAGCAACTGAAAGGAAACAGATACAGGTCATCAACAGCGAAAAGTCAAGAAATAATTAAACTGAAAAGGTGTGGGGTTCTATATATACCATAGCGTGCGATAGCATTACTCTCAAAAACAGGGCCATCAGGAGTCTCCAGAACAGGAACCTAAATAGTAGTTTTAGTTCAGGAACCACTATACATAAGTATTCAAAGATAATGATTGGTGCCTGGTATACCTTCCCAAGGGGGTTCATCTTAAGAAACTCAGGGGTCTTGTTGGAGACACCCATCTCAAAATCCTTGGTCAACTCAACCTTGATCCCACTGTATTCTGCAGCAATAAGTGCTTTGAAGGCATTCTTGTTTCCAGCCCCACTATGCAATACCTATGCAACAAAAAATAGACATATTGTATTACAAACATACTTATTAAGGCAGTAAGGCGACATAAGGCAACCGACCCCCTTTTATCTTTTACGCGATAAAGTGTAAGGCGAGGCGACGCTTTAGTTATATGAGTAAATAAAAAATTTGATCAAATATTATTTATATATCATTACTTCAAAGTTAATAAACAAGCTAGCACTTTTATATGGCCTAGTATGCCTAATTTCAGCCTAATAGAAGTAGAAAAAGGGAAGGAAAGAAGCTCACAATGAGCCAGTCCAGCCCAACTCAGCCCAATACAGTTTTAGTTTAAAACACAGCAAGCAGCCCCTAGCAACCTACCAGCCGCCACCCGCCAGCTACAGGACTACCTCTCTCCCTCCCACTCCCCACAACTCTCCTCTCTCTCCCTCCACCCGCAGCTCTCCACTCTCTCCCTCAGCCCTACTCTCTCTCCCTCAGTCCCTCCACCGCCTGAAGATGCGCCGCCTGTAGCCGCGCCGCCAACGGTGAACTGAGCGCCACCACTGTGAGGGAGCAGAGCAAGCGCACTGTCGAGGACACGCCCTGCTCGCTGCCGCCCCATCAAAACCCTACCTCCCCCCCCCCCCTCAAGGCATCGCCCAACAACGCCTCGCCAACGCCCTGTGCCACGGCAGAGGCCTTACGCTCCAGGGCAAGACGCGTTAGACGCCTCAGGTTCCACACATGCATTAGCGCCTAAGCGACGCTAAGGCGACATTTCATGGACGCCTTGACAAGCATGATTACAAATCGAAATACCTCTCAGCTTGTGCATGGCAATTTAATTGTACTCATGCAAGCAGGCAATGACATCTACGCCATTACCTTAATGATAAAACCAGAAGTCCAGAACATAAACATAATCCACAAACACATGTATTTTACTATTAGGGAAATACACAAACTGATGCAGCAAACATCCTGGACTGAGCATTCACAATATGAAGTAGCTGATGACATGTCTGTTTCCCAACAAGGCACATGAACATTTCCATACAGATTCCAATAAAGATGCTTTAATAATTGCCAAAAGTACAACTTGTGTAGCTAAAACATTATTACAATTGAGTTGCCTCAATTGCTAGTTAATAAAAACAAACCATAACTTCGTCATGCTCGACCCCTCAACTTCAGTTCCACATCTTCTTTTCTGACACCAACAGAGCATTGCTCCATGTACTAACATTTTCTTAAACTTACAACTCAAATACAACTTAGGATCAGAAGGTTAAAAACTTATAAACACTTGATTGGGATGATAGCACCTAATGACCTAAATGAATGCATTGGCTCAAATACACGAGGAAAATGATTGACATTGTCCTTAGAGAAATTCCCCTGTAAAAACTGCATTGTCACAAGGGTATCAAAGGTCTTTTCCAGTGCCATGCCACTAGTAAGCCAGGAAATCAATGTGACATCACATGCACTGTGATCAGATTACAAGTTCAATCAAACCCAATATGAACCGACTGTGTGGACGAGGAATAACAATAGTCGATCTATTTCCATGGCCAAAGTTTGGATGATGTTGAAATTGGAAAGGACCAGCAGTCCAAAGTTACCTTACATATAAGCCTGCCCAAAGCAAAGCTGAGGATCTAAGCAACTTAACGCGCTACGATGGCATCTACAGTTCAGACACCTATGAGCCATAACTCACGAAAATCGCATCAACAGAGACCACAGCTCCGCAGCGCGCATCACCAGTCAGATGAAGTTAAACTACACGGAAGGAATCACAAAATCCTATAAAACAAACTGCCGCCCATACCAAAACTTCCTCACAGACAGTCCGACAGACAAACGATGAGCAACACAGAACTTCTGAAAGAGCGATAAACAAAAAAGACAGGAAGGAGAAGGAACTCACGAGCGCCATGCCGACGATTGAAGCTGCTTCACGGTCGCCCGGGACCTCAGATCTGCTGCACAGATCGAACGAGCAGACCGCGGGAAGAAGAGAGGGGTTTACTGAGGGAGAGGGGCGGCGGATTTATGTTATGGCGGCGCAGCGGAGGGGACAGAGAGGAAGCGAAATCTAGGGTTGCGGTTCGGATGGCAAGGGTTGGACGGACTGGATTGATCGCAAGATGACCCGGATTCGTGGGGCCTCGGTGGACTGGACCTCTTTTGTAGTCTCGAATATTTTTTTATTTATTCTTTTTAAAAACAAAATCGTTTAGCCTTGATATGCAATTCCGTGGGCTTTCGGGCCATAAAGCTCATGTTGGTCTTTGACTTTTTCTGTACGTACATGGCCCAGCGTTTCTTAGGTCGAGTGAGTCTCTGCTACGCGCTCTAGCAACAGACCGCACCGTGCGAAAGCCAACAGCAACATGCAAGTCGCGGGCTCGCGGCCATGGCGATGCGTGTGCGTGTCCTCCGCCTCCCATAAGGCTGCCATGGCCCATGGATGAACCTCTCTCCCCAGTTCCCATCCCTCATCTCTATTATAGATAGTGGTGAAAACGGGACGAGTATACCCGTCGGGTACCAGATACGGATAGTGTAAATACCCGTTTTTTCGGATACGGATTCGGTATTTTTATATTCGGGGCGGATACGGGTAATACCCCGGTACTGTAGCTTTAGATTCGGGTCGGATACGAAGCGAGGACTACCCGATAAATACTCGGATATTCGGGTCGGATACGGGTACCCGGAATTCGGGTACCCGTTTTTTCTTTTTCTGCATAATAATATAGTTATAAAATCATATCTTTTACATATGAAATCGGATGAAGATAAAGTTTATATAAAAATTGTAGAGCTCAAAAAGATCTATAATTTTGTAGTACATCAATTTTTTATTTAAACATGTGTTTAGACTAAAATTATTGAAATAATATCCAAATTTATATCAAATTAATAGACTTTATCATTTTTATGTGGTGGACTTAAGATTATCTTCATGTGGGAACTCAAGGTTATCTTTTTATAGATTATTTATTAGTATTTATAACTTATTTGCAATTTTTTGTTGATGCTACGTTATTTTATGGATTAAATTGTATTTTGATGATTTTCTACGACAAGAAATTAATAATATATAAATAACTACAAAAATCATGAAACTTTACGGAGGCACAACATATGTTCATATATAACCATAAAAATGCTTGGATCATAAGATCTATAAGATGCCCGTATTTCTTCCATTTCACTTTCACTTATTTGTATGAGTTACATGTGAAATCACTATAAGTATCTAAGTTTCAACATAATCAGTACTTTACTTTATCATTTTCATATGAGGACTTCAGTTATCTTCGTATAAAATATTTATTAGTTTTGTAACTTATTTGCAATTTTTAAGTGAAACTAGAATATTTTATGAATTTTTAATATTGTGGTGTTGGTTTTATAATATGCTTGTGATTAGTAACTTTGAATTGCATGATGTTAATTTTATAAGTTTCCTTTCCTACATTTGATCTATTATATAAATGATTATGTATTGCTTAATTTATGTATTTGTTGGATGGTTGGACAATTAATATCATCGGGACGAACTACCCGACAATTATCCGGTACCTACCCGAGCAGTATCCGTTATCTGTTTCTTACCCACCCGGATTATTACCCGGTCCCGTCTTGTATCCGTCCCGAAACTTAACTACCCATATCTGGTCCTGTATCCGAGAGAAATACATTAGGGTAGGATACGGGATGACCCTGTATCCGGCTGTATCCGTCTCGTTTTTATCCCTAATTACAGATGGCGATCGAGATGTTGCTCGCGTTGTGCGCTATCGAGATGTCCAAACGGGCCACCCGGCCCGGTCCGGCCCAGGCCCGGTGAAGCCCGGCCCGCCAGGCACGATTAGAAAACCGGGCCAGGTCGGCTAAGTACGCGGGCTCAATTTCTTGTGCGAGCCCGGCCCGTAACGGGCCTAAACGGGCCGGGTCGGCCCGTTTAGCACGAAAAAAGCGGGCCGAAAAGCGGGCTATGCGGGCCGAAAAGCACGTTTTAGTGTAAAAAAACGGGCTTAGAGCTAAACGGGCCGTGCCGGGCTAGCCCACCGTGCCTAATTTCCTGTCCGAGCCCGGCCCGCTTATTCGTGTCGGGCCGGCCCGGCCCCGCATATAATCGGGTCGTGTCGGGCTCGGACCGGGCCCAAACAGCGGGCTTCGTACCGGGCTCGCGGGTCTCGTGCTTATTGGACATCTATAGATCTAGGATGGGGATGTTCTTAGTTGGTTGGTATTTGGTAGTTTGGAACTCTTGAGATAGCCTAATATTATATTGATGATATAAATATGTTGACTTAAATAGAATAAGCTGATGTGGAAATGATTAACCAAAATGGATAGTTCCTGTTTGCAGTTTTGGACACGTACATGCTATCAAAAATTATAAAACAAAAATGTTTCAATAATTAAAATGTTATGAGTAAATCAAATCAAACTATCTAGGTCTGTGCATGTCCGATGTTCATGTTACTACATTAAAATAAGAAAGAATGGCCATTCTATCACCATTCATCGACATCCCAACAACCCCGGTCTAATGACAGAATTGACACAAGATAATGTTTAATGGACGAACAATCGAAGTACGGTTCAACAGGTATAAACTATAACAAAACATTCAGTCACATATCCTTTATCTGTTAATCATCATAGCTACATGAAAATCCTCTGATAACTCAAAACAAGAGACCGTTGAGGATAGCATGTCGCTCAAATGTCGTCCTTGGCTTCGATGTTCAGAAGAAGTTTAGACAATTCTCCACTTTTGTAAGCGTCATCGGTACCTGCGATTTTTTTTCAAGTAAACATGAAAAAGATAATTGTCGGGTATCATAACTAGGGATACCTAAATTATGCCTCTAAATATGCTTAACACCTAACTACCAAAAATCATAAGACACGTTCCCCTGGCCAAGCAAGGATGAATCACGATTCGCCCAAGACCCCGCTCGATGGTCGCTCAAAACTCCGTCTCGTCCAAGCCTGTCTTCTGGCGAAGGCAGCACTCGAGAAAATCCTCGTCTTGCCCGAGGTACCCTCTTCACGGAGTGGCAGTTTCCGCCTCGCCCGAGCCTGTCTGTCTCGGACAGGAGGACAAACCCAAGCACAGCCTCAGTCAAAGGTCACAGGAGCCGTGGAGACGTGTGCATTTAATGCGACGATTCGGATACCTACCCCACGTGATGCCACAGTCAAAGAGGGAGCGATGGGTCCCATCCACTTTCACCAACTACGATCACGCACGCCCGGAAATAACGACCATTGCTCCCCCACTCTGGTCACTGTTCCCGAACAACTCCAGATGGGACATGCACGCGCCTGGGCATAGCCTCACCCTCGGGAGAGAACTTCGCCTCGTCCGAAGACGGCTTCAGCCTCGGGAGAACTCTCCGCCTGCACTCTGACAACTGTACTAGCCCTTAGAAGGACACTCTAACAACTGTACTAGCCCCTCCCTGCACGGTTGCATGACCCGAGAGGCTCGACCAAGGCCTCGGGAGGAACTTCCATCTCGCCCGAGCCTCGACTCGGCCTAGATAACATCGATGAAAGGACGTCATCAACTCCTCCATGAAGATTGCTAACAACAGGATGGCTACAGAACCAACGTCAAGTCTGCTTTACACCATACAGGGAGAGTAACATACGCTTTTCACCATACTTATCACTGTTTCAACAACTACGACTCGAACAACACCTCCATCAGACAGGCTCAGGTATGCGTCCGAGCCCCAGTTCCTGGCCTCGACTCTCTGCTCAGTCAAGATGCGAGATACAAGGGTCGGATGTCCTCCCCCTGGTCCAAGTCAACCGCAGTACAAAGGCCATTCCATCGTCCATACCGGCTACAGAGGCTTGTGCTCGCCTCCTCTCCCATACACGACAAACGGTGGCGCTTCTGGGATCCCTCATTGAAGCTATAAAAGGAGGAGTCCAGGGCTTCTAAGGGGAGAGGAGAACACTTCACCAGTTTCCACCCTTGTAACACTCTAAATTTGGGGTATAAAATTTCTTTTATAATATTCACCAAATTTAGGTGTTATCATCTATTTTCCTTGATTTTCTTTTCTTTTTCCTAAATAGTGAAAAGTTATTTTGTTTTACATCGTCTATGCATAAGGTGAGTAAAATAAAATCTTAGAGAAACTTTGATTGTTGCATTCATGTGGATGTACAATGTTTATGGGTGCAAAATGTTATCATAACAGGTTAAATGATGAGTCATTTATGTAATCGTTGTGTACGTGAATTTCTGATCCTAACACGTACATGATTCGCATTCGGTTTACCTTCCAAAACCGGTTGTGACAACCCTCCACCACGATATTGGCACTCACCTCAATCAGCACTAGGGACTTGGGATCCACTCTCTCTCTTTCTCTCTCGGCTAGCTTGTACCCCCTATTACTAGCACTTAGATGCAAGTTAATATAAGTCCCATCCCCCTATGCTGGAAGTAGGACTTCCCTTACCCGACCAGGATAAAACTTGTGTTTTCTTGCATCACCCTTCTGGGTCAAGGCACACACCTCTAATTCACTAGTTGGTAGGACCCTCGAGTCAAACCACCGACAATAATATTTGTGAACATCAAAAAGGATGTTACAAAGTATCTGTTTTATCTATCTGTGTACAAAAAACGTACCTTATGAGCCCCCTAAGTGCCTTCCATGGACAAAAACTTGAGGAACGGTACGCCTGCCAACTATGTCAAGTGCACTGTGGCATCATCACAGACTGTCCCAGAATATGCTTCAGGGCCAAAATAAATAGAAATGATTCACATGTCAAAAATCATAGTTAGGTGTCTGTGCGTCGCTACGAGATCTATATATTAGATAGTTAGATTTTGTTTAAATGGGATAGTTGTTTAAACATGTTTCAAATCATTACAATAATACTAAGTTTACTAACCACAAAACTAAATCAAAATATTCCAAATTGGTATATTTCAGCTTTGCCTATGTCTCTAGGCTTCTAGATAAAAGAGTGGAGCTTATGTAACACAAGAAAAACTATTATTATAAACCAACTCGATTTGTAGTGACCTAAGGCATACAACAAGCTTTCATTTTGGACAATAATTCCGCTCTTGTATTGCAACAATATCTAGCAATAATATTCTGCTACAACTAATTTCTAAAGAAACAGAGCAGATGATGAATAGCATTTTCCCAATTCATTATTGAAAGGGAAATAGGGTTAACCATTTTCTATAAATAATTTTGGTGGTTGATTGCCCAACACAAATAATTAGACTAACTAGTTTGCTCTAGATTATATGTTCTACAGGTGCATAAAGGTTCAACATAAATCAATAGAAGATAAAAGATAGGGTTCAAATTCAAAGGAGCAAGAAACTTGAGTGTCCTGGTCTGGCGCACCGGACTATCCGGTGTGCCACCAGACAGTGTCCGGTGCACCAGGGCCGTACAATCTCCAACTCGCTACTCTCGGGTTTCTCTAGCGCCTCTCCGCTATAATTCAACGGACTGTTCGGTGTGCCACCAGATTATCCGGTGCACCAGCGGAGCAACGGCTCCTTCGCGCAACGGTCGACTGTACAGTGCCCCTGACAACGCTACAGTTCACGGCAGAAGTCAGAGCAGAGGTCAGAGGCGCACCGGATAGTGAACAGTGGCTGTCTGGTGCGGCACCGGACTGTCGGTGCCACCAAAAGTCAGTGCTCCAACGGTCGACTGTGTCATAACCCTAACGATTGGGTGACGTGGCTGGCGCACCGGACAGTGTCCGGTGGCGCACCGGACTGTCCGGTGCGCCCATCAACAGCAGCCTGTCCCAACGGTTGTTTTGGTGGGTGAGGGCTATAAATACCCCTCAACCACCACAACTCCAACCATCCAAGCATTCAACACTCCTCATTCACTACAAGAGCAAAGTGCAACACTCTAAGACACAAATCAAAGCCTTCGATCCAATCAAAGTCCTCAATTCAATTCTAGTGCTTTAGGACTTGTGAGAGGATCGTTCTTGTGTTTCTTTGTTGCTCTTGTTGCTTGGTTGGCTTTCTTCTTTCTCTCATTCTTATTCTCAAAGCCTTGTAAGCGAAGCAAGAGACACCAATTGTGTGGTGGTCCTTGCGGGGTCTAAGTGACCCGAGAAATCAAGGAAGGAAGCTCACTCGGTTTAGGTGACCATTTGAGAGAGGGAAAGGGTTGAAAGAGACCCGATCTTTATGACCACCTCAATGGGGACTAGGTTCTTTAGAACCGAACCTCGGTAAAACAAATCACAGTGTCATCCGCTTGATTTGCTCTTGATTTGTTTTTCCCCTCTCTCCCGGACTCGAATTTATTTCTAACGCTAACCCCGGCTTGTAGTTTGTTGTTTTAAGTTATAAATTTCAGATTTCGCCTATTCACCCCCCTCTAGGCGACTTTCAATTAGTATCATAGCATAGTACTTCATTAGAATCTAACCACTCAAAGTGATGTCAGGAGATCACGCCAAGAGGGAGATCGTGACCGGCGACAAGCCCGCAAGCCCGGGGAGAACCCACTCGAGGGAGTTTGGCCACAATAGGGCTGGAAACGAGCCGAGCTCGGCTCAGCTTGGCTCGCCCATTTTACAAGCTGGGGAGAGAGGCTCGGCTCGGCTCGAAGGTGGCTCGCGAGCCACACCCTGATATATATAATTGCATTATCTAGTGAATTATTAGTATATAAATATAAATATATAGATATCATTCATCATTATGAGTAATCTAAATTATTAATTGTCATATATTTATCATGAAACATTAAGAAATAAACTGACTATCTATAAAATTACCCAATATCCATCATTATTGTACATATTAAGTAATTTGGCAAAGCTCGCGAGCCGGCTCGCGAGCCGGAACGAGCCGGCTCGGCTCGGCTCGTGTCGGTGTTTTGGGTCCGACCGCACACCCGGGGTTGCCCCTCAAGGTGTTTTAGGAGTAGGACGGTGTCGCCGACTGTAGCTAAATGGTTCGTGCCAGATGCACGAAGAACAATGGACAGTGTTTACAGGTTCGGGCCGCTTTGAGATGCGTAACACCCTACGTCCTGGCGAGTTTGCTTTGTATATGGGTTACAAGGTAGCTCTCTAAAGTGAGAACACGGAGAGTTGAGGTGGATGGCTGAGTAGTGGGATCGATCGTCTTGAAGGGGTGCCCTCTAGGCCTTATATATTTGACCGTGAGACAATACAAGCTGATATGATAACAACGTGCACCTAAAAGATAGTGAACTGTTTGAGCTTATCTTCCTATGATTTGGCCGACTTATCCTTGCCCGGTTCCGTTGTGCGGGGCTCCAGCGCGGGAAAGTCGGATCTTCTGTGGTGGTCACTTGCTCGACGTCGCGGAGTCATCCGGGCTTGCACCGACCCGGCCTCACATCGATCTGCTTTACTGATTGCTCCTCCCCAGGCCCATGAAGGAGTGACCTTACGATCCGTCGGGCCCTTGGGCTTTTCGTGAGGTCTTTTATCCTTCTAATGGACCCGGGGGATATCTGTCCCCCACAAGCCCCCGATCTTTGGGTTGATTTTGAGATAATCGGCCTAAAGATCCTAGGCCCAACTTGCGGGCTTCGTTTATGATAAGAAATGCTTCTCAGGCAGTTTGGTAAAAATGATTTCTTACTATCTTGTTCTGCTTTGCTTCACTCGAAATCTAGAGTTTTGCCTCATACTTGTGCCTTAGAGGTCGGCATTTCATTTTGTAGGACCCTAAACTTCATTGGCTGCACCGGAGGTGCACCCAATGGGTGTAGCCCCCGAGCTTCAAGTGGATTTTTGAAGATAATCCATTCGAAGGTCTTCATTTCGTGTCTTTTTGCTGAGGGTCATCTTTTCTTTTTTCGGGTGCCTTAGGGGTCGGCATTATGTCATCCATATTATGCTTTAGAGGTCAGCATTATGTCATCAATATTATGCTTCAGAGGTCAGCATGTATTTTGTCTTTTGCAGCCGAGTTCGTGATCCGCCCATATCTTGCTAAGTGGTGCAATTTATTTGCTCTGCGACTGATTGGACATTTGATGGACGTTCCCTAGCTAGTCTTCACGTCGCTTCTGTCGGTCAGATTTTGTACTTCACTGGCTATATTTGGCTTTCCTTTGATCCTTACTGATATCTCATTTTTGTCTTGAGGTATTCATTGCATGTCCTACACGGATGTGACAGTTTTTAAAAATATACTAATAATTCCTGGGCGTCCCCCCCAATGGGTGTGGGCAAGGGACGGCTTGGTATGCTAAGTGTTTTAGCCGGCTGCTTCTGAGTAGTAATGTGATGTGACGGCGGGCGTAATCATATCATCCGCGCTGTTGACTGGAGTCCCAATGGGTGTTGCGTTGCGTGAAACGGCGTCAGCCGCCTGACGTGTCTTCAGACGGGTTGAAGTGTGTATTGAATGCTTCGCGACTGTTCAGTGACCGTGGTTGGAGGTGAGCGGTTGCCTTCTTCTTCTATAAATAGTGACTTTGCCTCTCTGGTTTTTTCACATCTCTTGCTGTTCTCCGCTGCTTGCTTTCTTCCTCTCCTTGCATTTCCACCATGGGCAAGAACAACAAACGCAAGCGTGAGCCGACTCCTCCATCAGAGGACTTTGGCGACTCGGAATACTCAGAGGAGGAGTTCTCCTCTGAGTCCGAGGGGTCTCTAGCTCCCGTCTCTCCCCCCCCAGCGTCGTCCGATGACTCAGACGACTCTCAGGGGATTGTCGCGGAGATCTGGACTTACATTCGGGCCATCGGGCGCTCCGGGCTCGAGGGCTCGGATGAGTCGGAGTACTCCTCGGACGAGGAGGACTCGCCCGAGAAGGACGGCGAAGGTGACGACGACGACGACGACGACGGAGGCGACGACGGCGACGACAGTAACGGCGGCGGCAGCAGGGGCGGCAACGGTGGCAGCAGGGGCGGCGACGGCAGCAGCAGGGGCAGAGGCGGCGGCGGCAGCAGCAAGGGCAGCAACAAGGCCAGTGGCTAGACGCCACTGGTTTTTAGATATTAGTATAGATTAAAAATAGTATAGTGAAATAATGTAGTAGTATTTAGTAATGTAGAGTAGTATAGTGTAGCGTAGTAGTAGTAGTAGTAGTAGTAGGGAAGTATCAACTCATAATGAGTTGATTTGTAAGTATTGTAACTCCCCTTAATGAAGAATCATTTCGCCTCCTCTGTGTCAATTATTTAGCTTTGTATTCAGTTGATCTCTGTCGTGATGTTTATTGCCCGTAATGTTCTCTATCTGTTATGTCTGCGGCATAACTTAGAGTTCTTGAACCATTCCTCCGCCCGCCTTGTTGGTGAAATTGATTCCTTTGGAATAGCGATTAAATAACTCGGACATCATATTGACACTTTTGGGGGTGATGACCGAGCTATTATTGTCACATTTACGCCTTTGAAATAGCGTCCGAGTGATGACGAAACCATGTCAGCATCGGAATAACTGTTGACCACGTCGGCGCTCTTAGATGTGACAGCCGAGTGACCTGTGACAACGCCAGCGTTTTTTAGAGATAACCGCCGAGCGACTGAGGACATCGTCGGCGCTTTAGAGATAGCTGTCGAGCGACTGAAGACATCGTCGGCGTTTTAGAGATAGCCGTCGAGCGACTGAAGACACCGTCGGCGCTTTAGAGATAGCCGCCGAGCGACTAGAGACATCGTTGGCGCTTTAGAGGTAACCGTCGAGCGACTGAAGATATCGTCGGCACTTTAGAGATAAATGCCGAGCGACTGGTGATAACGTTGGTGTTTTAAAAATAGCCGCCGAGCGATTGAAGACATCGTCGGCGCTTTAGAGATAAATGCCGAGCGACTAGTGATAACGTCAGCGTCTTAGAAATAACAGCTGAGCGATTGAAGACATCGTCGACGCTTTAGAGATAAATGTCGAGCGAATGGTGATAACGTCAGCGTCTTAGAAATAACAGCCGAGTTAAAACGGGCCGTGTCGGCCACTTTGAGGATAATAGCCGAGTGACGATGTGGCACACCGGGGTTTTAGAAGTAGCCGTCGGATGCCGACGTGGCACGCCGGTGTTTTAGAAGTAACTACCGGGTGCTGACTGGGCACTTTTGGAGACGGTATCTGACTCGGGAATATCCCACATATACTGCGCTTTCAGCTGCCTCTGCTTTCCGTGCCCTAGTTCTTGCTTTCCTGCCTCCAGATCCTCTCTGCAATTCGATTCTCGCTCTGTTCGCCAGTAGAGTTGAGATGGCGCCCAAGAGAAAGGCCTCGAGTTCATCCGCTGCGGTGATTCCCCCCATCGACCCCAACAGCCAGTTGCCTTTCGCAGGTAACCATATGTCTGTTGTCTCTGAGCCTGACCTTCTCCACCTCGTGTCCATCGGGGTTCTTCCCCTGAGGGAGCTCTGTTCTTGGCGGATTTGCCACGGGGTCACTGTTCCGACAGAGGATACCCATGAATCCATGATTTACGTTCCTTTTTCTTCTCCGCGGTCTCGCTCTTCCTATTTCCCCCTTTTTCCGTGGCCTCCTTGATTTCTATCGCCTTAACTTGACCCATCTGAATCCCAATTCTATTCTGCAAATTTCCATTTACGTTCATTTGTGCGAAGCTTTTCTTAGCGTTCTGCCACATTTTGGACTGTGGAAATATCTGTATCACTGTCGCCCTGGAATGGCCGGGGGGCAGCATCAGCTGGTTGGGGGTGCTAGTTTAGAGATGCGTCGTGGAAGGAAGTCTGATTATCTTGAAATTCCTCTCAAGGACAGTATTAAGGGATGGCGTTTGGAGTGGTTTATCGTTGAGAACCACGGAAATTCTCTCCCCCCCACGGTCGGGGGAGACAGGCGGACGTTCGTACCCCGAGTTGGACCGAGTCCCCCACAGATCAGGAGGTGGCTGAGGCTGGGGCTTTGCTAGCTGAAGTTGGACTGCTGAAGGAGAGGGGTCTGACTGCAGAGGCTGTGGTTGCTGATTTTGTTTTCAAGAACATTCAGCCGTTGAAAGACAGGGCTTACCCGGCTTATTTGTACAGAGGCCTAGCTGACTCGACTCGGGTTACCAATAGAAGGATTCCCTCTGTAGACTTGGTGAATCGACTTGAGATGATTCTTAGAGGTAAGGTATCAAATGTTGGTGCCCCAGTGGCATACTCAGCCTGGAACCTACCTCCTCCCAAGGCCTTCACTCTTTTTGTGTCGAATCCACCTGTCACTGATGGCAGTTTGGGCCTTAGAGTGCGACCCTCCGCTGAAGAAGTTAGCGCCTTAGTTGCTTCGATTGGAGAAATTCCCGATGATGAACGGCAAGTCCACTTTGAGGTGCCTTTGGATCCTAATGATGCAGAAATAAGTGCTATGCTTGATATGCTGGCCGAAGATTCTTCTGATGCTACTCCTGCTGGGACATTGGCGGTGGCGCCTCTCCTAGAAGCTAGAACAACCTTGGATGTTCAGAGACCTGTCAGTGTTCGCCCGAGACGTCCTTGCCGAGTCAATAAACTTGATCCTTCTGTTGATGAGCAGAAAAAGAAAAAGAGACGTCTTCGGCAAGTATCTAGTTTGGATCGGGGCGCTGGTCCTTCGGTTCCTGCTGCTGAGGGAGTTCCCGTGCCTGAATTTACTGACGCTGACCCCAATGGGTGTGGTCCATCTGTCGCTGACCCCAATGGGTGTGTTGCTGATGAAAATGATGGGGAGGAAGAAAATGAGGTCCTTTTCACTCGGAAGAACAGTCGGTAGTATATTGCCAGTGGGGAAAGTAGTGGAGTTCCTTCTCCTGCTCTGTCAGCCCTCGTCGGTCTACAGGAGTTATCTCTGGCGAACTTTGATCAGACTCTAGAAGATATGGTTCCAGAGGACTTATTATCAGAGCCAGCGGATGGTGACGCGATGGATGTTTGTGCTGATGTGTTCGACGCCGGGTTGGGGTCATCCCGGGCAGCGTCCCACGCCTCATCGACCTTAGAGCGCGGTCTTGAGGGCCAGGAAACTGACTTTGATCGTCTTGCTCTCATGGAAGTAACTGAGGGGCCTTCAGCCTTAGAGGCGGCTGCCGCAGAAAGCTTGACCCTCAGGGATGGTGTTAACGCTCACCCAGCCCCCGAGGGTGTTGTCGGGGATGGTTCGGCTCGGGTGGGTGGCATAAGTCATGACCTAGCCCCCGAGGGTGTTGCCGGAGACAATCTGGCTCAAGTGGGCAGCGCGAGCTATGACCTAGCCCCCGAGGGTGTCCGAGCGGGGTCTCCCTCTTGTACTTCCATGGATGTTCACGTCGGATCTCCTCCACACTCTGGTGGCATGGTGGTGGCCCAAGTTTCTGGTCAGGGAGTCGCCTTAGAGGCTAGCGTTCCCGCTGACCAAGTTTTGGGCTCTGTTGACGGTATTGAGTTGGTCCCTACTGGTTCATTGCAAGCTGCGTCGGGTGGCGACTTTATGCCAAGCCATCAATTGATCTCTCACGATTTGGGTGTCCCTTCGTTCTTCTCCAACCTCCAGGTATTGTGATATATTTTAGCTTGACTTTTATACCGCATGAACTGCTGTTATTACATTTATCTGTTCTCAATATCAGGCATTGGTGGACGGGATGGCTAGTCAGCTGAGGTCGCAAGGTGTGTCTGTTCCAGAAGGAGCTTCGTCTTTGGCACGTTGGAATCCGGTGTCGCTTCAACAGCGTGTCTCTGACTTGGAAGCGGCGAATGCTGGTTAGTGCTCTTTTGATTCCTTTCGTCTGCCTTATTGAATTGTTTCACATTTTGACCCCCTTTGCTTGATTTTTTCTCGCCAGGCATGGCTCGACAGATTTCTGTTCTTGAAGAAAAACATTCTCAAGGTCAGGCTGAACTGGTCCAGCGGTGTTCTGATTTTGAGGAAAAGTATTCCCAAAGCCAAACTGAGCTGGCCCAGGTCTATGCTGCTCTAAATGCTGCTAACACGCTGAACTCTACTCTTCGCGTTCAGCTTGATTCTGAAAAGGTGACTTGTGAAACTGCGCCTTGTATTGCTGTGTTCTTATTGCTAGCCTGATGTTTGAAGGAGTTGATTCTTGCTTGCAGGAAGAAAAACGTGCCCTTGTTGCTTCTCGCGATAATCTGGACAGACTGTATCGTGACTCTAGCAACTCGTTGACCATTCTGGAAAGGAGTCATCGTTTCACCACGGAGGAGTTAGATAATCTTCGCTGTAGGCTGCAGGAATCCACGGATGACGTGATCTGTCTCAGGCAGTTGATATCAGCTAAGGATGCTGCTATCAAGGAACTGCGCGCTTCCAAGAAGTCCATCGCCCAGGAGCTGGAGACCGCTCAATTGGCTGCCAAAGTTGCTAAAGAAACTTCCATTACTCTAAGGGCCCAGCGCGACAGAGCCATGGATAAAGTCATTCGTGCGGGGCGAATCTTGATGAGGAGACCCGGCATGGTTGTTCCTGAAGACATAAGGGCCGACATGAACGCTGCTCCTGATTCCTCAAGTCGCCCTTCTTCGTCGGTTGCTCCTGAGAAAGATATTGCAAAATAGAGAAATATTTTGTGTGCTTTGAGCACGCGGTTAGCATGGTCGGATATTTGCTAGAGAACACCAGTTTGGCATTGCTACTCTCCTATTGTTTTAGAATTTAATAGTACATAAATCAGTAGTAAAATGCTGAGTGATGGCTTTGAAATTTGTTTACGGGGTATAGAAGTCACCCCTATATGAGTAATTGTAAGCATGCGAGATTGCCTTAAGTCGTTACTGACTTAAATCGATTGCTTTTGTTAGTAGGGCATAATGGTCACCCCGAGCTAAGTGAGCGCGTGCATGTTGCACCGCCTCAAGTCGTTGCCGACTTAAGCCGATTGCTCCGTTAGCAGGGCATAGTGGTCACCCCGGGTTAAGTAAGCGCGAGCATGTTGCGCCGCCTTAAGTCGTTGCCGACTTAAGCCGATTGCTCCGTTAGCAGGGCATAGTGGTCACCCCAGGTTAAGTAAGCGTGAGCATGTTGCACCGTCTTAAGTCGTTGCCGACTTAAGCCGATTGCTCCGTTAGCAGGGTATAGTGGTCACCCCGAGTTAAGTAAGCGTGAGCATGTTGCACCGTCTTAAGTCATTATCGACTTAAACCGATTGCTCCGTTAGCAGGGCATAGTGGTCACCCCGGGTTAAGTAAGCATGAGCATGTTGCACCGTCTTAAGTCGTTGCCGACTTAAGCCGATTGCTCCGTTAGCAGGGCATAGTGGTCACCCCGAGTCAAGTAAGAATGCAAGTCAATCATGAACAAACTGAGTATCTTTGAAGCCTTCTTTATTGATGACATATTTCCCGTTTTATAGAGTACATCGTCGTCCTGATAGCTTTTGAAATATAGCTAAGGATAAAACTTCCTGAGGTGTTTTATATTCCAGGAGTTCCCAATTTCTGTGTCGTCCATTTGAGTGAGACGATATGATCCCGGCCGAGTGACTTCTGCTACTATGAACGGTCCTTCCCATAAGGGCGATAACTTGTGCCGTCCCTCCCCCATTAGAATTCGGCGGAGGACGAGATCTCCTACTGAAAAGGATCGTTGTCGCACGGCCTTGTCGTGATAGCGTCTTAGAGTCTGCTGGTACCGTGCCGATTGAATTACTGCGTTCAGCCGCTCTTCTTCGAGTACATCGACATCTTCCAGCCTGGTTGCTTCGGCCTCTGCTATGCTTTCAAAGATCAACCTTGGCGCCCCAAACTTGAGATCAGCGGGCAGTACTGCCTCTGACCCATAGACCATGAAGAAAGGAGTGTTTCCATGTAGAGCTCGGCTAGGTTGGGTTCTTAGGCTCCAAACGACGTAGGGCAATTCCCTTATCCACTTTCCTGCGAACTTTTCATTCTTATCGAAGACCCTTTTCCTGAGTGCCTCTAATATCATCCCGTTAGCTCGTTCGACCTGCCCGTTGGCCCTCGGGTGCGCTACCGAAGCATACTTGACCTGAATGCTCTTTTGCTCGCAGAAATCGAAGAATTCTGAACTTGTGAAGTTGGATCCTAAGTCAGTTATGATATTGTTTGGTATTTCGAATCTGAATATTATGTCTTGTATGAATTCCACGGCCTTGGCTGAGGTTAAAGAAGCAATGGGTTTGAATTCTATCCATTTGGTGAATTTGTCGATTGCTACCAGTACATGAGTGTATCCTCCTTGAGCTTTCTTGAAAGGTCCAATCATATCCAGTCCCCAGCATGCGAACGGCCATGTTACTGGTATGGTCTGCAGCTGCTGTGCTGGTAGATGTTGCTGCTTTGACAAGTACTAGCAAGCTTCGCACTTCTGCACTAACTCGGCTGCATCGCTTTTTGCGGTTGGCCAATAGAATCCTGACCTGAAGACCTTCCCGACTAGCGTCTTGGATGCTGCGTGTATTCCACATTGCCCAGCGTGGACCTCATCTAGAAGTCGCTTCCCAGTAGATGAGAGAATGCACTTCATGAGGACGCCTGACGCGCCCCATCTGTATAATGTCTCCCCAATGAGTGTGTAGTGGGCTGACTGTCTAGCGATGCGCTCGGCTACATTTTTGTCATCTGGTTCCTCTTCATTCTTTATATATCTGATGATCGGCTTTCTCCAGTCATCAGAGTCTGACTCTGGTTGATTCACGATATTACACTCTTCTGCCTGATCCATTGAGATGCTTGGTTGTGGTATTTCTTGTACAAAGACTCCGGGTGGGACCTGAGTTCGACTGGATCCTAGCTTGGACAATACATCGGCTGCCGTGTTTCGATCTCTTTCTACATGATGAAATTCCAGGCCTTCAAATTTATCTTCTAGTTTTCGGACGGCAGTGCAGTATTTTCCCATTGAATCATTCGAACAGTCTCATTCTTTGTTTATCTGGTTTATGACTACCAAAGAATCTCCGTATACCATTAGTCTCTTGATGCCTAATGATATGGCGATGTTTAGTCCATGGATCAGAGCTTCATACTCGGCTGCATTGTTGGAGGCTGGAAATAACAACTGGAGGGCATATTTGAGGTGCTCGCCTCCAGGTGCGATGAAAAGAATTCCCGCGCCTGCTCCCTGCAGCTTCAGCGAGCCATCAAAATACATCTGCCATACTTCTGCAGTTTCTGGGTTCTCTGGTGCTTGTTGTTCAGTCCATTCTGATACGAAGTCAACCAATGCTTGGGTTTTAATGGCAGTGCGAGGTCGAAATTCGATGTCATGAGATCCCAGTTTGCAAGCCCACTTGGCTATTCGGCCAATGGCTTCCTTGTTGTGAAGGATGTCTCCTATCGGAAAACCAGTGACTACTATGACTTTGTGGTCATCAAAGTAGTGACGTAGCTTGCGGGCAGTTAGAAGTACTGCGTATAATAGCTTCTGAACTTGAGGATACTTTTTCTTTGAGGGACCCAGAACTTCACTCATGAAATAAACAGGATGTTGCACTGGGTAGGCATGTCCTTCTTCTGCTCGCTCGACTACCAACGCGGTGCTTACCACGTGAGTCGTGCAAGAGATATACAACAGCAGATCTTCAGTCGGTTGAGTTGATGTGGCTCGCCGTGGTGGTTTCAGTATTGGTGGGGTTGTCAAGAATTTCTTCAGTGCATCTAGGGCTTCCTGTGCTTCTGAAGTCCACTGAAACTTGTCCACCTTCTTGAGTAGCTTGTAAAATGGTAAACCTTTTTCTCCCAGCCTGGATATAAATCTGCTCAGGGCTGCCATACATCCGGTAAGTCGCTGAACCTTCTTTTGTGATCGTGGAGCTTCCATTTTCATGATAGCTTCAATCTTATCCGGATTAGCTTCAATTCCCCGGTGGCTGACAATAAATCCGAGTAGCTTCCTTGCCGGTACCCCAAAGACACATTTTTCGGGATTAAGCTTCCATCGATATCGCCGTAGACTGTTGAAAACGAGCTGTAAGTCTTCGATGAAGTTTTCTGAGTTCTCTGTTTTGATTACCACGTCATCCACGTAGGCTTCCACATGCTTGCCCCAGTGATCGGCTAAGCATGTTTGAATGGCTCTCTGATAAGTCGCTCCAGCGTTTTTGAGGCCAAACGACATGGAGGTATAGCAGAAAGCACCGAATGGAGTGATGAACGCTGTTTTTTCCTCGTCTTCCTTTGCCAGACTGATCTGATGGTATCCGGAATAGCAGTCCAGAAAAAGACAGCACAGAACATCCGACGGTGGAGTCTACCACCTGATCTATCCTAGGGAGCCCGAAGGGATCCTTTGGACAATGTTTGTTGAGATCTGTATAGTCGACGCACATGCGCCAATCCACTTTATTCTTTTTGAGTACAAAACAGGGTTGGCTAACCACTCGGGATGTAACACTTCTCTAATGAACCCAGCCGCGATCAAGCGGGCCAGTTCAGCGCGAATGGCTTCTCTCTTGTCGGGCGTGAAACGACGTAATTTTTGCCGGATCGGCCTTGCCTGGGGGTAGACCTTCAGTTCGTGCTCGGCCAGTTCTCTCAGGACTCCCGGCATATCCGCAGGTTGCCATGCGAATACGTCTCGGTTGTCTTGCAGAAACCGGACGAGCGCGCCTTCCTATTTATCGTCCAGGCTGGAGCTGATGATGGCAGTCTTGCGTTCATCAGCAAACCCCAGATTGATCCTTTTAGTTTCTTCAATCGGCCACATAGAGGTCGCGGCTTGAGCTTCGTTCGCTGGTGTTGTAAGGTCTTCCTCAGGCTTAGAGTTCGCCTGCGCTGAAGAAATCGCTGATGGTTTGATGGTGAGGGCCGCTTGGATGGCCACTCGGAAACATTCTGCGGCGCCTTGGAGGTCAGCACGCACAGTTATGATTCCTTGTGGTCCTGGCATCTTCAATATCATGTACGTGTAATGCGGGATGGCCATGAACTTTGCCAATCCCGGCCTCCCGATGATGGCGTTGTACCCGCAGTCGAAGTTTGCCACCTCGAACCTCAGGAACTCGGTTCTGTAGTTCTCCGGAGTTTCGAAGGTGACGCGCATGTAGATGTGGCCCAGCGGGTATTCCCCTTCAGTCGGCACGATGCCGAAGAAAGGTGTGTCTGACTCGCGGAGCTCTTTGAGGTGAACTCCCAAGCCTTGGAGTGTCCGGGGGAAGGTGACGTTGATGCTACTCCCTCCGTCCACTAACACCTTCTTCACCCTGCTCTCTCGGATCACCAGATCGACGAGGAGCGGGTATTTGCCTGGGTGGTCGAAGTTGAGCCATTGATCTGCCCGAGTGAAGGTGATCGGGTGCTCCGACCACCGGTACGGAGTGGGAGGACCGGTGGTCGCCACCAATATCTGGCGATCCTTGAGCTTTTGTTGTCTTCTGTTCTCCTGCGATCCATGTCCGCCGAAGATGACGTTGACCTCCCTGTCAACGCGTGGGAAGGCTCCTCCTTCCCCCTCCTCTTGCTGCTGGGGTTGTCGTGGCTCTTCCGGTCCTCCCCGCGGCGGAGGAGGAGGTAGAGGTTGGAAAGGTCGACCGTGTCCGATGGAGTGCTTGAAGTCCCTGCAGTTCCGCAGGGTGTGGCGCATGTCCTTGTGGTACGGGCACTGGGCGTCGAGGATGTCGTCCAGCGTGCGCTCGCCTCCGCGAGGTCCTCCCCGGGCGCGAGAGGCAGGTGGTCCGGCAGCGTGCACCTCTTCGCGAGGTCTTTTCTCCCAGCGTTTGTCGGGTTGCTGGTTCGCGTCGCGTCGTGGCGCTGCCGGTGCGGGCTTCGCTCCCCCGATGAGGTCCTGAGCTCGCTCGTCGACAGTGATGTAGAGGTCGGCTTCTCGGAACAGCTGCTCAGAGGTAGTCGGCGCTTTCTGCAGTATGGCTCGTACGAAGGCCAAGTCGTTGGATCCTCTGTAGAAGTCCTCGATCACGGCCGCCTCCGTGACCTCGGGGATGCGATTTCTCATGGTCTGGAACCTTTTGAGGTACAACCGGAGAGTTTCGTCCCCCCGGTGCTTGATGGATTTGAGGTCCCATGGTTGCGTTGGTTTGTCGGAGAGGGACTAAAAGTTGGCGGTGAAGCGTCGACTGAAGTCGCTCCAGTCGTCGATGCAGTGTCGAGGTAGATGTCGCAGCCATTACAGTGCGTCTTGCCCGAGGACAATGGGTAAGTATGCAGTCATCACGTCCTCGGATGCTCCGGAGGCTCGGGCGGCAGTGGTGTAGACGGCCAGCCAACCTCCTGGATCCTGCTTAGGTTCATATTTGTCGACATTGGATACCTTGAAGTTAGGGGGCCACTGAATGGCCCTAAGGCGTGGAGTAAGGGCTATCACTCCACACGCGTTGTAACGCCCTGAATTTGGGGGTAGAATTTTTTCTTCTTTTCTCTCACCAAATTCGGGCGTTACTCTCTTTTCTCTTTCCCCGTTTGCCCCTTCTTCCCAATTTCAAACCAGTATAGCGGCAGGTGTCCGTGTTATGTATAAACCAAAACCTAAGTGTCATGGGTGTTGCATCATGCCGAAGCACATTTCTTTGTCTGATGTTGAATGTTCGTCTCGTTCCGTTCCGGATTTCGGTTCGCGATTTAATTCCGTTTAGTGGTCGCGCTCATCGTGGGTTTTCGATCCGCGAGGTGGCCCGGCCCAACCTAGCCCAGCCCAGCCGGCCCGGCCCGCCTCGGCCTGCGCGCCCCTGGCGCCCAACCCCCCCTTGCGCCCCCCATCCTCTCCCTCTCCCTCATTTGGATCTCCCGCGCAACAACTTCCCTCTCCCTCTCCCACCTCTCTCTCCCCGTGGTGCCCTAGGGTTTGGAGACGGCGATCACCGGATTTTGGACCCCGAGGTGAGCTCCCCTCCCCTTCTCTTCTCTCTCTCCCTCCCCCTCCTCTTCTTCCCCACGCGCGCCCTCCCTCTCCCCTGCTCGCGCGCGCCCCTGCCCGCCCCTGCTCGCCGGCGGCGCGGCGCCCCCCGCCCCTGCCCGACCCCGCGCGGCGGCGCCCGCCCTCCCCCCGGCCGCGGCGGCGCTCGCCCGCCCCTCCCCCTCGCCCGCGGTGGCGGCGCCCGTCCCCGCCCCGGCCCGCGCGGCGGCGCCCGTCCCCGTCCCCACCCCGGCCCGCGCGGCGGCGCCCGTCCCCGTCCCCACCCCGGCCCGCGCGGCGGCGCCCGACCCCGTCCCCGCCCCTCGTCGGCGGCGCCTCCCGCCCGCCCTCGCCCGGCCCCGCGCGGCCCCCTGCCCGCCCCTCGGCGCGGTGGTGCCCCGGCCCCCCGCTCGGCCCCCGACCCTGCCCCTCCCCGGCGGCGCCCGCCCGCTCGGCCTCCCCGGCGGCGCTCGGCCGCTCGGCCCTCGGCCCTCGGCGCGGCTCCCCTCCCCCTCCCTCCCCGGCGGCGATCCCGCCCGCCCCCTGCCCGACCCCGGCCCCGGCGGCGCTCGGCCTCGCCCCCTGCCCCTCCCCGGCCCCGCCCCGGCTCGCCCTCGGCTCGCCCGCTCGGCTCCGGCCGGTTCAACCGCCCCCTGGCCGTTTCAACCGCCCTGGCCCCAGCTCGCCCGCTCGTTTCCCCGTCCCGGTCTCGCCCGACCGTATTTTCGCTCGCCCGCGTTCGCGATGATTATTCGTTAATTAGCGTGTTGCGTCGCGCGCTTCGCCGCGCGACGGATTTGTCTAAATTCAGATTCTATCTTGTGCTGCGTCGTGCGCTTCGTCGCGCGACGATCCATTTTGTTTCAGGTTGTTTAAGGTGTAGCGCCGCGTGTGTATTCACGCAACGTTCCACTTTGGACTCAGTTTAGTCGACGTATGCCGTCGTGCGCTTCGTCGCGCGACGCTTGACGTCTCCTCGTAACTAAGGCGAAGTGTTTTGTTGCGTGCTCGGTCGCGCGACGATTCGTTAACTTCTTAATTTGTTTTAGAGAGCTTTGTCGCGCGTCTCGCCGCGCGACCATCCTTTTATTTATCTCCACCTGCTTATAATAATTAGACATGAAACATGACTTTACTTTATGCTAAACATAGTGTCTACCTTAAATTCCTTCCATTAAGCGAGTGGCTAAATCTATAATCATGTAACGTTATCGTTTCTCGACTGTCTTTTCCTCTTTCTCTCTTAACCGTACTCGCGAGCCTGCGTAGAACGTCTGTTTACTTATTGCATTCTATTGTATGGTGTACTGTTCTTTTGTATTAAATATGTGGATGTATGTATGTTTGCGCTCGCATAGAGAACGATCCAGTTGAAGAGCCCGAGGAACCCGCAGGAGAAGCCCCTGAGCAGCAGTCGTTTGGTGGAGGCAAGTGTCCCTTGACCTATCTATGTCCTATTCATTCTTTAATTCACCTCCCGCTTACATATTTATGCCTAAGGATTGACTAGCTTTTGTTATCCCTGTCCTTGATTACCTATTTGGGTTGGATTATTACTGTTTAGCTTTATGCTATTGCTCAACTCTAATCAATGAACATGATGAGATTATCTATGATACGCTGTTTTCCCTTCTCTTACGATGATGTTGTACTTGTGACTTTCAAGGGGGCTCGAGCGGTTTCTCGAGTGCCTCTCCGTAAGGACCTGTTCTATGGATGACCGCCCGGGAAAACAGTGCAACCATGAGGGTGGAATGGGATGCCCTTAGCTGAATAATTAGAGGATCCGGGGTGTAGTTCACTTAGCCGTCGTGCCGTCAATGGGGCTCGGTGTATGCGGCTCGCTCTGCCAAGTTTGGGTTCGCCCCTTGGGGAGGAGTGCGGTGCATTTAGGAAACCTAACGGGTGGCTACAGCCCCGGGGAATCTTTGTAAAGGCTACGTAGTGATGCCCTGCTAGGCCACCTAGGTAGTGGTCAATGGGAGTAGCTCTCTCCGGGCAGAATGGGAATCACGGCTTGTGGGTAAAGTGCACAACCTCTGCAGAGTGTTTGAAAACTGATATATCAGCCGTGCTCGCGGTTATGAGCGGCCAAGGGAGCTCCAGTGATTAGTGGTACTTGATCAGAGACATTGTGGTACAGGTGGTTATGAGATTGATGGTTTTGGTTATGACTATGGTGCTGGTAAGTGGTATTCTTTCCGTTTGGAAAGGGTACATCGGGTTAATAACTTGGGTTAATGCTAAAACTTGGCTTTCTACTAGTAAATAATAATCTGACCAACTAAAAGCAACTGCTTGACTTATCCCCACATAAAGCTAGTCCACTACAGCCAAACAGGATACTTGCTGAGTATGTTGATGTGTACTCACCCTTGCTCTACACACCAAACCCCCCCCAGGTTGTCAGCATTGCAACCACTGCTCAGGCGAAGATGAAGCTGTGGAAGGAGACTTCCAGGAGTTCCAAGATTACGACGAGTTCTAGGTGTGGGTTAGCGGCAACCCCCAGTCGGCTGCCTGTGAAGGCCGCGTTATCTACGTTTCTTTTCCGCACTTTGATTTATTGTAAGACCTATATGGACGTCTCTGACGTATGATGTAATCGACTATTTCCCTTATTAATACTATTTTGAGCACTGTGTGATGATGTCCATATTATGTAACTGCTGTGTACGTGAATAACTGATCCTGGCACGTACATGGTTCGCATTCGGTTTGCCTTCTAAAACCGGGTGTGACATAAGTGGTATCAAAGCCGTGATGACTGTAGGACCGCTAACCTAGAGTAGAATGGTCGTTCTAAGGACTATAGACCTCTGTCTCTTCCTTGACTTTGATATCCCTTCAAAAGTTGGTCATACCGACCAAACCTATGTTCTACTATATATTATACCTTGCAAAAAATTGTGTTTCATTCTGATCCTTCATTTACTTATTACTTGCTGGTCATATTAATTTTGTTCTCACCCTTTTGCTTGCGATGTCTTTTGTAGATGGCTCGACTTAGACACACTGCACGAAAGTCAGTCATCCCCTTCTTACCCTCCCGCCTTGCTGAGCGTCCGCTTCGCCGTCCCGTGGCCGGACAGTCCAGCCACTTGGAGAGACTACACCACCGCCTGCGTGAGGAGCAGGAACGTCGACGACAGGAGCAGGAGCAGCAGGGCTCTTCTTTCTCGCTCCACCAGGAGATAGAGTCTGTGAGGAGCTGCTCCCCTGTGCTTCCTCTG
The DNA here is from genome assembly GCF_902167145.1 of Zea mays. Classification (NCBI taxonomy): domain Eukaryota; kingdom Viridiplantae; phylum Streptophyta; class Magnoliopsida; order Poales; family Poaceae; genus Zea; species Zea mays. The sequence continues at coordinate 114,347,094 of NC_050101.1, read as the reverse complement.
GAGCCGCCCCCTGCACCACCACTGGGCGCCCCGGCTTCTGGAGCAGCTGCTGGAGGAGACCCAGACGACGGAGATGGCGACGACAGCTCGAGCCACGACACCGACTTCTCTGCTAACCCTGAGCCGGAAGGATGGGTTGCTCGACCCATCACTCGCGACGCTGCTCGCGGGTGTCACTTCCACGATGCGCTCGACACCCTGCTACGTCGGGCATTTGACCGGCATACTTGGTCCGTCGAGTATCGCTGTGTGGTCTACCAGCATAGTCGCGGGGTCTACCCGGACCGCTGGGAGGCAACTTGCTTGGTGCGCTGCCCGGAGGACAGTCTCCAGGGTGCTGAGGTCTGCTCAGAGCACTATTCTATCTCTGAACGGGACTCAGCTGAAGCAGCCATGCAAGATGCTGCACGGCGTGCGCTTTCGCACTACTGCTCGGTTTTCGGTGGGGCAGCTGATGGTCTTGACCTGAAGTATTACCCCCGCCGTCCATCTGGCAGCACAGGAGGCGTGATTGTCTCACCTGTCGGTGAGGGCAATCCTAGGTTGAGCAGCACAGTCAACCTAGCCGCCGTGCTAAACACGGAGCTGGACCATGCATTAGACGAGCTGAGTAGGGCTCGTGCTGAGATCGCCCTGTTGCGGGCTGAGCGCGCGGAACGTCGTTTTTTGGATGGTGGTTCCCCCGCTCCCGTCGGGACTCAGCACCCGTACCGCTCACCTCAGCGTGGACACCAATCTTATGGCAATCCCGACTGCAAGACCAAGATAAATCTAGAACCATAGATCGTTAGAGTTGGATCTTGTAATTAATACGAAATATATATGCATAGAAGCTTCAGTCTTAGCGTTAGTCTCGGTCTTAGTTAGTCTTAGTTAGACAGGGTAGTTTGCTATATCCTGTGCATTTATGTTTGTCATGATGAGATGATTGGTTTGGATCTTTGTAATGATTGTCACCAGAGTGTGGGTATCCCCTACATTTTGGTTCACCTACTATGTTAATAAAGTTAGTTATATAGTTGGGAAACCTTTTATTCCTCTTTCCTCTTTATCTGAGAAGCTGTGTGGTCTGTGTTGGAGATCAGTGAAGATGCTCATCTATTCAGTGCTGTTGAAGAATTCTATTCTCTTTCCTTATGCTGCAAGATTCGCCAGATCAGTTCTGATGTGTGGTTGCATTCTGCAGATGTCAGAGAACAGGCGCAGAGGAGGAAGGCGTGCTCAACAGGAGCGAGCCGCTCCGCAGGAGGAGGCGCCCCAGAAGCAGCAGCTGCCGCCCCCGCCCCCGATGTCGATCGAGCAGATGTTTCTGATGCAGACTCAAGCAGTTCAAGCTATCGGTCAGACTCTGGCCGCCATTCAGCAGCAGCAGCAACAGCAGCAGGCACCACCTCAGCCTCAGATGCCTCAGATGCCCAGAGACAAGCGTGCTGAATTCATGAGAGGTCATCCACCAACGTTCGCTCATTCTTCTGACCCCATGGACGCTGAAGATTGGCTGCGCACTGTGGAGCGGGAGTTGCATACCGCTCAGTGCGATGACAGGGAGAAAGTCTTGTATGGTCCCCGTCTGTTAAGAGGAACAGCCCAATCATGGTGGGAGTCTTACCTCGCCACCCATGCCAACCCCGACACCATCACTTGGGAAGAATTCAGGAGTAGCTTTCGTCAGTACCATGTTCCTGCAGGTCTGATGACAGTGAAGAAGGAGGAGTTCCTGGCCCTTAAGCAAGGGTCATCATCTGTCAGTGAGTACCGGGACAGGTTTCTGCAGTTGTCTCGCTATGCTCCTGAAGATGTCAACACCGACGCCAAGCGGCAGTACCGTTTCCTGAGAGGCTTGGTTGACCCCCTGCAGTACCAACTGATGAATCACACCTTTCTGACATTCCAGCACCTGATTGATAGAGCGATCATGACAGAGAGAAAGCGCAAGGAGATGGAAGATCGTAAGCGCAAGATCAGTGGACCCCAGCCTGGAAGCAGCAGCCGTCCTCGTTTCTCAGGCAATCAACCTCAACAGTTCAGGCAGAACCAGTGTCCACCTCAGCAGCATCAGCAGTTCCAAAGGCAGTATCCTCAAAATCAGTACCAGAACCGTCAGAGCAATCAGTCAGGAGGTCAGTTTCAGAAGCAGAATCAGCAAGCACCTCGTCTTCCTGCCCCAGCAAATCAGCAGAACAGTCAGGCAGCACCAGCTCAGGTTGGAAACAGGGCGTGTTTCCACTGTGGAGAGCAAGGCCACTGGGTGATGCAATGTCCGAAGAAGGCAGCCCAGCAGCAGTCAGGCCCCAATGCCCCAGCAAAGCAGAATGTGCCTCAGTCCGGAGCAGGCAATCGCTCCCAGCAGCGCTATAATCATGGAAGGCTGAACCACTTGGAAGCTGAAGCAGTTCAGGAGACCCCCGGCATGATAGTAGGTATGTTCCCAGTCGACTCCCATATTGCAGAAGTGTTATTTGATACTGGAGCAACGCATTCTTTCATTACTGCATCATGGGTAGAAGCACATAATCTTCCAATTACTACCATGTCAACCCCCATTCAAATTGACTCAGCCGGTGGTAGAATTCGAGCCGATAGCATTTGTTTGAATATAAGTGTGGAAATAAGGGGGATAGCGTTTCCCGCCAACCTTATAGTAATGGGTACTCAGGGAATAGATGTCATCCTAGGGATGAATTGGCTAGATAAGTATCAGGCAGTTATCAGTTGTGATAAAAGGACAATCAAGTTGGTGTCTCCACTAGGAGAGGAAGTGGTGACCGAGTTAGTCCCGCCTGAGCCAAAGAAAGGAAGTTGTTATCAGCTAGCTGTTGATAGCAGTGAAGCAGACCCAATTGAGAGTATCAAGGTTGTGTCCGAGTTCCCGGATGTGTTTCCAAAGGACTTGCCGGGTATGCCACCAGAGCGGAAAGTTGAGTTTGCTATAGAGCTTCTTCCTGGAACCGCCCCTATCTTCAAGAGAGCTTACAGAATATCTGGACCAGAGTTGGTTGAGCTTAAGAAGCAGATTGATGAGCTGTCAGAGAAAGGTTACATTCGGCCAAGCACCTCGCCTTGGGCCGCCCCTGTCTTATTTGTGGAGAAGAAAGATGGCACCAAAAGGATGTGTATCGATTATCGAGCTTTGAATGAAGTCACGATCAAGAACAAGTATCCCTTGCCCAGGATTGAAGATCTGTTCGACCAGTTGAGAGGAGCCAGTGTGTTCTCCAAGATTGATCTGAGGTCAGGTTATCATCAGCTCAGGATCCGCCCTTCGGACATTCCGAAGACGGCATTCATTTCCAAGTATGGGTTGTATGAGTTCACAGTGATGTCTTTTGGTTTGACCAATGCGCCAGCGTTCTTCATGAATCTGATGAACAGTGTATTCATGGATTACCTTGATAAGTTTGTGGTGGTATTCATTGATGACATTCTGGTTTATTCTCATAGCGAAGAAGAGCATGCAGATCATTTGAGGATGGTATTGCAGAGATTGCGAGAGCACCAGTTGTATGCAAAGTTGAGCAAGTGTGAGTTCTGGATCAGCGAAGTCCTGTTCTTGGGTCACATAATCAACAAAGAAGGATTGGCTGTGGATCCGAAGAAAGTGGCAGACATTTTGAACTGGAAAACGCCAACAGATGCTAGAGGAATCAAGAGCTTCATTGGAATGGCCGGATATTATCGGCGATTCATTGAAGGGTTTTCGAAGATTGCGAAACCTATGACAGCGTTGCTAGGCAACAAGGTTGAGTTCAAGTGGACCCAGAAATGCCAAGAGGCCTTTGAAGCGCTGAAAGAGAAGTTGACTACAGCGCCTGTCCTAGTCTTGCCTGATGTGCACAAGCCCTTCTCGGTGTATTGTGATGCTTGTTACACAGGTTTGGGATGCGTATTGATGCAAGAGGGAAGAGTTGTGGCTTACTCGTCCCGACAGCTGAAGGTTCATGAGAAGAATTACCCAATCCATGATCTAGAGTTGGCAGCAGTGGTTCACGCACTGAAGACATGGAGGCACTATTTGTATGGACAGAAATGCGATGTTTACACAGATCACAAGAGTCTGAAGTACATATTCACTCAGTCAGAGTTGAACATGAGGCAGCGAAGATGGTTAGAGTTGATCAAAGACTATGAGTTGGAGATTCATTACCATCCAGGCAAAGCAAACGTAGTGGCAGATGCTTTGAGCAGAAAGAGTCAAGTCAATCTGATGGTCGCTCGTCCGATGCCTTATGAGTTGGCCAAGGAGTTTGACAGGTTGAGTCTCGGATTTCTGAACAATTCGCGAGGAGTCACAGTTGAGTTGGAACCTACCTTGGAGCGCGAAATCAAAGAAGCGCAGAAGAATGATGAAAAGATCAGTGAGATTCGGCGACTGATTCTAGATGGCAAAGGCAAAGATTTTCGAGAAGATGCAGAAAGCGTGATATGGTTCAAAGACCGCTTGTGTGTTCCCAATGTCCAGTCTATTCGGGAGTTGATTCTTAAGGAAGCTCATGAGACAGCTTATTCGATTCACCCTGGCAGTGAGAAGATGTATCAGGATCTGAAGAAGAAATTCTGGTGGTACGGAATGAAGAGAGAAATCGCAGAGCATGTGGCTATGTGTGATAGTTGTCGAAGAATTAAGGCAGAGCACCAGAGACCTGCTGGATTGTTGCAACCGTTGCAGATCCCTCAGTGGAAATGGGATGAAATCGGTATGGATTTCATAGTCGGATTGCCTCGCACTCGAGCCGGCTACGATTCCATTTGGGTAGTAGTGGACCGCTTGACCAAGTCAGCCCACTTCATACCTGTCAAGACCAACTATAGCAGTGCAGTATTGGCAGAATTGTATATGTCTCGGATCGTTTGTCTTCATGGTGTGCCAAAGAAGATAGTGTCAGACAGAGGAACGCAGTTCACCTCTCATTTCTGGCAGCAGTTGCATGAAGCCTTGGGCACGCATCTGAATTTCAGTTCAGCTTATCACCCGCAGACAGATGGCCAGACCGAAAGGACCAATCAAATTCTTGAAGATATGTTGAGAGCCTGTGCGTTGCAAGATCAGTCCGGATGGGCTAAGCGATTGCCTTATGCAGAGTTTTCCTATAACAACAGTTACCAGGCCAGTTTGAAGATGTCACCATTTCAGGCGCTCTATGGAAGGAGTTGTAGAACTCCGTTGCAATGGGATCAGCCTGGAGAAAAGCAAGTGTTTGGGCCAGACATTTTGCTTGAAGCCGAAGAGAACATCAAGATGGTTCGAGAGAATCTGAAGATAGCGCAATCGAGGCAGCGAAGCTATGCAGACACAAGAAGAAGAGAGCTGAGTTTCGAAGTCGGAGACTTTGTCTATCTGAAAGTGTCACCGATCAGAGGAGTCAGAAGATTCGGAGTGAAAGGCAAGCTAGCACCCCGCTACATTGGTCCGTATCGGATTCTTGCAAGACGAGGAGAAGTGGCCTATCAGCTCAGTTTGCCCGAGAATTTGTCTGCTGTGCATGATGTCTTTCAAGTGTCTCAGTTGAAGAAGTGCTTGCGTGTGCCAGAAGAGCAGTTGCCAGTGGAAGGTCTTGAGGTCCAGGAGGATTTGACCTATGTTGAGAAGCCAGCTCAAATCCTTGAGATTGCAGACAGAGTCACCCGAAGGAAGACCATCAGAATGTGCAAAGTCAGATGGGATCATCACTCTGAGGAAGAAGCAACCTGGGAGCGTGAAGATGATCTGATGGCTAAATACCCTGAGCTCTTTGCTAGCCAACCCTGAATCTCGAGGGCGAGATTCTTTTAAGGGGGATAGGTTTGTAACGCCCTGAATTTGGGGGTAGAATTTTTTCTTCTTTTCTCTCACCAAATTCGGGCGTTACTCTCTTTTCTCTTTCCCCGTTTGCCCCTTCTTCCCAATTTCAAACCAGTATAGCGGCAGGTGTCCGTGTTATGTATAAACCAAAACCTAAGTGTCATGGGTGTTGCATCATGCCGAAGCACATTTCTTTGTCTGATGTTGAATGTTCGTCTCGTTCCGTTCCGGATTTCGGTTCGCGATTTAATTCCGTTTAGTGGTCGCGCTCATCGTGGGTTTTCGATCCGCGAGGTGGCCCGGCCCAACCTAGCCCAGCCCAGCCGGCCCGGCCCGCCTCGGCCTGCGCGCCCCTGGCGCCCAACCCCCCCTGCGCCCCCCATCCTCTCCCTCTCCCTCATTTGGATCTCCCGCGCAACAACTTCCCTCTCCCTCTCCCACCTCTCTCTCCCCGTGGTGCCCTAGGGTTTGGAGACGGCGATCACCGGATTTTGGACCCCGAGGTGAGCTCCCCTCCCCTTCTCTTCTCTCTCTCCCTCCCCCTCCTCTTCTTCCCCACGCGCGCCCTCCCTCTCCCCTGCTCGCGCGCGCCCCTGCCCGCCCCTGCTCGCCGGCGGCGCGGCGCCCCCCGCCCCTGCCCGACCCCGCGCGGCGGCGCCCGCCCTCCCCCCGGCCGCGGCGGCGCTCGCCCGCCCCTCCCCCTCGCCCGCGGTGGCGGCGCCCGTCCCCGCCCCGGCCCGCGCGGCGGCGCCCGTCCCCGTCCCCACCCCGGCCCGCGCGGCGGCGCCCGTCCCCGTCCCCACCCCGGCCCGCGCGGCGGCGCCCGACCCCGTCCCCGCCCCTCGTCGGCGGCGCCTCCCGCCCGCCCTCGCCCGGCCCCGCGCGGCCCCCTGCCCGCCCCTCGGCGCGGTGGTGCCCCGGCCCCCCGCTCGGCCCCCGACCCTGCCCCTCCCCGGCGGCGCCCGCCCGCTCGGCCTCCCCGGCGGCGCTCGGCCACTCGGCCCTCGGCCCTCGGCGCGGCTCCCCTCCCCCTCCCTCCCCGGCGGCGATCCCGCCCGCCCCCTGCCCGACCCCGGCCCCGGCGGCGCTCGGCCTCGCCCCCTGCCCCTCCCCGGCCCCGTCCCGGCTCGCCCTCGGCTCGCCCGCTCGGCTCCGGCCGGTTCAACCGCCCCCTGGCCGGTTCAACCGCCCTGGCCCCAGCTCGCCCGCTCGTTTCCCCGTCCCGGTCTCGTCCGACCGTATTTTCGCTCGCCCGCGTTCGCGATGATTATTCGTTAATTAGCGTGTTGCGTCGCGCGCTTCGCCGCGCGACGGATTTGTCTAAATTCAGATTCTATCTTGTGCTGCGTCGTGCGCTTCGTCGCGCGACGATCCATTTTGTTTCAGGTTGTTTAAGGTGTAGCGCCGCGTGTGTATTCACGCGACGTTCCACTTTGGACTCAGTTTAGTCGACGTATGCCGTCGTGCGCTTCGTCGCGCGACGCTTAACGTCTCCTCGTAACTAAGGCGAAGTGTTTTGTTGCGTGCTCGGTCGCGCGACGATTCGTTAACTTCTTAATTTGTTTTAGAGAGCTTTATCGCGCGTCTCGCCGCGCGACCATCCTTTTATTTATCTCCACCTGCTTATAATAATTAGACATGAAACATGACTTTACTTTATGCTAAACATAGTGTCTACCTTAAATTCCTTCCATTAAGCGAGTGGCTAAATCTATAATCATGTAACGTTATCGTTTCTCGACTGTCTTTTCCTCTTTCTCTCTTAACCGTACTCGCGAGCCTGCGTAGAACGTCTGTTTACTTATTGCATTCTATTGTATGGTGTACTGTTCTTTTGTATTAAATATGTGGATGTATGTATGTTTGCGCTCGCATAGAGAACGATCCAGTTGAAGAGCCCGAGGAACCCGCAGGAGAAGCCCCTGAGCAGCAGTCGTTTGGTGGAGGCAAGTGTCCCTTGACCTATCTATGTCCTATTCATTCTTTAATTCACCTCCCGCTTACATATTTATGCCTAAGGATTGACTAGCTTTTGTTATCCCTGTCCTTGATTACCTATTTGGGTTGGATTATTACTGTTTAGCTTTATGCTATTGCTCAACTCTAATCAATGAACATGATGAGATTATCTATGATACGCTGTTTTCCCTTCTCTTACGATGATGTTGTACTTGTGACTTTCAAGGGGGCTCGAGCGGTTTCTCGAGTGCCTCTCCGTAAGGACCTGTTCTATGGATGACCGCCCGGGAAAACAGTGCAACCATGAGGGTGGAATGGGATGCCCTTAGCTGAATAATTAGAGGATCCGGGGTGTAGTTCACTTAGCCGTCGTGCCGTCAATGGGGCTCGGTGTATGCGGCTCGCTCTGCCAAGTTTGGGTTCGCCCCTTGGGGAGGAGTGCGGTGCATTTAGGAAACCTAACGGGTGGCTACAGCCCCGGGGAATCTTTGTAAAGGCTACGTAGTGATGCCCTGCTAGGCCACCTAGGTAGTGGTCAATGGGAGTAGCTCTCTCCGGGCAGAATGGGAATCACGGCTTGTGGGTAAAGTGCACAACCTCTGCAGAGTGTTTGAAAACTGATATATCAGCCGTGCTCGCGGTTATGAGCGGCCAAGGGAGCTCCAGTGATTAGTGGTACTTGATCAGAGACATTGTGGTACAGGTGGTTATGAGATTGATGGTTTTGGTTATGACTATGGTGCTGGTAAGTGGTATTCTTTCCGTTTGGAAAGGGTACATCGGGTTAATAACTTGGGTTAATGCTAAAACTTGGCTTTCTACTAGTAAATAATAATCTGACCAACTAAAAGCAACTGCTTGACTTATCCCCACATAAAGCTAGTCCACTACAGCCAAACAGGATACTTGCTGAGTATGTTGATGTGTACTCACCCTTGCTCTACACACCAAACCCCCCCCCCCCAGGTTGTCAGCATTGCAACCACTGCTCAGGCGAAGATGAAGCTGTGGAAGGAGACTTCCAGGAGTTCCAAGATTACGACGAGTTCTAGGTGTGGGTTAGCGGCAACCCCCAGTCGGCTGCCTGTGAAGGCCGCGTTATCTACGTTTCTTTTCCGCACTTTGATTTATTGTAAGACCTATATGGACGTCTCTGACGTATGATGTAATCGACTATTTCCCTTATTAATACTATTTTGAGCACTGTGTGATGATGTCCATATTATGTAACTGCTGTGTACGTGAATAACTGATCCTAGCACGTACATGGTTCGCATTCGGTTTGCCTTCTAAAACCGGGTGTGACACGCGTCCTCCTGTCGTCGGGGATGATGTCTGTCCCAGGGAGGGGAGTAGTTGTTGTGGTTCTTCGACCGTCCCCGGGTAGTACCGCTAGTCGAGGCCGTTGCTGACTCGGTCCTGGTTGCCTGACTCCGAGCTGGGATGCCATGATCCCTGTCATACTCCTCCCGGCAGCGGATCTCGTTCTCATGTCGTCGTTCACGCGAAGCGTTGATGGAGCTTCGCGCGTCCCGGCGACTGTTGATGGCGTGTTGTAGATCGTTCGGCGGGTGAGCAAGCGGTAGAAGATGGTTGGCTGCCTAGGTGAACAGTCGTCGATAGCCCTCGGCGTCGGGAGTCCGATGGAGTCCATCAGCTATCCGAGCTAGTACCCCTCCGACTTCACTCGGCGTGTTCATAGCTCGGGCGAAGTCAGGATTCAGGTTGCGCCCGAAGAGTGGATTTTCCCGGCGCTGTCTTGCGTCTTGCTTGGCTTGTTCCTGAGCTCGTCGGCGATCACGTCGGCGGGAATTCCTTCGTTCTCTGAAGACGCATTCCTCCAGAGTTTCTCCTATCTTCGAGAACTCGTCCCACGAAACAGGTTGCTCCAGATCCCGTTCTCCGGCCTTGTGATGTCGCCGAATATTTCGGGGCCGGTTTCTCCACCGGTGGGACTCCCGCTGAGGTGGTTCTTCTCCGGGCGCGGTCGGCTCGTCGTCGGAGACAGGGGGCGGGGGCGACTCCACTCTCCCGATGAAAAGAACATCGGGGTAGAATGGCGCAGCTGTCGTGGCGATCTTCTTTCCGTTCTCCTTTGAGGGCGGAGGAACGGAAAGGGCAACTTGCTTCCTCCCGGTCTTGTTTGCCTCCTTCTTTCTTGCGATTTGCGTCCATTCTTTTGTCAAGGAAGTAGACAGTGGAGTTCTCCGGGTCAGCGGGCTCTCGGCCCCTGGCTTGCCGAAGGCGATCTTTTTTCGGAACGCAGGAGGTTGCGCTTTTTCCTTCCTCACCCCGATATTTTCGGAGCGTGTTGAAGTGAACTTCTTCTTTGGTGGATCGGCGATGCGGTGTAGAGTTCCCTCTTCATCTGCTATGGATGAGATCGTTCCAAAGCAGAACACGGATCCGGGACGGAGGGTGATCTTGCGGCGGAAGGTGACAGCCATTGAGCTAGCTTAGATCGGCGACACACCCCCTACCTGGCGCGCCAGCTGTTGGTGTTTTGGGTCCGACCGCACACCCGGGGTTGCCCCTCAAGGTGTTTTAGGAGTAGGACGGTGTCGCCGACTGTAGCTAAATGGTTCGTGCCAGATGCACGAAGAACAATGGATAGTGTTTACAGGTTCGGGCCGCTTTGAGATGCGTAACACCCTACGTCCTGGCGAGTTTGCTTTGTATATGGGTTACAAGGTAGCTCTCTAAAGTGAGAACACGGAGAGTTGAGGTGGATGACTGAGTAGTGGGATCGATCGTCTTGAAGGGGTGCCCTCTAGGCCTTATATATTTGACCGTGAGGCAATACAAGCCGATATGATAACAACGTGCACCTAAAAGATAGTGAACTGTTTGAGCTTATCTTCCTATGATTTGGCCGACTTATCCTCGCCCGGTTCCGTTGTGCGGGGCTCCAGCGCGGGAAAGTCGGATCTTCTGTGGTGGTCACTTGCTCGACGTCGCGGAGTCATCCGGGCTTGCACCGACCCGGCCTCACATCGATCTGCTTTACTGTTTGCTCCTCCCCAGGCCCATGAAGGAGTGACCTTATGATCCGTCGGGCCCTTGGGCTTTTCGTGAGGTCTTTTATCCTTCTAATGGACCCGGGGGATATCTGTCCCCCACAGCTCGCTAGCGCAACGAGCTCAAAATACTGGCTTGGCTCGGCTCGCTCGAGGCTCGCGATCCGCTCCGAGCCGAGCCAAGCCGCTCCAAGCTCGAGCCAACTCGCGAGCCTCGAGCTTATTTTCCAGCCCTAGGCCACAAGCACAAAGAGGAATCCTCTTCCTCCATCAAGTCTCATCGGAGAGGCGACAAGAAGAAGATGATGAAGAAAGTGGTCTACTACGAGACCGACTCATAATTGCCTTCCACATCCAGCTCCGACTCGTTGTCCACTACTTCTAAGCGCCATGAGAGCAAGAAGTATAGTAAGATGCCCCTCTGCTATCCTCGCATTTCTAAGCGCACTCCATTACTTTCCGTTCCATTAGGCAAGCCACCATGTTTTGATGGCGAAGATTATTCTATGTGGAGTGATAAAATGAGGCATCATCTAATCTCACTCCACAAAAGTATTTGGGACATTGTTGAGTATGGAGTGCAGGTACCGAAGGTAGGGGACAAGGACTACGACTCAGACGAGGCCGACCAAATTCTGCACTTTAACTTCCAAGCCACAACTATACTCCTTGCCTCCTTGTGTCGAGAGGAGTATAATAAGGTGCAAGGGTTAAAGACGACCAAAGAAATTTGGGACATACTCAAGACCGCGCATGAAGGAGATGAGGTGACCAAGATCACCAAGCGGGAGACGATCGAGGGGGAGCTCGGTCGATTCGTCCTCAACCAAGGAGAGGAGCCACAAGTAATGTACAAACGGCTCAAGACCTTGGTGAACCAAGTGCGCAACCTCGGGAGCACCAAATGGGATGACCATGAGATGGTCAAGGTTATTCTTAGATCACTCATATTTCGTAATCCTACTCAAGTTCAATTAATATGTGGTGATCCTAGATATAAGCTAATGTCTCCCGAGGAAGTGATAGGAAAGTTTGTGAGCTTTGAACAAATGGTCAAAGGCTCCAAACACATCGTCAACTTGGAGCAAGGTGCCACCTCCACACCTGAGGTGCAACCCGTCGCATTCAAAGCGACGGAAAAGAAGAAAGAGGAGTCTACATCAAGTAGGCTTCCCATCGACGCCTCCAAGCTCGACAATGAGGAAATGGCACTCATCATCAAGAGTTTCCGCCAAATCCTCAAACAAAGAAGGGGGAAGGACTACAAACCTCGCTCCAAGAGGGTGTGCTACAAGTGTAGTAAGCCCGGTCATTTTATTGCAAAATGTCTAATGTCAAGTGATAGTGACAGGGGCGACGACAAGAAGGGGAAGAAGAAATAAAAAGAAGAGGTACTACAAGAAGAAGGGCAGCGATGCCCATGTGTGTTGGGAATGGGACTTTGATGAGAGCTCCATCGACTCCTCCGACGAGGATGCCGCCAACATCGTCGTCAACAAGGGCCTCCTCTTCCCCAACGTCGGGCACAAGTGCTTCATGGCAAAGGACGGCAAAAAGAAGAAGGTACAACCTAGAACCACCCACAAGTATACTACATCTAGTGATGAGGGTAGTTCTAGTGATGATGAAGATGATTTGCTCACACTTTTTGCCAACCTTAACATGCAACAAAAAGAAAAATTAAATAAATTGATAGGAGCCATTCATGAGAAGGATGAACTCTTGGATAGCCAAGAGGAATTTTTTGTTAAAGAAAATAAGAAGCATGTTAAAGTAAAAAGTGCTTATGCTCAGGAAGTAGAGAAAAATGAAAATTTGACTAAGGAGCTTAGCATTTGCCATGACACTATTTCCAACCTTAGAACTGAGAATGCTAATTTAATTGCTAAGGTTGAGAAGTTAAATGTTTGTAATGATTCAATTGTCAGTCTTAGAAATGAAAATGCTAGTCTGATTGCTAAGAATGATAAATTGAATGTTACAATTTCTAGCCTTAGAGATGAGAATGATAAATTAATTTCTAAGACTAAAGATTTAAATGTTTGCAATGATGTTATTTCCAGTATTAGAAATGAGAATGCTATTTTATATGCTAAGATTGATGAATTAAATATTTGCAAACCTTCTACATTTACTATTGATCATGTGTCTATTTACACTAGATGTAGAGATATTGATGTTGATGCTATCCATGATCACCTTGCTTTAATTAAACAAGAAAACGATCACATAGCTCAACTAACTGCTAAAATCAATGAGCATGAGATTGGAAATGAAAAATTTAAATTTGCTAGAAGCATGCTCTATAATGGGAGACGCCCTGGCATTAAGGATGTCATTGGTTTCCAATAGGGAAGCAATGTCAAACTTAATGCCCCTAAGAGATTGTCCAATTTTGTTAAGGGTAAGGCTCCCATGGTTTAGGATAATGAGGATTACATTTTATATCCTGCTAATTATCCTGAGCACAAAATTAGGAGAATTCATGCTAGAAAATCTCATTCTGTTTCTCACCATGCTTTCATGTATAAGAATGAGGCTTCTAGTTCTAGGCAATCAACCCATGTCAAATTGCCTAAAAAGAAAATTCCTGCTGCATCAAATGAACCTAATATTTCATTTAAGACTTTTGATGCATCTCATGTGCTTACTAACAAATCAGGCAAAATAGTTGCCAAATATGTTGGGGGCAAACACAAGGGCTCCAAGATGTGACGGAACCTCCCAAGTAATTAGGCCCACCTACAGTTGTCCTTGTCTAACAGACATCAACCACCCTGTAGATGTTCCTAAGTCACTTGACAAGCTCGGTATCTTTCCTTACCTCACCAGGAACGTTTCACCCGTCTTGTAGACATTACAGAACATCGGAGATAAAGAAATGCGGAAGCGATTACATAAACTTACATTTATTTCAAAAGCAAGCTTGCGTTATTTTATTACAGACCAGACTAAAAGTGAGTGCAGAGTAGTAATATTATACAAACCAAGGGAGGCACAAACTCCTCCCGATAAGCTATAAGCAAAAGATCCTAAGTGGAGGACCGAGTCCTCCCGCACTTCAGTCTTGTTTTTCCTCATTTGGTACCACCTTGGAGCAAAATCAACAAAAATTTGTCACTTCCTCACCTAAAAACAACAAAGGGATAAACCCTGAGTATGGAATTACTCAGCAAGTCTTACCCGACTAAGGAAAAGACTCTCAAGGGTATGCTGGATAAATAGGAGTCAAGGAGAGGTTTTAGCAAAAATCAACTTATATTTTTGGCAGAAGTAGCTTACTAAAGTGAGTCCTTACTTTCAATCTTTTAACGCCATATTAAGTATTAATAGACTCCATTTGCATCTAGTCTACTTTCCATCTCATCAATACAACATCATTTTTATCCATAGTGTTCACATCCTGACTTTAGGTTGTAGAAAAGTGACCAAGTCTTCATAACCGCGAAGGTACGGCGATCCAAATCGATTATACTCAGCTGAGGATCTCCAATCACACGACATATGTAGCACTTAACCCTTGCATATGTCAACCCGCCACCGGGGTTCTTAAGACCGGATCAGGTTCACGCAAACCGAGAGCACAGATACACCACCGTCCAGCCTCTTGCCACGGAGGGTACACGCTACTCTCGCCACCGCTCCACTCCCATTTCGTGTTATCTTATTCCGGCCTTAGTCTGCCCGAGGCAAGGCTTACCCATGACGAGGCATGTGACCAGTTAAAGGGTCCTCGGTCAGCACGCCTACATACGCGTTAATCCTTAACCAACCTGGGTAGAACATCACCTGTTCCTAACCCAAGTCTCAATTTAAGTATTGCCATCCTTAGGATTGTGTCTGTTCCTTAGGATGAAAGAGCATCACAGGGAGCTTTGCAGTAAGATCCCACTATTGCTCCAAATGAAAATATACTTGCAGGTAGAAGCCATCCCCTCCCGGGTTAAATTGAGGACAACCTCTATCCACAAGATCTAAGCAAGGCTAAGCATTTTTGTAAAACATATTTTGATACTTCACAGAAGTATCTATAAAGGTATGGATATCAAGAAAAGTAATGCATCAAAGGGTTCCAAGCAACTCCTATGAACTTAATGCACATTTCACTAGACTTAAGTGTGCGAAAAGTATTTAAAAACACAAGGAAAGGGGTTGCATGCACCGGGGCTTGCCTTCGTTTACGGGTGAGTCAGGCTCAGATCCGCAGATATCAAAGTAGAAACTATTCCCGGCCTGAGATTTCGAAGGTGGTGGTGTCCTGTCTTCGGTGACTTCTATCTCTTCTTCACGTTCTAATCATAACCATACATAAGTATAAGAATGGATGCCATGGGATGCTCATGAGGATGCAAAGATAGCATAAACTTATTATTTATGTCTTGAATACAACTTTCCTTCACGGAACTCCGAGAACTTAGGGTTTCCGGAGTCGGTAAAGGAGTTCATAGGGCAGGGGGGGGTGTTTTGGGGTTTGGTGATCAAACAAGGTCCAAATCAATTCAAACTCTACCCAAGGCTTCTAAATATTGTTTTAAGTTCCCATAAAAAGTTTGGGCATTTTTGGACTTACCAATTATTTTCTAAAAATCCATAACTAATACTTTTAACTACTTTAAATACCCTAAAATTTCTTATTTCCACTAAAAATCACAAGACTATTTTTATTAAATTCTAGGGAAAATAACAAGTCTAGGAAAATTAGTTTCACAATTTTAGCATTTTTCTACATTTTTCTATAATTATTTTGGCTCTGGAGATAAAAGAAAAAGAAAAACAATTGAATAGCACTGGGCCGAATCCAGCCCAGACGGCCCAGCAAGGGCAGAAAGGCGCTCGCGCGCGCGCCCGTGCTGGCGGCTTTGCAAAAATACCCTCGGGGTTCTCATTAACTGGGATCCGGTCTTTCTACTGTTTTCCTGTGTCACTAACGCTTTGCACAGAGGCCCTTGAGGTTCTATTTCTTCGCAGTGGGCGGTCCACGACGGCGACGCGCGCGGAGAGACTCCGGCGAGGTCCTGGACCGGCCGAGTGGGGCAAGTACTGGCGCTCTACGTTGGTCGAAACCAAATTCAGGGTCGAGTGAAGGTTTTCCCCAAGTTAATTTCAAGAACGGCTAACCAAATGTTTCTGGCCACGGTGAGCGCGCGGATGAACTAACAACCTACATGTTCCCAGTGATTCATGGGATCCTAGCTCAATTGGATGGGTTGGCGAGTATCGCAGACGTATGTGAATGCTTAAACAAGGGAGCAGAGGACGGGAACTGACCGGAGTATGGCTGGCGACGGTGAGGCTCGTTTCACGGTGGCGGAAATCGGATTTGGGGGAACTCCGAATTCGCGAACCTCAGCGAACGATTGCGGTTGATTCGTGGTGGCTGGACAGCTTACTACCCTACGGAGGTCGGGGAGGGGTCAATTTATAGTGTTAGCGGGCGGTGGCCGCGAATTTCGAGCAAGACGCGCGGCGTCCGGAGATGGAGAAGAGCACTGGCGCACGCGAATTAGTGTCCTACGCCGTGGCAACCTCACCGGCGTTGATTTGACAGCAGTAGCAAGTTACAGCGACGCGGTGGAAGGGTTGAGCCACGCTGCGCACGGCCGGGAGGCGGCGGTCGACGGTGAGCACTTTACCGCGGGCGGTGAGCCAGGGGAGATGGGCTACGGCTAGTCGGAGTGGTGTCCAGGTCATGGGCGGTGACGATCTTTTGACGCCGCGAAGTTATCCACATACCCGAGCACGAATCATGACGCCGGCGACGTGAATCACGGCGGAAAGCCACTGGCGGTGAGATCTTTTCTATGGCGGTCGAGCTGATCCGGTTAGAGCACTGTACCATCAGAAGTTCAGTTAAATGAACCTGACAGCCAAATTTGAAGCCAAGTTTTCTCTTGATTTCTGATGATAACTCATACCAAGCTCTGCAGCAAAGTTGTAGAGCAATATGCCATCTACAATATTGCCATATGATGTTGCCCTAAAAAGCCACTGCATCGGGTTTGAAATTGGGCTTGAAGTTCAGGGCATGCATCAGTTAGCCTGATATTCAGACAGAACCAGCCTGACAGTCCAACTTAGGTTGAGATTTTCTCCCTATTTCTTATAAGAACATGGCTTGAATCCTTAAACAAAGTTGTTCTCCTATGTTTGGTCTTCAAACTTGTTGTGGTCACTTTGGGCAAATTCCCTATATTTTAAAAGATACAGGGCTCCAAAGTTAAACCAACAAAACTGAATTTCAGACTTAGGCTCTATAGTGCTTAAGAGGTGATTTTTGCAAATAAGCCCAAAACTTAGGGTTTACCTTGCAAATTCACATATTTGTGAACCAAATGACTTTATATGTTCAAACATAGTAGTTTTTACACTTTAGTCCAAAGGTTCATCACTTTTGCACATAAGTCCCTAGGATTTGGTTTTAGGGTTTTCCAGGGTTCCAATTAGGGTTTCTGGTATCCCAGGGGCATAAATGTGATTCAAGTTTATTTTTGGGGTCATTTTATGACTTTTACCCTAAAGCTTTTGGGTTTTCTCAACTTGGGTTAAGTTTTACCCCTTTAACCACTATTTAGGGTTAAGTCCTTTAACCATGGTTCTATTTGCAAAACATTAAAACAATACAACTTGCTTGAAATTTTTGCCTAGTGAATGCACTCTAGGTGTGTCAAACATATGCAATGCCAATGCTTATGATGCCATGCTCAAGTTTTAGTTATAGTAACACCAGGGGTGTTACACAAGACTTGTGTTTGGGTACCCAAGGTGCTTGTTTCTAATGTGAAAGGACCCAAGGCCGTTTGGGTACCTAAGAATAAGGCCTAAATTGTTTTGCAGGTTTATGCATCCGGGGGCTCAAGCTAGATAATTGATAGCGGATGCACAAACCACATGACAGGGGAGAAAAGGATGTTCTCCTCCTACGAGAAAAACGAAGATCCCCAAAAAACTATCACATTTGGGGATGGAAATCAAGGTTTGGTCAAAGGACTTGGTAAAATTGCTATATCACCTGACCATTCTATTTCCATTGTTTTTCTTGTAGAATCTTTAGATTACAATTTGCTTTCTGTATCTCAATTATGCAATATGGGTTACAACTGTCTTTTTAGTGATATAGGTGTTACTATCTTTAGAAGAAGTGATGATTCAGTAGCATTTAAGGGAGTGTTAGAGGGTCAGCTATACTTAGTTGCTTTTAATAGAGGTGAACTTGACACTTGCTTAATTGTTAAGACTAATATGGGTTGGCTCTAGCATCACCGACTTGTCCATGTTGGGATGAAGAATCTACACAAGCTTCTAAAGGGAGAACACATTTTGGGACTAACAAATGTTCATTTTGAGAAAGACAGGGTTTGTAGCGCATGTCAAGCAGGAAAGTAAGTTGGCGCCCATCATCCACACAAAAACATCATGACAACAGACAGTCCGCTCGAGTTACTCCACATGGATTTATTCGGCTCGATCGCTTACATAAGCTTCGGCGGGAGTAAGTACTGTCTTGTAATTGTGGATGATTATTCTCGCTTCACTTGGGTATTGTTTTGCAGGAAAAATCTCATACCCAAGATACCTTAAAGGGATTCTTGAGATGGGCTCAAAATGAGTTTAGCTTAAGGATAAAAAAGATAAGAAGCGATAATGGGACAGAGTTCAAGAACTCACAAATAGAAGGCTTTCTTGAGGATGAGGGCATCAAGCATGAGTTCTCTTCTCCCTACACACCTCAACAAAATGGTGTGGTGGAGAGGAAGAATAGAACTCTACTGGACATGGCAAGGACCATGCTTGATGAGTACAAGACACCAGACTGGTTTTGGGCTGAGGCGATTAACACCGCCTGCTACTCCATCAACCGGTTATATCTTCACTGAATCCTCAAGAAGACATCATACGAACTCCTCACCGGTAAAAATCCCAATGTTTCATATTTTAGAGTCTTTGGGAGTAAATGTTTTATTCTTGTTAAAATAGGTAGAAAATCTAAATTTGCTCCTAAGGCTGTAGAAGGCTTTTTACTAGGATATGACTCAAACACAAGGGCATATAGAGTCTTCAACAAATCCACCGGATTAGTTAAGGTTTCTTGTGACATTGTGTTTGATGAGACTAACGGCTCCCAAGTGGAGCAAGTTGATCTTGATGAGCAAGATGATGAAGAGGCTCCGTGTGTCACGCTAAGGAACATGTCCATTGGGGATGTGTGTCCTAAGGAATCCGAAGAGCCTACACAAGCACAAGATCAACCATCATCTTCCAAGCAAGCATCTCCACCAACTCAAGATGAGGATCAGGCTTAAGGTGATGAAGAAGAAGATCAAGAAGATGAGCCACCTCAAGAAGAGGTCAATGATCAAGGGGGAGATGAAGAAAATGAAGACATGGAAGATGATCAAGAGATTCAGGGTCAAAGACCGCCACACCCAAGAGTCCACCAAGCGATACAAAAAGATCACCCTGTCAACTCCATTCTTGATGACATTCATAAGGGGTAACTACTCGATCTCGAGTCGCACATT
Organism: Zea mays; assembly: GCF_902167145.1. Taxonomy (NCBI): domain Eukaryota; kingdom Viridiplantae; phylum Streptophyta; class Magnoliopsida; order Poales; family Poaceae; genus Zea; species Zea mays. The sequence continues at coordinate 114,327,820 of NC_050101.1, read as the reverse complement.
TTTGTGAACATTACTCTTTTGTGTCCTCTATTGAGCCTTACAGGATTGAGGATGCATTAAGAGATTCAGATTGGGTGATGGCTATGCAAGAGGAGCTCAACAACTTCACAAGGAATGAGGTATGACATTTGGTTCCACGTCCTAATCAAAATATTGTAGGTACCAAATGGGTATTCTGCAACAAGCAAGACGAGCATGGTGTGGTGATAAGAAACAAAGCCTGACTTGTGGCCAAAGGTTATTCACAAGTTGAAGGTTTGGATTTCGATGAAACTTATGCACCCATAGCTAGGCTTGAGTCAATTCGCATATTACTTGCCTATGCTACTTACCATGGCTTCAAGCTCTATCAAATGGACGTGAAGAGTGCCTTCCTCAATGGACCAATCAAGGAAGAGGTCTATGTTGAGCAACCTCCCGGCTTTGAAGATAGTGAGTACCCTAACCATGTTTACAAACTCTCAAAGACGCTTTATGGGCTCAAGCAAGCCCCAAGAGCATGGTATGAATGCCTGCAAGATTTTCTTATCACTAATGGCTTCAAAGTCGGCAAGGCCGATCCTACACTCTTTACTAAAACTGTTGCAAATGATTTGTTTGTATGCCAAATTTATGTTGATGATATTATATTTTGGTCTACTAACAAATCTACTTGTGAAGAGTTTAGTAGGATATGGTTCAAAAATTCGAGATGTCTATGATGGGGGAGTTGAGATATTTCTTAGGATTTCAAATCAAGCAACTCCGGGATGGGACCTTCAATAGCCAAACCAAGTACATTCAAGACATTCTTAAGAAGTTTGGAATGAAGGATGCCAAGTCCATCAAGACACCCATGGGAAAGGATTTCAAATCAAGCAACTCTAGGATGGGACCTTCATTAGCCAAACCAAGTACATTCAAGACATTCTTAAGAAGTTCGGAATGAAGGATGCCAAGTCCATCAAGACACCCATGGGAACAAATGGACATCTCGACCTTGACACGGGAGGTAAATCCGTAGATCAAAAGGTATACCGGTCGATGATATGATCTTTACTCTATTTATGTGCATCTCGACCGGATATTATGCTTTCCGTATGCATGTGTGCAAGGTTCCAAGCCGATCCTAAGGAAGTTCACCTTAGGGCCGTAAAGAGAATCATGAGATATCTAGTTTACACTCCTAAGTTTGGCCTTTGGTACCCCAAGGGATCCACCTTTGATTTAATAGGATATTCCGATGCCGATTGGGCAGGGTGTAAAATTGATAGGAAGAGCACATTAGGGACTTCTCAGTTTCTAGGGAGATCCATGGTGTCTTGGGCTTCAAAGAAACAAAACTCAGTAGCTCTTTCTACCGCCGAAGCCGAGTATATTGCCGCAGGACATTGTTGTGCGCAATTACTTTGGATGAGGCAAACTGAGAGCACCTACAGGGGGTGAATAGGTGATCCTGTAAAATCAAACACTAAATAGCCACAAACTTGATTATAGAAATATTAGTGTGAGTTAATCAAGTTGTTATGAAGCGATCTCTTGTGAACAAAACAATAGTGGAGAAAAGCAACACAAGAGACACACGATTTTTATCCCATGGTTCGGCCAAGTAACACTTGCCTACTTCCACGTTGTGGCGTCCCAAAGGATGAGGATTGCACTCAACCGCTTTCAAGTGATCTAATGATCGACTTGAATACCACTGTCTATTCTTTTTGAGTAGTCTTCCCGTTTGCAAGGAATCTCCACAAGTTGGAGCCTCTCGCCCTTACAATATAGATCACAAAGAAACACAAGAGTAAGGATGGAAGAGCAACACACACAAGATCCAAATCCACAGCACACACACGCACACAAGCCAAGACTTGAGCTCGAAATGAAGCATAGTGAGTTCACAACTCAGACGGAGCTCAAATCACTAACACAATTGATCAAATGCGTGGAGGCGGAGTCTAGGAGTCTTAGAATGCTTAAAGAAGGCTTGGTATTGTGCTCCATGCGCCTAGGGGTCCCTTTTATAGCCCCAAGGCAGCTAGGAGCCGTTGGAGATCAACTTGGAAGGCAATTCCTGCCTTCTGTCGAGTGGTGCACTAGACAGTCCGGTGCACCACCGGACATGTACTGTAGCTGTCCGGTGCACGATCTCTTTCCTTTTATGGCAAAGCCAACCGTTGGATCTTCATATCTGTTGGTGCACCAGACACTTTTCGGTGCACACCGGATAGTCTGGTGCAAGCTTTCGACCGTTGGCTTTGCCACATGTCGCCCGTTGATCGCGCAGGCGATCGTTGGTTGTGGGCGGCTCTCACTCACCGGACAGTCCGGTGCGCCACCGTACAGTCCGATGAATTATAGCCACGGCGTCCTCGGTGCATTCTCGAGAGCGACGAGTTCATCGCCGAAGTCCCCGGGCGCGGGCGCTGAAGACTCACCGGACAGTCCGGTGCACCACCAGACAGTCCGGTGATTTTTGGCGAAGCCGCCCAGTCGATTCCCGAGAGCAGCTTGTTCACCGTCGAGCCGCCTGGGGCACCGGACACTATCCGGTGCACCACCAGACAGTCCAGTGTGCCAGGCCCGAGCTGATTTTGGCTGTACACAGCCAACTCTTTTCCAACGTCTTTCTTCTTTTCTTGGCACTGTTTCTAGCACTTAGATAAACATGTTAGTACTCAAAAACAATTCACTAAGTCTAGAAACATACCTTGTTCTTTGTTCTGCACTTCTCACTTATTTAGTACATAAGGACTCAATCAAAATGTGTTGGACATCTAATCACCAAAACACTTATAGAAATGGCCCAAGGGCACATTTCCCTTTCAATCTCCCCCTTTTTGGTGATTTATGCCAACACATTAAAAAGCAACAAAAGAAGTGCAATATCAATTCAAATTGAAGACCAAATTCTCTTTACTTAGTATTTGGCATATTTGGATCATTCTTTGCCACCACTTGGTTTGTTTTTGCAAATCAAATTCTTTTCCCTATCTCTAAGTCAAACACGCTTGTTTGTGTAAATATAGAGATATTCCAAGAGTGAAATTGATCAAGTGTCAAAAACTCCTCCTTTTCCCGTAATCAAAATTCTCCCCATAAGAGACCAAAATTTGCAGTAAGAGTATTTTGGACAAATCACAAATTCTAACTCTACTATTGTCAAAATTCACAAGTGGTTGGCTGATCCACTTGCTTTGGCCTTAATTTCTCCCCCTTTGGCATTAAGCACCAAAACGGGACCATTTTTGGCCCTTTAACCCCATTGCCTCACCAAAATGTTAACTAAGAGCAAAAAGGCAACGGGAGCATTAGTATGAACTTGGAATTAAATACACTAATATTGGAGTGCAGTGGAAGTCTTTTCATCGTCCAAGTTCATTTTCCCTTTCAATGGTCCTTCGAGGCTACTTCAAGTGTACTCAAGCAAACAAGTTAGTCTCAAAGGAGTCAAGTTGTAGTACATCTCCCCCTAAACATGTGCATCATTTGCATACGGACTTGTGAGGTCCGGGGATGACTTGTACAACTTGAGCACCACAAACATAATTGATTTAAATGCTCAAAGTAACATTATCAAAGGCATATAACACATGTATGCTATAGATCAATCCAAGTTACGCGAATCTAGGACATTTAGCTCACTACGCAACCTGCAAAACCTTTTCTCATCTAAAGGCTTAGTGAAGATATCGGCTAGCTGGTTCTCGGTGCTAATGTGGTACACATCGATATCTCCCTTTTGCTGGTGGTCTCTCAGGAAGTGATGCCGGATGTCTATGTGCTTAGTGTGGCTGTGTTCAACAGGATTATCCGCCAAGCAGATTGCACTCTCATTGTCACATAGGAGTGGGACTTGGCTCAGATTGTAGCCAAAGTCCCAGAGGGTTTGCCTCATCCAAAGCAGTTGCGCGCAACACTGTCCTACGGCAACGTACTCGGCCTCAACAGTGGATAGGGCAACAGATGTTTATTTCTTGGAACTCCAGGACACCAGGGACCTTCCTAGAAATTGGCACGTCCCTGATGTGCTCTTCCTACCAACGTTGCACCCGGCATAGTCGGAGTCTGAGTATCCAATCAAGTCAAAGGTAGACCCCTTTGGATACCAGACCCCGAAACAACACGTAGAAACTAAATACCTAAGAACTCGCTTAACGGCCACAAGGTGACATTCCTTGGGGTCAGATTGAAATCTAGCACACATGCATACAATAACCATAATGTCCGGTCTACTAGCACAAAGGTAAAGTAATGAACCTATCATTGACCGATATGCCTTTTGATCAACAAACTTACCTCCTTTGATGAGGTCAAGATGCCCATCAGTTCCCATCGGTGTCTTCGCGGGCTTGGCGTCCTTCATCCCAAACCTCTTGAGAAGATCTTGAGTGTACTTTGTTTGGGAGATGAAAGTGCCGTCCTTGAGTTGCTTCACTTGGAATCCAAGGAAGTAGGTCAACTCGCCCATCATCGACATCTCGAACTTTTGCATCATCACCCTCCTAAACTCCTCATAAGACTTTTGGTTAGTAGAACCAAATATTATGTCATTGACATAAATTTGGCAAACAAAAAGATCGCCATTACATGTCTTTGTGAAGAGAGTGGGATCGGCTTTCCCACCCTTGAAAGCATTAGAAATAAGGAAATCTCTAAGGCATTCATACCATGCTCTTGGGGCTTGCTTAAGTCCATAGAGCGCCTTAGAGAGCTTATACACATGGTCGGGATACCTGTCATCCTCAAAGCCAGGGGGTTGCTCCATGTATACCTCCTCCTTGATTGGCCCATTGAGGAAAGCGCTCTTCACATCCATTTGGAATAACCTAAAAGAATGGTGAGCAGCATAGGCTAATAATATCCGAATTGACTCTAGCCTAGCAACAGGAGCAAAAGTTTCCTCAAAATCCAAACCTGTGACTTGGGCATAACCTTTTGCCACAAGTCGAGTCTTGTTTCTTGTCACCACTCTATGCTCGTCTTGCTTGTTGCGGAACACCCACTTGGTTCCCACAATGTTTTACTTTGGACATGGCACCAGGCTCCAGACTTCATTTCTTTTAAAGTTGTTGAGCTCTTCCTGCATGGCCAACACCCAGTCCGGATCCTGCAAGGCCTCTTCTACCCTGAAAGGCTCAATAGAAGAGACAAACGAGTAATGCTCACAAAAATTAGCTAATCGTGAGCAAGTAGTTACTCCCTTGCTGATGTCATCCAGAATCTGATCGACGGGGTGATATCTTTGGATCGACGCTTGGACTTGAGTTGGAGGGGCCCGTGGTGCTTTTTCCTCCATAACATGTTCTTCCTGTGCTCCCCCTTGATCCTGCCCCTCTTCTTGAGGTACTTGTACATCGTCTTGAGTTGAGGGATGCACCATTATTGAGGAAGAAGGTTGATCTTGTTCATGTAGTTCTTGTGGTCGCACATCACCTATCGCCATCATGCGCATTGCGACCGTCGGAACTTCTTCTTCATCTATATCATCAAGATCAACTTGCTCTCTTGGAGAGCCATTAGTTTCATCAAATACAACGTCGCTAGAGACTTCAACTAATCCCGATGATTTGTTGAAGACCCTATATGCCTTTGTATTTGAGTCATATCCTAGTAAAAACCCTTCTACTGCCTTGGGAGCAAATTTAGAATGTCTACCTTTCTTCACCAGAATGTAGCATTTGGGCGCCTCCCTGGCGGGCGAAACTACCTCCCTATCGGACCGGCGCTATGGGCGGACTGGAGGAGACTCGGACCACGCATATAAAACCCCTCTCGGCCTCTGTTGAGCATACCTAGGGCGCCACCACCAGGACCCACTTCGAGCCATGAGACCCGCCGTAGTCGTTCGTCACCATCGTCGTCTCCCAACGCTCGCGAAGCGATCCCTGGGGTCCTAAAGCAAGTGTTGATTGTGCGCAAGGGCGTAATCGGGCGTGGGAAGCTGTGGAACGGCGGAGATTTTTCGCTGTTGTTATCACCGTCGCTGCGGATCGCGCTTCGTCGTGGACTGCTCGCCTGCGCGCACGAATCTCGGTATGGAACCCTTGCCCATATTCGCTTTAAGTTCCGCAACAAGAAGAACAGTTAGATTCAAAGTTAGTGCGCCTTTGTTGAGTTGTAATTTCGCCGGCAATGGCGTCGCCGTCACCGTGGGGCGCGCCGTTCTCTGTTGGGGGAAGGGAGATGAGCGAAGGGGAAAGGCGGGTTTTGGACGGTTGATGTGTAGATCAATGGTCCTAAGCGCGCCACCGCATAGATGAACCTGGGCTCTTGATTTCTAATCCGGTGGCAGAAAAGTTGGGCGACCTTCAATCTAATCGGGTGCGCTGAAATCAGATCGGACGGCTAGGAATCGTTAATACCCCTTCGCGACGGCAGTTTCACTAAAGAGCCCCTCTGTTTATTTAAAAACAACCCGCGGTCCATATTTCTGTACCATGTGTCTCTGTTTTCTTAGCACCGAGGCCTCTGACCTTCCTAAAATTTGAGGCCCAGTCCAGAATGTTATAAAATAAGAGAATATTAATTAAAATGGGTTTATAATATGAAAATAAAGGCTAGAACTTACTTAATTCATATAAAATGCATACTTAGTCCCAATTAACCCATTCCAATTTCTATAATTTTATAATATTATTGTTTATCATCTAGAGTCTCTGTTTTGGCATGAACACAGAAAGAAAATTTATTTCTCATGTAATTCCATTTCAAGCACATTAAACCTTTGGAAATTCATAATTCAAAATCGGTAACTCCAAAATTAATGATTCATGTTTCTAGATTTTTATTTTAATGTGTAGATTTTTATTGTGTATTTTACTCATGTTTGGTGTAATGTTATTTTTTGCTATACTATGTATGTATTGTGTTGATGCGAGTAGACGAGCAAGCCACTGTGGATTCCGAGGTTCAGCAAGTAGAGGTAGCTGAGCAGGAGCTCATTGAAGGCAAGTCGTGCCCTTGATCACTTACTTTTTCTCAGCCATGTTCTTATTAATTATAATGATCTGTATAGGTTAATTTTGATGGGATCCTTTAGGTCACCCCAGTTTTGGTTATCTTTATACCTTGTTCACCACTGGAATATTTTTGGGTAGTACATGCTATTGCTTTATATGGATTTGGGTATGGCGATACACTATTTATGATTACTCTTTTATTATCTTTTTATTATTACTGTTCATGTTAAGATCATTATATTAATGGAAACATGGAGCGACCACCCGGAAAAACAGTGCTACCACAAGGGTTTAATGGGACGCCCTTGGCTGATTAACTAGGAAAGCTAGTGGATGTCTTCCTTACCCGAAAGGGGCAAGGGCAGTATGGGAGTGGTCAGTGTAGGGAGGTCCTTGGGTTAATTTTGCTGCGATGGCAGTCAGGCGAGGGATTCCTGCACTGGAGCTCGAGCTTCCTATAAACTGTAGCGGGATTTCTGAAGCTAGTGGAACTTTGTAAAGGCCTCGTAGTGTTACCCTGCCTCGCCTCCTCGGTAGAGGTGTATGGGATTGGTCGTCTCTTAGCAGATGAGTAACATGACTTGTGGGTAAAGATGCACAACCTCTGTAGAGTGTAAAACTGGTATACTAGCCGTGCTTACGGTCATGAGCAGCTCGGACCCTCACATGATTAAACTATGGAATTAAAACTCAATTTGTCATTTGCATCACATTTGGGATTATTTTATTATTACTTTTCTTTATTGTTATTAAGGTTTGGTATTTACTTACACTTAGTAATTGCTAATAAAATTTTGACCAACTTATAAAAGCAATGCTCAGTTTCAGCCTCTATTTTGTTGATCGGCCTTATACTTCACATGAACTCCCACCTTTGGTGAGTTCATGCACATTATTCCCCACGACTTGTTGAGCTATGAACGTATGTGAGCTCACTCTTGCTGTCTCACACCCCCCACAGGAGAAGAACAGGTGGTCGAAGAGGAGTCGTCTAACACTGAGGCATTCGACTTGATCTAGGTGGCATCTCCCAGTCAGCTTTGTGGCGCCAGGGAATAATATTTAGTTCGCTTTACTTTATCATTTATTTTTGTAAGACTTCCGCTATGTAATAAGTACATTTATGATATTTATGACATTTATCTTTATGCACTCTATTATTATGTCTGTTATTCTTCCTTGGCGCACATATGAGATGTACCCAAATTTGTCCCATAAATCCGGGTGTGACAGGTCCTGTGGAGGGGAGAAGCTGATCGCGGAGTAGAGGTGTGAAGCGACAGGGATGTAGGAGACCGAAGAGGCTGGGAGGTAGGAAACGGGGGCGACGGCCAAGGGATAATACGTGGGGATGGCAGCGGGTGCGGGGGTGGGAGTGGGGTTAGGGTTGCGGGAGACGACAGCCTCAGCCTCGTCCGTCGTGCGTATCACCTCGTCGAGGTCGCAATCTGACTTTAGTTTAACGTGGGGTCCGAGTCTCGAGCGGACGGGGGAGGAGGCACCTTTGATGGGGGTGGGATCTGGATCTGGCGGTGGATGGGGGTGGAGGCGCTGCGGATGGGGCGGTCGGGCGACATCGGTGGCGTAGATTGCGTGATTAACGGAGCGCGGGTGAGAGAGTGTCGGAGACAGAACATGGTGCACGGGGTGTGGACGCCTACATTGCAAGCTTATAGAGTAGTAGAGATTAGTTTTGGGTTTAAAGTTTCATGAATGTATACTAAGACATCCTAAATGTTCAACAAACATTGTGTGCTTGTGTGGTTGTCGCCATGAGCAGCAACTGCCTTTAAATGGAGCCTCGTGCCGCATCATGGCGCTACAAACCTTCCGAGCTCGAGCCACCAGAACGCCACTCTCCACACTCTACTCGTTCTTTTGTTCCGGTTGCCGCTGCGACACCTGCGGAGGCTAGCCGAACCGCAGGTGAGCGCCTCCTCCACGTCAAGCCACAGAACCGGAGAAAACTAGAGGAGATTAAAGAGACTAAAATTCTCAATTATTCAATTTTGAATAAGAAGATAGTTTTATCCCTTTAATCTACCAGTCCCTCGCCTCCCCATGCGTGTTTCGGAGCTTCCAATGGGCTCTAATTGTGGACACAGGTGAGAGGAAGAAGACGACATTCGTATAGAACTGTTTCTTGTATTCTGCGTACACCGTTTTTTTTGTTACGAAGTACACCACATGTAGCCGAACTAACATAGTAGCATAATGGTAAGCCGCTTAACTTTTGTAGCCCGCTGAGCGGACCTCGGGTCCTGGCGCATCCTATTTTTCTAATTATCCATTTATTTTTGTAATTAATCATAATCATATTCTGTATAGCTAATATCTTTTGCAGATGAAGCACATATTATATTTTTTTCTAAAACTAAACTCTACATATTGATTACTAAAAATACATAACATACTCATATTTATACTTATTGTGTGATTGGTTAAATGTACACGTATATGTTGGTGATAGTTGGAGTAGAGCTGATCCCGAATGACGACCGGCTAGAGCCGCCGGCCAGGAACCCTACACCAAGGAGTATGCAAGTGAAGTCAAGTCTCACTGACCTCTTACTTTAATCATGATTGATCCCAAGTAAGGTTAATTAATAAAAATAATTAGACATAGGCTTGCATGAAATATTACACCGTATGTCGAGTGGATGAGTGAAACTCTGCTTGTTGCCATGATTGCATATGATGTCCTCTCATGCATACTTATACTACACCGTGTCACATTAGCAACACGAATAGGAAATGATGCCAGGGTGGTGTGGTATTTGTTAGTGTTTGTGCTACCGTGATGGTAGACTGACAACCGAGCTATGTTATGGTAGCATCTCGGGTTGTTGTTGGTATGGGTGTGGCTGCCCTAGTGAGCCATAAGGACCTTATGTTGTGGTGCCATCTGCAGGATCAAGGATACTGGCTAGAGGGGGCGTGAATCAACGGTTTCGACTAAGATCAAAGACACTTGCAAATTTAATTAGAACAACAAGAGAATTAAATTCTCTAGCCTATGTTGAGCTAAACTCGATTTGCAAACTAGGGTGAGCAATTGATCAATAAGTTTAGTAATGAAAGATGGAACATAAGTAATACAAGAGAGAGTGATGAAACAAAGTAATCAACAAGAGTGACACCAGATTTTTTACCATGGCCTCGGTGATTGCTGATCACCCCTAATCCACGTTGAGGTGGATTTAATGCACTCACCCGCCCCTCTATCAATAATCTGCTTGATCTCTTGAGTCGGATGGTAAAAGAACCGGTCGAACCCAATTCCACTAATGTCACTTTTCACCAATCCAGTGACGCAAGCGCACACCTCTCACAATCGATCATGCGGCCTCTCCACAACCTTCGCCAGAGAGTTCGATGGAGAATTCTTTACCAAGCCGTAAGGGAGGTGGCAACCTTCAAGAGTAACATGTTGTCAACGCTTGCTTGATAAATCACCTAGTGCCTCAAAGATCAATAACTTGATACAATGCATTAGAGCTCTCTCAAACCCACTAGAATGCGATCTATAACAACCTATGTGAGCTAGAGAGGTTTGGAGGCTTGAATGTCCTCAATAGATGGTTCAAATGGCCAAGAGAGGTGTCCAACACCCAGACTCCATCTTTTTATAACACCCTCTCCAAAACTAGCTATTATGGACAAACTGCCCCTTTTCTATGCACTTACGTACAGTCCACCCTTCACTTTAATATTTACTTTCCATTTGAAAACATGTTAGAGATGTCAGAAAAGCAAGGTGCAGACGGTCCGCCGTCCCTACACAGGAACGTCCAAAACTCTAGCTCCACTGGCTTTTATACCTACGAACAGTCTAGCACCTAGGCACGGATGGTCCACGACCTGGAAACTTGCACCGTCGTGACCTAAGCATGGACAATCCGTAAGTCACAACTCAACAGCCACACAACCGGTTAAAATAATTATTTACATATTTCATCTAATCTAGTCCATTATTAACATGACATATCTATGAGTCAAATCTAAGGCCTACAAAGCGACATATGGCTATGATTTTTCACGTATTTTTACAAACCTCAACTAAAACAGAATGATACAACACTTGATTTTTCTCAACACAGATAAAACTTAACACGGGGAGCGGATAAAACTGGTTTGATAGATTGTTCTTCTATTTTCTAGCAATTTACACATATTTAAATACAATTTAAATTTATTTTTGCGGATATGCTTTTGGTTTTTGCACAGAGGTGTTTAAATTTTCGCATGAGACAGTATGTGGTAAGGTGTTGTCTAATGTCCATGAGAGACCTTTCGACATCGTACCAGAGGCCCGGACGTAGTTTGGTGATGACCCGTCTTGTGTTGCTGACGTGGGCTTGTATCGTCTTGTGTTGCTGACATGGTCTTGTATCATTGGGTCGGCCTTCTCTTACGCCAGTCTTAGATAAGTGAAAGGGAAATAGGCTTACACCTTTTCCTAATTGATTTTGGTGGTTGAATTGCCCAACACAAATAATTGGACTAACTAGTTTGCTCTAGAATAAATGTTCTACAGGTGCCAAAGGTTCACATCAAACCAATACAAAGTCAAAAGAAATGGCTAAAAAGAAAGGAGCAAAGGAAACCGAAGTGCTTCCTGGTCTGGCGCACCGGACTGTCCGGTGTGCCACCGGACAGTGTCCGGTGCACCAGGGAAGATCGACTTCAAACTCTTCACCTTCGGGTTTCCCAGGCGCACCTCTGCTATAATTCACCGGACTGTCCGGTGTACCACCGGACTGTCCGGTGCGCCAGCGGAGCAATGGCTATCTGCGCGCAACGGTCGACTCTGCAAAGTGAATAGTGCAATTCAGATGTCAGAGCAGACGGTCAGAGGGGCACCGGACTGTCCGGTGTCGCACCGGACTGTCCGATGCCACATGAGGACAAAGCCTCCAACGGTCGACCAGCTCCAAGCCCTAACGGGAGGATGACGTGGCAGCACACCGGACACTGTCCGGTGCGCCCATCGCCAGCAGACTTCTCCAACGGCTACAATTTTGGTTGGTGGCTATAAATACCACCCCAACCGGCCACTTCAATGTGTGGGAGCCCAAGCAACATTCCAAGTCATCTAGTTGACATACTCAAGCCCTCCCAACCACATATATTCATTGATCCATCCTATACACAAGATTTAGACCACTACAACCCACACAAGTGCTACAAAAGCGAGAGCAAGCAAAAGAAAGCCTCTCGTGTGATTTAGCTCTAGTGCCTTGTGAGATTCATTGAGAGATAGTGTGCACTACATCTTTGTGTTCATTTGCGCGTGGAGTTTTGACTCCCATTGAACTTCCTCCAAAGTTTTGGAGGCTTGTAAAGCTAGCAAGAGACACCAAAGTGTGTGGTGGTCCTTGCGGGATCTTGAGTGATCCGTGAGAAGAAGAAGAGCTCGCCGGTCTTGCGTGATCGGTGGAGAGAGAGGGAAAGGGTTGAAAGAGACCCGTCCTTAGTGGACTCCTCAACGGGGACTAGGCCTTCGAGGGCCGAACCTCGGTAAAACAAATCACCCGTGTCTCGTGTGCTTATTGCTTGTGATTTGTTTATGCTTTCCCCTTCCAAGTTCTTCTTGCACGATTTGTTTGTGCTTTCTCTTTCCAAGTTCTTCTTGCACTATTC